>NC_045791.1:106717336-107024141 GCF_009873245.2 Balaenoptera musculus
TTCAGTAGGAAGTCCCGTCCAAGGCTTCCCTCTCAGAAACAGCCTCCCATTTCCCTTCCTCCTGAGGAGACCCTCCCAGCCTCACCTCTCCCATGAAGCTTCCCCAGGGCTGGAAGGCTCTTGAGGAGCTTGCAGGCGACCAAAGGGAGGAGGAGCCTCCAAGGGAATGGAGTGATGACCCGTCTTGTGGACAACTAAGAAATACGGATTCTGTCTCTAGGTGGCAGGGCGTGGTCGGAGAGAAGCAGAGATTGATTTTTATTTGATGGGCGTCTTCTGTGATGATTCTCATGATCGGGAGGTGGACTCCTGGCACCAGAATGGTCTCAGGGAGATGCTGTCCACGTGAGGAGCCATCTTTTAGTTCCATTAAAGAGAAAATGCCCGAAGATCAGGACCCAGAGCCTGAAGTAGCACCAAGAGTAATGGTGGTGGGGTGTTTACATACGAGGCGCTGTTCTCAGCACCTTACGTGGTCCCTGCCCCACACCTCACAGCACCGCTAGGATGTGACAGCACCATTAATAGCCCCAGTTTTCAGGTGAGCAAGTGGAGGCACAGGCAGCTGCTCCAGGTTACACATCTCGCAGGGCTTCAGGCCAGGGGTGTGTTGGGCCCCCTGCTGGGCCCTGTGCACATTTGGCCCCGTTCAGTCCCGTGACAACCCTGGCAGGTGACTTCTAACACCTCTCCTTTTCCAGAAGGGGAACGTTTCCCAGACAGTCAGTGGCCAGGTGGGATTCTGTCTGAGGTATCTTCAAACAGGCACAAGAGTTTAAAAAAAGAAGGCTGAAAACCAGGTTCTTGGACATTCATCTGTTGGTCAAGACCTAAAATAGGATGGGCATAAAAAATCTCATTGTTCTCTTCTGTAGATATCATAGTAACTCCTAATAAATCCCTGAGTTACGCAAAATAAATGTATTATCTTTCTGTAACTGTATTTATTATGCTCATAAAAATGTTCAAGTATGAAAACTCACCCTGGAGTGAATAATAAAGAAGTGTTTGCTGAGATCTTATAGACATACAGTTGCTGATGAGAATTCCTTCTGCACAGACCCCAGGCCACTGGCGGTTGCCAGGCTGCCACGGCCTTCCCTGACCACCCGGTCCAGAGCGCCCACCAGCCCCCTTGCACACGACCCGCTTCCTGTCAGTGCCAGAAATTGTTTTGTGGTTTGTCTGTCTCTCCCCAGTGCAAGTTCTGTGTGAGTAGGAACCTTGCCTGTCATGGCCTTGGGAGCCCATGTCCAGAGCAGACACTTGGCCGGCGTCTGCTGGGAGGGTGGGGTACAGCCGCCTGCCGTGCTCTCCAGGAGTGAAAGAGCAGCTCCCGCCACCCGACCCCAGGAGGGCGCGGCTGCTCCGGGCCTCTGTGTTCCGTCTTTCCGTCTCCCCGCACCCTCTCCTAGGCTTACCTCTCTTACACCCAGCCTGATCCCTACGTGGCGTTATCGTGGTCACCCCGGTCGTGGAAGAATGAACAGCACCGTGCATTTGTGACCCAGTTCTGTTTACCCCCTTCCGTGATTAAGCTTTGTAGGTAGTTTATGGAAATCACGGAAGAGATAATCTATAAAATACTGTTTCTAAATTTTCTGAACCAGAAACATGATCATCTAATAACTTAAGTTGGGTATTCCTAAATTGGATCTTTCTAATATAAATTAAAGCTCTAAAATGGGCAAACATCCAAAAGTTAAATAACGTATTTTATTGGTGAATCCATGAGGAAGCAGACATTTTCCTAACACTGCTGGTGGGGATGCAAGATGGTCCAAACCCCCTGGAGGGAAATTTGGCAATAGCAGCAAAATTACGTATGCATTTATTCTTTGTCAGGGCAGTTCTACTTCTAGGAATTTATTCCGAAAATACCCCAGTAAAAAAATGAAAAGATCCATGTAAAGGCTGTTCATTGTGCCACTGTTTGAAATAGCAAAGGATTTTCAGTAACGTAGACCTTCCGTGAATAGGGACTGGTTGAACAGACTCTGGTGCTTCTATGCAGTGGAGCACCGGGCAGCCGTGGGAAGAATAAGGAATCGCGGTCTTTTGCTAAGGAGTGATGGCCAGGATGTGTGCAGCTGACCCTTGAACAGCGCAGAGGTCAGGGGCCCTGACCCTCCGTGCAGTTGGAAATCCAGGTGTAATTTATAATCGGCCCTCCTTTGCCGCAGTTCTTCCCTAGCCATGGTTCACATCTGTGGATTTAGCCAACCACGTGTCATGGAGTATTAGCCGTTGGAAAAAACCTGCATGTAAGTGGACCCTTGCAGTTCAAACCTGTGCTGTTCAAGGGCCAACTGTGATTAAATTAAAAAAGCAGAGAGTGGACAGAAGGGTCTGTGGTATGCTACTGTTTTGAAAAGAGAGAATATGAATATATACATGTATTTGCATGTATCTTACAAATGGGAGGATAAACCATACTTCTATTTATTTATTTTTAAATTTTTTTAATTTATTAATTAATTTATTTATTTTTGGCTGTGTTGGGTCTTCGTTTCTGTGCGAGGGCTTTCTCCAGTTGTGGCAAGCGGGGGCCACTCCTCATCGCGATGCGCGGGCCTCTCACCATCGCGGCCTCTCCCGTTGCGGAGCACAGGCTTCAGACGCGCAGGCTCAGCAGTTGTGGCTCACGGGCCTAGTCGCTCCGCGGCATGTGGGATCCTCCCAGACCAGGGCGCGAACCCGTGTCCCCTGCATTAGCAGGCAGACTCTCAACCACTGCGCCACCAGGGAAGCCCTATTTATTTATTTTTAAAGCTGCCTTTAGGGAAGGGAGGGAACTAAGATGAGGGGACACACATAAAATCAATGCCTTATTTTGTCAATTTGACTTTGGGACCATGTAGCTATTTTACAGCATTATAAAAAAAATTAGGTAAAAGGTTTTGACTTTAAAAAATTTTGATAGACATTGTCAAATTTTTCACTAAAAGGTTTATACTCTGTTTCCCTCCTATGAGTACTTGAGGAGAACTCTTTTCTCTCACACCTTTTCCAACACTGGATTATCGTCTCTAAGAACTGTGCCAATCTGATAGGTGAAAAATAGTTCGCTGTTTTCATTTGTGTTCCCCAGTGATGAGAGTGATTAAGCATCTTTTCATTCCTTTATTAACCATTTTGTATTTCTTTTGTGAAATGCAAGTTCATAGCCTTTTTTTCTATTGATTTATAAAAAACTCTATATGTTATAGATATAATTTTCATTTGTTGATTATTACCAGGTTCATGACCTCATTTCTAGTTAAATTGTTCAGGCCTGACTGTAGTAGCTAGTTGTTGTTCCGTTGTCATACAGTAAAAGGTTTTTTTAAAAGAACATTTATGTATGATATGCTTGAAATGCACAGGAAATGCCTACAGTAACTGTGGATCAGACTTCTCTAAACTGTTCAAGTGCTAGGTGTCAGCTTATGAGCTCTTTGGAGCAATGGAAACTGTGTTTTCTTTTCCTTTAAAAAAAATTGCCAGTACTTTCCTGGTGGCGCAGTGGTTAAGAATCCGCCTGCCAGTGCAGGGGACCCGGGTTCAAGCCCTGGTCCGGGAAGATCCCACATGCCACGGAGCAACTAAGCCCGTGCGCCACAACTACTGAGCCTGCGCTCTAGAGCCCACGAGCCACAACTACTGAGCCCATGCGCCACAACTACCGAAGCCCGCGCGCCTAGAACCCGTGCTCCACAACAAAGAGAAGCCACCGCAATGAGAAGCCCGTGCACTGCAAGGAAGAGTAGCCCCTGCTTGCTGCAACTAGAGAAAGCCCACATGCAGCAATGAAGAGCCAACGCAACAATAAATAAATGAATAAATAAATTAAATTGCCTACAGCTGATTACTGTGTCTCAGTAGTAGATAGTTGGTAAATGTCCACTTAAGTTGATTTTGGTGAATCTGTAATCTAAATTTGATTGTCTTTTTGGTTTGAGGTTGTTCTTGACTTTTAATGACCCATGATAACCATCTTTATGTTCTGTTCAATTGAATACCTGAATGAAACAGTACTTTTTCATGAAAAAAGAAAGTATATAGTGAAGGTAGGTTTTTAAAAAGTTTTCATAGTTGCTAGCGTTTGTCTTCTGCTCGTGGACATGTTTCATGTTTCTTGTTTCTTTCTCCAGGTCATCACTCCATGTAGGAAACTCATCCTATGTGCAGATAACAGAAAAGAGATGGAAGACTGGATCGCAGCACTGAAGACGGTCCAGAGCAGGGAGCACTTTGAGGTTAGGGGAGGAAGCCCTCCCCTCTTGTCGCCCTCCCCCTTGTATTCTGCCATCTGAATGTCCCCCATGCTGGGCCGTTACGGTCTGGAGCTCACTTTCTCAGCGTGCTCCTTGCAAACTTAAGGCTTGTTGCTCATCTTTGGGCCATCGGGCAGTGACTCTGTCTGATTTCTTATTGAATCTTGTCCAAGTTACCATGTTTAGGGAGGTCAGAGGGGTGCCTCATCTTTGCCATCTCTGTTCTTTGTTTGCAGCCTACCCAGTACAGCATGGACCACTTCTCAGGGATGCACAACTGGTACGCCTGCTCCCACGCGAGGCCCACCTACTGCAATGTGTGCCGAGAGGCTCTGTCTGGGGTCACGTCCCACGGACTGTCCTGTGAAGGTACGAACGATGTGTTTCCCGCTGGGAAAGGTGGCCTGAGGTTTGACATGACAAAGCCTTAGGAATCCAAGCACAGTCACCTCAGGTCAGTCAGGCGTCGGGTGGCTTGTATGACTCCACCCTTGCTCACTTTGCCTGCTCAGGAGTCTTTGATAAATTATTATTTGTAGTAACGGAACAAAGTAAAAAGAAGGGAATTGGTAGTAATGAGACACAAAGAGGAAACATAGAGGACACAGGGAAAAAGGAGTTAAAGTATCTCTCAGCGCCTCTCTGGGTAAATGGTCCTCCAGATCTAGAGGACAGGGGCACTGGGCTTGGGCAGGAGCAGAGAGAGGTGAACCGTGGCCCCGGGCCCAGTTCCCACCTGCCGCCTGATGTCGTACAGCCTGTGAGCTTAAGAATGGTTTTTACAATTTTAAAAGGTTGAAAAATATCAAAAGAAGGCAACTGTTTTGTGATGCAGAAAATCCCGTGAAACTTAAATTTCAGTGTCCGTACGTGAGGTGTGGCCACGGCGGCCCTTGTGCTGCGGGGACAGAGCCGAATGGTTGGCCCGCGGAGCCCGAGCTGCTTTGTCTCCGGCCCTTCACAGAAAGCCTGCCGCCCCCCGGCCAGGCTGGACGCCTGGTCTCCCCGTGAGCGGTCTCTGCACGCATCCTGGTGGTTTCGTTTATGAGTAAACTAACCATATATGTTGGTTCCCAACTTTCCCAGGAGAGCAGGGCAGTTCACCCCAGACCATGGCCTCAGCTCCGAGGGTTAACGTGTTCATTCTCTCACAGTGTGTAAGTTTAAGGCCCACAAACGCTGTGCTGTGCGTGCGACCAGTAACTGCAAGTGGACCACGCTGGCCTCCATCGGGAAGGACATCATCGAGGACGAGGACGGGGTATGCCCGGGGACCCTGCACGGCCCTCCTAGCACCGGGGCGAGAGGCACCCCCACCACCTCCCGCCTGTGCTCAGGTCTCTTTCTTGAGGAGAGTGAGGGCAGGGTTTCCTTTGGTTGGTTACGCTGGTGTCCGGGGGCCCCGAGCTCTGTCCTGTCCCTGTGAGCTGTGGATGCCGGCAGGGGAGCAGTGGGGCGGACAGGGCTCTGTAGACCCCGCCCCACCCCCTCGTGGAGTTCATTTTGGAGCATTTTTGCCCGAGGGTCCCCTTGGCCCGCGTGGGGGCTGTGAGGACACCCCCGGTGCATGTCTCTGTGTGGCTTGCAGATCGCCATGCCTCACCAGTGGCTGGAGGGGAACCTGCCCGTGAGCGCCAAGTGCACGGTGTGCGACAAGACCTGCGGCAGCGTGCTGCGTTTGCAGGACTGGCGCTGCCTCTGGTGCAAGGCCATGGTGAGCGAGCGCAGCCGCTGGGCAAATGCCAGATGGGCACAGGCCGGCCAGGTCCGAGAGCACGGCTCCTGCGGCGGCAGGGCTGGGGAGAGCTCTGGGGTGCGGGAGGGAGGCCGGCGCCCCCTGTGACGAGTGGGTCCATGTTCCAGGTGCACACAGCATGTAAAGAATCCTTACTGACCAAGTGCCCGCTGGGCCTGTGCAAAGTGTCGGTCATCCCGCCCACCGCTCTCAACAGCATCGATTCCGATGGTGGGTACCACACGCTCTCCCGTCTCAGCCGTTTCCTCGTGCTTCCTTCTCCAGGCCTTCTCCCCTCCCCCGCTCTGGAATTGGTTATGTCAGTGATTTTGAGATGCGGTCGGGAAGAGGTCAGGCCCAGCCACTGGGGGGAGAGGAGAGGAGGTGATAAACAGTGTCCTGGCAGCTGGGCTGCTGAGCACCTTGAACTCAAGGCCAGGACCTTACTTGAAGGTGGTGGGTCCATCGGCTGTTGAGTAGAAACCGAGTCTAAGATGCTTCTCCGTCTTTGACGTGGGCTGTCCATCAACTAGGCTCGTCTAGTAGCTGATATTAATTACACACTCTTCCGCGTCTGCACTCGCTTGTCCAGATGGTACATGATGATGCAAGTGTTGGTAGGAACTTGGGAACCGGGGCACGTGTCTCAGGAAGTCACCTCTGCTAGACTGAGAGCAGTGTCTGACATTTAGAGTCCTGCAAAGGTGAGGTCAGACCAGATGAGGACTCACTTCCCTCTACACGGGGGATGGCGTTGTGGAAACATGTGGATTAATCTCTTGCTGGTTTCCGGGGCGTGTATGTGTAAGTTATAGGTCCCATGGGGGTGTCTACTTGGTACACGGTTGAGGGCGCCCTGATGTCTCTCGTGGCTTTCAGATTTTCTTGTGTCCTTTTCCGTCCTCACACCCAGGCTTCTGGAAGGCCACGTGTCCTCCATCCTGCACGAGTCCATTGTTGGTCTTCGTCAATTCAAAAAGTGGGGACAACCAGGGTGTGAAGTTCCTCAGAAGATTCAAGCAGCTGCTGAACCCTGCCCAGGTCTTTGACCTCATGAATGGAGGACCACACCTTGGGTAGGAAGCTTGTAAAATATATCTTTCTTGGAGTTTAAAAACTGTTTGAAGAAAATGCATGCTTATTTAAAGATTCAAAGATACAGAAAATTTTAAATAGGAAATAAAAGTTACCCTTCCCAAATTCCACTGGCAGAGGTGTCCACTCTGAATGTTTCATAGAGTTGTGTGTCCTTCCAACTTTCCAGTGCGTGTTTCAGTCGTGTGCACACACAGACTTTGAAACTAGGTGGGGGCCTAGGTTACCTGTCCTTGTGCGGTGTGCTTTTTACGGGTGTCAGCCGACAGCAGTGTGGATGTGTTCTGATGTCAGTAGTTACAGATCTGCCTCATTTTTTGGAATGGCTGCTTAGTATTGAGTAGGAAGCTTTTCTCCAGTGAGGCCAAAAGGGAGATTTTTCATTTTATAGGGCACTTGAGTTTCCTTAAGTTGCAGGTGCCGTGACGTGCAGATGTGCAAGGCCCGGTGTATCTGGCAAAGTAAGAGACCTGACGTGTGTTTTCTAGTTTTGTACAATCCAGAGGTTTGTGGACAATGTTGGCTTTTGTAAATTCTGGCATTTGAGCCAATTCCTTCCTCGTTTGGAAGCACCGGCTCTAGGTGGGAGCCCTGCGAGCCCCCTGGCTCATGAGGGAGGCGGAGCAGGATGTTTGCAGTGGGCAGTGCCCGCGGAGCCTGCTCTCTGGAGCGTGTGTGCTCCTGGGAGGCTCCCGGGAGGGTGCTGGTTTTGGAGCTGGTGCTCCTGTGACCTGAGCCTGGGTCTGGTTGGAGAGACCTGCTGTTGGAGAAGGGTCACCGGCGGCAGCTCTCGAGCCTCTTTCCTTGGTGGCAGCACCCCCTTCCCTGGAGGGACCCTGGAGGTACCCTGCGGGGACGCACCAGACAGGCGCAGGCCGCTGCTCCCCGAGGCGCCAGGGATGTTGGAGGAATGCCCCGAAGGGGTGTTGGGCAGGGCGGGCTGCACAGTAGGACCGCGGAATGAGCACGTGTTCATTTGGAGAAGCATGCAAGCCCCACAGCTCGTAGTAGGCGTTAAGGACGAGACAGGACGACTCAGGTGCAGACCCGCAGAGGTGCGGTGCGCTTGGCTTAGACAGGTCCCGTTTCTGGGAAGCGGCCTTGCTCTCACACTGTTCCTAAGAAAACTTAGAGATACGGCTTCGTTTTCCTGATTCCTGGCCTTGACGTGTCCCCTCTTCTGCAGAGAGCGGGAGGCCTGAGGGAGGTCAGTGTTCTTAAAGGACACGTGTGGCTGCCAGTTGCCCAGCCTGAAGGTCAGGTGCAGCCTCGCCCCTCTGTTACGGCCCGAGTTCCCTGTCACCTGCTCCTGTTTGTTGTCTGAGGCCTTCCCCCCCCGCCGCCCCCCCCCCCACCCCGGCTCGGACTGTGCTGGATGCAAAGCCCGGCCAAGGGGGCGCCCTGCCTGCCGGGGACGGGCGCGGACGGACAGGCCATCTGTCTCGTTGGCAGCGTGGTGTGCAGGTTCTTTGGGAACCAGGAGAAGGGGCTTATGAGTCAGATGGGGGTCTCAGTTTCCCCTCCGAGCTAGCGTTTGAGGAGAGTTCGTGGCAATGGGGAGGGAGGCAGGGAGCCCGCTAGGCAGAGGGGGGGCTGTGTGCAGAGGTGCGGACACATGGTGGCAGCTCCTGGCCAGGGAGGCCCTTGGGGGCCGCTGAGAGGTTTGAACCTCTCCTGGGAGTAAGCGGCCCCTTCCAAAGCCGGACACCCGACGACACTGGTTTTGGCAAGATGAGGCTGGTAGTACGAATTGGAGGCATCTTGAAGGAGACGGGAGGCAGGTAGGAGGCTCCTGGAGGGGTTACAAGAGTGGACGACGGGGCCTGCCCCGTAACTGGGTTGGTGGTGGCACTGCCTTTCTCTGAGGAAGGAAACGTCGGTCGAGGAGGCACCCGTGCGACACCGAGTGGCACGTTCTGGTAGACAAGGGCAGGTGTTGTCCTTCAGGAGAGCAGAGGGATCATCGTCAGGGTCATTCAGGGTCATCAGCATCTGTGTCGTCCCTGAAGCCAAGACGCGGATAAGGCCACCCAGGAAGCGGCTGGGGAGTGAACGGAAGGCTGCAGGGTGTCCTGGGAGGGACGCTGCGAGGGAGGGGCAGGGTGACCAAGAGGAGCACAGGGGAGCTGGAGTCACGAGGGGAGTGGGGTGGTCACCTGGGCGGGCAGAGTGGCCCAGAGGACAGGAACAGCATGGGCAGGATCCTGCAGCCCGGGGCTCCTGAAGACGCGTGTGAGGCTGGCCGCGTGTGGGGGTGGTGGGCGGTCCGGGGGCTGAGGGGTGCTGGCCTTTGCTCTCAGGCGCCTGGCGGCCCCCAGTGGGCAGAGCCTGAGCACGGCCGGCTCTGGCCTCCAAGAGGCTTTTTCGCAGGAGGGGCCGCAGGGTCGGCCTTGAGGAGCACAGATGGGGTCCCCCAGCCCCAGGCTGACTGGCCGTCGGCTATCTGTCCCTTAGAATGGGCCTCATTTCATTGACGTTCTGTTTTCTCTGCAGCCTACGCTTGTTCCAGAAGTTTGATACGTTCCGGATTCTGGTTTGCGGTGGAGATGGCAGTGTTGGTTGGGTCCTCTCTGAAATCGACAGCCTCAACCTTCACAAACAGGTACCTGGGTGTGGAGGGGCCGGCCCCATGGTAGAACGATGCCACCGTTACAGAGAGGCTGTGTCATCTCGGGGGGCGCTCCTCGTCCCCTTGGGGTGGTCTTGGAGGGAAGAGCAGGTAGCTTGATGGCGTCATGGGCCCAGGGACCCAACAGAAAGAACACTTCCATCCCCGCAGGTCCCAGGCACGGGCAGATCTGGGTGCGGCTCCTTATTGGGTAGTGATGTCGTCTACTGCCTGATGCCTCCTGCTGGTGAGCAGGGCTCAGAAGTATACTTGAACTTCAGGTCAGAGTAGGGTTGTTTTTTAAGTATTGATTTATTTTCTGCTCCAGCTCCCTCACACCCCGGCCCCCAATAATTAACCACTGCTAACATTTCAGTGACTGTCCTTCAGACCTCTGTCTATCAAAATGTATATAGTACAGTGTGCAATGCAGTTTTCATTTAAATGGACTCATGGTACCCTTACAGTATATTGTGTAGTGTCAGTTTTTAATCAACACATTGTGGGCACCTCTCGATCCATCAGTTTAAATGGAGGCCTGTGTGATGGTTTTCCACTGGGCAGGGCTGCGCCAGCCCTGGATTTAGCTCATCTCCCCCCATTGATGGACACTCAGATTGCTTCATAATGACAGTGCTGGTGAAAACCATGTATACAATGTCCCAATTATGTTCTCTTTTGAAGAGCACCCAAATTTAAATTTTGGTAATATTGCCAGACTGCTCTCCAGTTTATATTCCTAATGCTCATAAAACTGTCTTTTCGCATATGCTGTCCATTGTACATCTTAAGGCTTTTGCCCAACTTAGTAGACAAAAAATGGTATGTTTCATTTTTATTTCTTTAATACTGGTGAAGTCAAGCATATCCTCAATTAACTATGAATTTTTAAATGAATCGTCTGTTCATGTTTTTTTTTTAACCTAATATTCTATTGGGGTATTTACCTTTTTAAAAATTGATTTCTAAGGATTATTGTTATATTAGGGATGTAAACTCCTTGTTGCCCATAGTTTTCCTCATTTGTCACTTGTCCTTCAACACGTTGGTGGTCTTTGTAGGCGGGGTGGACCTTTTGCGGTCAGCGTCTAGCTCCTGGAATGACGTTGGAGAGGGGACGCCGGGTGTGCAAGTAACTGCTCACCTCTAGGGAGGCCAGTTGCTCGGGAAAGAGAGCACTGCCCCCTAGTGGTGAAGTTAGAGCAGTACACTTAGGTCCAATTTTAGGTTTTGTTCACTTCCAGGATTGTTACCAAGTTCGTTATCACAAGTCAGGAAGACAAGTTTTCATGCATTCAGCTGAGTTCAGGGAGCATTCATTTCCTTTGGCTTCTCTGTGGGCCGTGATCATACCCGACATCCAAGCCGGAGATCTGACAATAGTTCTTGAGCCTTCCCTCACCCTCCCTCCTCGGCTCCGGTTAACCTGCCGCCCTGGAGTGTCCAGCACAGCAGTGTGTGCTGCTGAGCACATCTGGCTGGCCCCGGGCTCCATCTGTCCACTCCTCGAGGGGGCCTTCCCCTCGGGCTGTTCTGCTCACGCACCTCCTTGAGCCCCTCGGGCCGCGCCGGTCCCCGCTGGTCCCCGCCTCCCCGAGGACCTTCCTTGGGGCGGCTCTTTTCCTGCACCCTTGCTGAGCGCTCCCCGGTGGCTCCTTGGCTTAGGAGAAGGTCCCGACTCAGAGTGAGGCCCCAGTTTGGCTCCTTCTTCCTCCTCTGCTTCTCTGACTGCTCTCTCCTCACTGCCCTCCCCGTCTGAGCTCTGACTTGGCGGGGGGGTCACCTCTCCCAGAACGCCGCTGTCCCTTCACCGTGCTGCCTGCTCCTTTCCTTTAAGGCTCCCGGAAGCTGGCGCCGGGTCCCTTCCCCCCAGTGCTGGGGCTTCCTTGTCCTTACCTGCTCTGTCCAGCTTGCTGCCCCTGGCAGGGTGGAGGGCCTCCCTCAGTGGCCACGGCAGGTGACCACAGGCTGTGCCGTGCTTAGGGGGGACCAGGGACCCTCCCCCACCCTGCGTGTCGGGCTCGGAGGTCAAAGGCTCTTGGGCAGCTGGTGTCTGGGGAGCTTCCTAAGCACTGAACTGGCGAGGTGGGGTTTCCACAGGGGGCTCTGGGTGGGAATTCCAGGTGGAGGGCGGGGCCTGAGCAGTGCAGGGGGTCTCTGGGGGATGACAGGCGGAGGGGCGCAGGCCGAGTGCCAGGGTGTGTTCCCGTTTGACGGCCAGACTGGAGGTCCTGGCGCCTGTCCTGATGGGACTTAAAGCCGTGGAAGGTGCTGTGAGGGGAGGGAAGGTGTTAGTGAGGTGCTGTAGAGGGCGGAGAAGCAGGCGGAGGGGAGTCATATAGACTGATTCTTCAGGGTTCGGATACTCAGCAGTCAGCACTGTGGCCATAGCTGTGAAGGTGGGAATGTAGATCAGGGAGGTTTTAGAGGATTGATTGTCAGATGTGGCAGCAGGTGAGAAGCAGGCCTGTGGGTGGGAGAGGAATTTTCTGTCGGATTAGAGAGACATCTGTCCTGCCTAGTGGCTCTGGCCGGAACGCGAGCACCACAGCGGGTGAGATCAGACGTCACACCTTGTAGGTGAAAAGGAGGGTGTTTGACGCCATGTCTTCCCCCCGTGTCTCAGTGTCAGCTGGGAGTGCTGCCCCTCGGCACAGGGAATGACCTGGCTCGCGTGTTAGGCTGGGGCTCGGCCTGTGACGACGACACCCAGCTCCCACAGATCTTGGAGAAGCTGGAAAGAGCCAGCACCAAGATGCTGGACAGGTGAGTGGACCGCACGAGTCCCCTTGACTAGGTGTTCTCAACCCAGGGTCCCTGGAAACCATAGGCCCTCTGCAGTTACTTGTAAAAATTCGGCCTGAGCAGGAATCCTTGTTTCTGGTGGGCTTTATCTGGCGATCAGATTATGAAAGAGCTGACGAGCAGAACAGGTTGGCACTGTGCCCTCGCGTGGTCAGGTCTCACCAGCCAGGCCCGATCCTCTGGGCCGTTAGAGAAGGTGGCCCTGTCCCCTTTGGCCTTTGCAGCCTCGTCTGATACCTGTCAGCAGAGTCTTGCAATAAGGAAGACTTATTGCACAGTTGAGCAATCCCGTGTTCCCTGAAGAATCTTAAGTTGTGGACAACTCTCCTCTGTGTGTTTAGAAATAACTTGGGCGTTCTTCTCGAGCAAGCTGCTCTTAGTGCCGAGCTCACGTATGAAAGCCCCTGACCACAGCCTGTGGGACTTGGTATTGCTGAAACGCTCGTATTCTCTCTTAGGCTCCTGCGCTGCAACGAGCAGGTGTGATCTTGAACCCTCTCCAGCTGCCTCTACCGTTTCTTCTCTATTGAAGGGAGGCCTACGTGCCTTTGGAGGCTGTGAAATGCTCAGCCCCCGCGGGAGAGCTGGCTGCTGGCTGAGTGATTTTAGCTCTGAAGAGGGGAAGCCCATTTTCCCAGAAGCAGCATTATGGGATGCCTCTCACCTCCTTCAGTGGAGCTGCAGTGTCCAACGGGTTGTGACATTTGTTCTCAGCTAAGTGAGGAGCCAGGTTAGGGACACGGGAGTCAAGATAAAGGCTTACAAATGAAGTTAGGGTTGTCATAAGATCAAGCCCCCAGGCCACGAGTCGGGGAGGTGGGAGAGGCACAGGGGCTGCCTGAGGGCTCGAGCCGACCTGCTGAGAGCTCCTTTGTGTGTGCAGGTGGAGCGTCATGGCCTACGAGACCAAACTCCCCCGGCCGGCCTCCTCTTCCACTGTCACCGAAGACTTGAGTGAGGGCTCCGAGGTATTTCCAGTTGCCCCACCGCGTGCTCACACTGTCCTCCTCACCACTTTGGGGCCCTCCCTCCACCTCAGGCGTCCTCCCCTAGGTTAGACCCGCGCAGGTGCAGGGCCAGCCGAGGCGGAGCTGCGGCCTGTGGACTCTGCCCCACAGGATTGGTGGTCGTCTGGGGGCTTCCTGGGGTGTCGCCAGATGTGGGGTCCTCTGTGACGATGGTCCCCTAGGACTTGCCGCCCCCCTGCTGCCAGTGCCCCTGCCCAGCCCAGGCTCCCGCTCTGGGCCCGCCTCCTCCACGTCCCACCCTTGCAGTTGGTCTGTGCTAGTTCAGTGTTCAGCTCTTCTTTTCACCTTACGGTGGTTTTTGTGATCGGTGGTTCCCTCAGGGCCCAGACTGGCGTAGTGCTGGGCGCCCAGCTGCGCTCACCCCACTGGGCGAGCTGGCTGCTGGCTGAGCAGGAGAGAGGGCTCTGCCAGGGCCCGTCTGCCCCTCAGGAGGGTCAAGGGCAGCAGCTGGCAAACTACAGCCCCCCAGGCCACACCTGCCTGGGCTGCCGTGACCTGGCCTGTGAGCAGAGAATGGTTTGCGTGTTTTAAGAGAGGGAGCGTACGTACGTATACAAAGCCTAAATATTTACTCTCCGGCCAGTAGTAAAGTTGGCCGACCCTGGGCCAAGGCCTAAAGAGAGGGCTCGTCCCACAGGGTGAGCGACCCCAGTTCCGCAGGCAGGGGTGAGCGGGGAAGGGGGTGATTTGTATCGAGAGGTGGAGAGGGGCCCGGGCCGAGTTCCAGCCGGGCAGAGAAACGCAAGTGGAGCCTCAGCTGAGGACCCTGCCTGCCGCCTGTGCTGCTGAGGAGGACGCGGGACTCAGGACTCCAGCCCAGCACAGGCTGGCGGTGTTGAATCTCCGACGAAAGCAGCACGAGCCATTCACGAGGTTTTATCACCGTGTTCTTTTGAAGCTTTTGAAATCTGTCAGATTAGCATGAAGTGAGCTGGGGCTGGCCGGCAGGGCGGGGGGGTGCGTGGAGCTCACCGGGCTCCGTCGTGGGGCTGACAGTCGCCCGCCCTGTTTGGGGCAATGGCAGGTGCAGCAGATCCTCTTCTATGAAGACTCGGTCGCGGCCCATCTCTCTAAGATCCTGACCTCCGACCAGCACTCGGTGGTGATCTCATCGGCCAAGTGAGTGCCCGGCGGCCTCGGGGGAGCCAGGGTCCCAGCCGGGACTGTCTCTCTAGAAGCCTCTTCCCGCGTTCCCCCCACAGAGTGCTCTGCGAGACCGTGAAGGACTTCGTGGCTCGGGTGGGGAAGGCCTACGAGAAGACCACCGAGAGCTCGGAGGAGTCGGAGGTCATGGCCAAGAAGGTGCGTCCTGGGCGCCTGGGGTGGGTGTCGGGGCGGAGCCGCAGCCCCTCCACTCCCTCCTCTGTTCCCCGCCCAGTGCTCTGTCCTGAAAGAGAAGCTGGATTCTCTCCTCAAGACCCTGGATGACGAGTCCCAGGCCTCGTCCTCTCTGCCCACGCCGCCCCCCACCATCGCCGAGGAGGTGGAAGACGGGGAGGGGGCGGGCAGCAGCTGTGGCTCTGGCTCCAGCGGGGACCGCGCCGTGGGGTCGGCCTGCCCAGCCCGGCCGCAGATATTCCGTCCTCGGGAGCAGCTCATGCTGAGAGCCAACAGCCTGAAGAAGGCGATTCGCCAGATCATAGAGCACACAGAGAAAGGTAGCCGGGCTCTGGATGCCGCGGGGCTTTCTGCAGGCCAGCACCGGGCGCTCCCAGTTTCCCCCCGAACGTGGCGCGAGACCCAGAGGGACCCACCGTGTAGGCCAGAGCCACTCTGGACCGCCTGACGCAGGCCAGCGCCTCCTTCCTCAGGCCCTGTGCCCGATGGAAAGACACTGAGCCGACGGCAGAGCCGAGAGGGCGCCCCCAGCTGGTGGAGGGGTGCCTCGCGCGGGCACACGTGGGGAGCGTGTTGGGGGACCCACTCCCTGGAAGCGTCCTCACCTGCGGCAGCGCTGCCAGACCTTGGGCGCAGCCTGGCCTTGTTCGCTTAGAGGTGGGACTGTCCCCAGGGGTGGGGGGTCCGAGGAGAGCCTCGGTGCTGAGATCTGAGGTGCTCTGAGGACACCCACGGAGGACGGCCCCGTGCCCAGCAGGGAGGCGGGCCCGGGCCAGAGGTGGGGGACGAGGCTGTAGGACGATTTGACGGACGGAGAGGTGAGGATGGGGTCGGAGGCTTGGTGAGCCGGGGCGGTGCTCAGAGACGGGGGGACACCTGACCGCAGGAGCGCGGGCGGCTGCTCTCCGCCCCCCATTCTGCCAGCGCGTGGGCGGGCGGGCGCGTGGACGGGTCTGCTAGGAGTCTCTTTCTGCCTCAGGTCTGACTTATGATGCCAGAACCCCCGCCCAGCCGCCCGCCCCCACCAGCCCCCAGCTCAGGGTCCCACCCGCGTGCGTCCTGTTGAGCATCCGCGGGTGTCTGGGGGAGCGGGTGTCCCGCAGGGGAGGCGCCTTCCCCCGGGTCTAACTCGGGGTGTGCCTGCGGTGCTGGGCGACGCTGATGATTGAAGGGGACGGGGTGGGGGGAGTCCACCGGCTGTGGGAACGCGAGGGGGGCCCGGGGCCAGCGGGCGCTCAGCCCCCAGGGGCCCTGCCTCTGCCTGGGGTGCCCCCCAACCCCGCCGCTGCCTGTCGGGGGGTTTCTGGGGTGCCACTCAGCACCCCTTATGCAAACCAGGACGTAAGGGGATGGGGGCTGAGTGCTGTCCACTCCAGAACAGGTGGGGCTCAGCAGCACACTGAGGGTGGGGACCCCCAAACCCAGGGTGGAGAGGGGCTCCAGGGGTCCCCCCGCTCTGGAGGTGCTTGTGGATGGGCTGCTTCTAGAGCCTTCCTTGTGACCTCCAAACTGGCCGCAGGGCTGTAGCTGTCCGGCTGGGGGGCGGGTGGGGGGCGGGATGGGGCCTGGGGTGGTGGGTTGGTTTGTAACAGTTGTGCGTTTGTACAGTCACTTTTCTCACTGGTAGCATTTTTGCCCACTACCATCCTTTCTTTCTTCCCCTCCTTAATTTTGCTTCTGCCTCTTTTGTTGGCAAACATGACTTCAGCCTTTCACTCCTGACATGTGATATTTCAGTTTCTCTGGGGTTTGTCAGAGGGCCTGGGGACCACGCCTGAACTCGGGTTAAAGGAGAAGAAAACTTCCAATAAAAAGATGTAAAACTACTCTCTATCTCTGGCTGGGCCCAGCCTGTCGCGCCCTGGCCGCGGTGGGGCAGCCTGTGACGATTTATTTCAGTTTTTGCAGGACATTTAGGTATTGAAAGATAGGGGGAAAAAAAAAAAGAGCATAAAAAGAAAAAAAAAGTGTGATTTTGAAACTGAGAAGAACACTTAAAGTTTACATTTTATAACATTATATGCAGATTGTATTTAAACTTCAGAAATATTTAAGATACTTGTGACCCTGTAAAGCTGATGAAATATTAAAACAAGACAAAATACTTTTGACTTTTAACAGAAAAAAAAAAAAAAAGGGTGGGGGGAGCGTCTGCGCTGTGGTGTCCAAGGCAGGCGCCGGCTGCAGTGGTCGAGGGGCCCGGGGCCTGGACAGGTCATCAGCCCTGGTGTCCAGGGTGCCACTGCTGACTGTCCTTAGTCGGCCTGGGGGAGAGAGGCACCCTGCATAGGATTAAAGGCTCGCCCAGTCCATGGCTCCCTTTTCCTAGCCTCTGTTTGCTAAGCTTTGAAGAGAACGCTGTAAAACCACAGTGACCTGTGAACTTCGTTACCTCCACCCTCACCCAGACCCTGAGATTCTCCCCAGCAAGTTTTCTTCTGTCTTCTCTCTCGGAACCTTCAGAAACCGTCTCATACCTTTTCCGCTCTCATCAGACCCTTTTCTCTCTGAGCAGCTCGACCTGCTGCTTCTTACAGTGAGAAGAGTGAGGTCGTGACCTGCCCCTGCGCCCTGGCGGGTGCACTGTTCCCTCCGGGCTGCGCGCGCTCCCGCCCGGTACTCCCCTCCCCTCCGTCTCTCCCAGCCCTCGGCCCTCCTCCCCAGCCTGCTGGCACGAGCGTCCGGGTGCCCTGTGTGCCGGGGCCGGGGAGAAAGTGGGACGGGTTGGAGCTTCGGGTCTCAGCCTTCAGCTGAGACGACGTTTGAAGGGAGATGAGTGAGATGAGGAGGGGGTCCGCGTGCAGTGGGAGCCCCGCCAGCCCGGTGGTGCCTGCGGGGTAACGTCCCTGCGCTCAGCCGCAAATACCCTTGCCTTGCACAGCTGTGGACGAGCAGAACGCCCAGACCCAAGAGCAGGAGGGGTTCATCTTAGGTCTCTCCGAGTCGGAGGAGAAGAAGGACCTGAAATTGGACGACAGAGCGTGCCACGGCGAGGGCCACGGCGCTGCCAAGGGCAGGAGCCTCCGCAGAGGTACAGCGGCCCTGGTGACCCGCGGCGCCGCCCTCAGGCCTTTTTGTCTGCGATGCTCAGCAGCTTGCCTTGGGAAGCTTAAGGGTGCTTTCTCATGGCTTCTGTGGCCACTTGGAAGTGTAAAAAGTCTCAAACACGCGACCTGTTTCACATACCACCTGCTGTGTGCAGTTTGTCTGGTGCAGGCCTGGCAGGACCCTGGGCAGGGAGGGGCCTTGCTGCTGGGGACGGTACTTCCCTCCGAACCTCCCTGCGCGCCCAGACCCGGCGGGGCTCAGGGCCAGTGGGCCCTCCCTGCGCACCCGACGTCCTCACCCAGGGCCTGGGGCTTCCTGGCTGCAGCTGGCCACATGCCACGTTTGCTCCAGGTGGTTAGGGACCACCCAGCTGTATGGGCCACCACCTGGGGACCCCTAGCCCTCCTGGAACAGCCCCAACTCTGCGCGGCCCCCTCGCTCGTGGCCTTTACGAGCCCCCGGGAGATCCTGCCCCAGAGTTTCCTCCACCACGTTCCTGTGCAGGACTCCCCTCTGCCCGTGCAGACCCCGCGGCCTGACTGCGTTTGCAGGCCGCCCCTCCCCTTCCCCGGCCTCGTCACCGTGCCCCGGCCCCTCAGGGGCCTGTGTCTCTTTGGCGGGCGTCCGAGCCCGTTCTCCCCTGCGTCCCCTTGCCCGCTTCCCCTCCTTGCTCCCTGCCTCGTTCCTCGTCTTGCACACTCTGCCGTGGCTGGTGGTGCTTGTCTTGCACACTCTGCCGTGGCCAGTGGTGCTTGTAACCACTCCTCACTTCCCTCGGCCCCTCCTCCGCCTGCTCGTTTCTCTGATGAACGCTGCCAGTAGCTCAGTCGCGTTCTATTTTCTGTTCTGTTTTCATAGTGTCCAAATCCCCGTGTGAAAAGCTGATAAGCAAAGGAAGCTTGTCCCTGGGCGGTTCTGCCTCTCTTCCTTTGCAGTCAGGAAACCGGGACAGCCTGCCAGCACTGAACACGAAGATCCTGTTCCCGAGTGAGTGTTCCCCCGGGTGGGCCGGGGTCGCCGGCACCACACAGAGGCCTGTGTGTCTGGGGGAGGGGCCCAGGCAGGGCGCTAAGCTTTCCAGCTCAGCGACCAGCTGTCGCTCTGCCTGGCAGTAGTCTGAGGGGTTAATGAGACCTGACCCCCGTCTTCCAAGAGTTCACAGGTCCATGGGAAAGATAGGCAGAATTTCAGAGTCATAGCACGGTATGAAAAGTGCCCTTGTTTATTACAAAAAGCAGACGGCATTCAAATCGTTGCCCTGGGGTCCCAGGAAGATGTCACTGAGGAGGTGATACTCGAGCTGGGTGCTGATAGGTAAATAGGAGTTGGGCTGAGTGAAAAGGGAAGGGCCGGCAGGTTGTGATGGGGAGCCGGCGGATCACCCCTTTGTTTCCAGCATGATTGCAGAAGGAGCACAGCTGGCCACCAGGAGAGTCGGGCCCGGTCCCCTTGCCTTGCCTTCATTTTGCCCAGGATCATGTCAAGGCAGCTCCTGTTGCTTCTTCCCTCAGGGGGAGTCATGATAGCACTTTGTGTCTGCAGTAGGAAGGAATGGTACGAGGGGTCGAAATTGCTGATAAGACTCCCTTAACCAGCTTCATGAGGCAGCTTCGTGAGGCCTCCTGGGCAAGCTAGAGCACACGCTGCCCCTGTAAGTGATTTGGCAATTTCTAGGTGAATCTCAATTGAATAGAAAGAAAACTGCGGAAGCTCTAGGGAAAAGAGGCTGAGACAGATTTGGTTAATAAGCAGCAAAGACTTTACTGGAAGGGATGGATTGGCAGAATGTTCAAAAGCAGGGCTCCATCTCAGCCTTACTATTTATAATTTAAATTTTTAAAATTGGTGCAGGTATCTTGAGGGTTCTGGTCACCTTGAGGGTTCCTTGATGTTTAACCTTTTCTCATGAATTTAGCCTTATAAAGTTGTATGACTAGACCCTATAATTAGTTGTAGTAGGGATCATTTTGGTGGAGTTTCTTAAATTTAGTGAGAACTATCTTTGTAAGCTCTTTTCTGATGTGTCTCATAGGTGTTGGTTACCACCCGGTGTTTATTTCTGTTCTGTGAATATGGATTTATGATAGTGATTTTTGCCCTGAGACTATTAATTGTCAAAGTTTGGACATTTTTATGCAGTGTTTTAGAAACATCTTATTATGATAACCTTCTGAAGAGCATGTGGACCATCAGCCTCAAAGACACGACGGCCTCTTCATTTGGGAGCTCCCAGGCAGTGCTGTCTCCTGTTTTCTCCCTTACAGATGTTCGCGCTGGGATGTCTGGTTCCTTGCCTGGAGGTTCAGTCATCAGTCGATTATTAATTAATGCCGATCCCTTTAACTCCGAACCAGAAAACCTGTGAGTATGGGGTAAACCAAGGGGGCATGTTGTTAGCTGAATGCTGGAGCGTAGAAAACTGGCTTGGAATTAACTAGAGAAATTCGTGAGCAGCTGCCTGGGCGATGCTTTTCCAGCTGGCGTTGGCCGATAAGGAAAACCTAGAAGGTGTGAGGCGTCCAGGGCAGAGGGTGGGTTGGGAATGTCTGGGAAGGGAGGCGGCCGTCCTGGCGTGTGCCTGACCTTCTGGGGCCTCGGCAGGCTTGGAGACTCTGTGCCCGTGTCCTCGGTCGTCCTCCCCGCGGTCCTTGCTGGCCCCGCGTTGGTGCCGCCTCCTGACCGCCTTCCTTCTGGCGGGTCTGCCGCTCCCGTTAGTGTAGCTCCCGGGCTGGAAGCGCCTCCTCGCTGTCCCTGGGGAGATGCTGTCCTGGGCTTGGACCCTGGGGAACGAAGTCCTGACGCTGCTCTGCACGCCTTGTGCCGTGTCCACTGCCCAGCGTCAAAGGCAGTGAGGGCTTTTGCGCAGCTTGTTCTCGTGTGTGTAGAGACCGTTGCGGGGACAAATGGTATTTTGAAAGCCCAGCCTTCTAGATTTCCCTTTCTGCTGGCTGATAGCAAGTTCTGGGCAGCTAGTGGCTAGCGGCAGTTGGTTAAAAGTTGTCCACCATGTGTGGACCGTGTGTCCGGCGTGGTGGCGAGAGTCACAGTGAGGAGTGTGCGGCGCAGAGACTCTGGCTTTCGGGAAGCAGAGCTGCAAGCCTGCACAGTGGCAGCCAGTTTTCCTGCAGGGTGGCCTGGGTTCCCACACCTGCTCCAGTGCTGGCCCGCGTCCTTGTCCCCAGCCTGACACCACCCTCCTGTCTGCTCCTCGTGCCGGGGCCTGTCGGGGGCTCTGGTCCTGACTCTTCCTGAGTTGTTCTCCCCAACAAGGCCAGAGCTGTAGCCTTCCATGAGCAGCACCCACAGAGGCCTCCGGAACTAGATGTGCTGTCTCTTTCCGTCACCCGAGGTCCCTGCATTTCCACACCTGGCAGCGAGGGCTGTGGTCTCTTCCTTCAGGGAGAGGCTTCTCCTTCGCCCGGGGAGACACAAGCTGCTCTCCTCTCCTCCCTCCCCAGCGTGGTGTGCCGGGCCTCGCTCACGGGGGTGAGGAGCCGGAAGGAGTCTTACCCGCAGTGGACCTGGGACGTGGGGCTGGGCTGGACATTTTCAAATTGGGGACTTTGCTTTGATTGGGTCTAGGGACATTTGAGGGACGTTTTGGGATCCAGGGTGTAAGCACATGTGAGCGTATGTGCCACGGATGTCATCAGGTTTGCCGTCGCTGATAGGGACGTGAGGTGGTGCAGCCACTCTTAAGACAGTCTGGCGGTCCCTCAAAACCCAGGGTTTCCACGTGGCCCAGCAGGTCCCTTCCTGGGGTTCCTCCCAACAGAAGCGAAAACACGTCCCCACTGAAGCGTGTGTACGAGTGTTCACAAATCATAGCTCCAGAGTGAAGCAGCCCAAAGGTCCGTCAGCCGAGGATCCCCCAGTGGGTCGTCGCTGTTCGCCATTAACCGGCTGAAGCGCTGAACTCAGAGGAACCCAGTGCTCGTGGCCTGAAAACGTGCCCCGTGACGGGAGCCAGACGCAAAGGGCCACACGCTGTGTGATTCCATTTCTAGGAACCGTCCAGAATCGGCAGGTCCACAGAGGACAGAAAGCAGATTGGTGGTTGCCGGCGCTAGGAGGGGTTGGGGCTTGTGGTTGAGGGGTGTGGACTTTCTCTTTGGGGTGTGAGCTGTCCTAGAATTGATCGTCGTGACTCTGAGTACATGGACAGTCGCTGTGGAGTTGCACATTTTAAATGGGCGAATTGTATGTTATGTGAGTTACATCTCAATAATGCTGTTACCTCCCCGCCCCCCCAAAAACCAAAACAAACAAACAAAAAAACTGAGTTTTGCCCTCAGGAAGAACTGCTTAGAGGCTGGTATGCAGAGTTGTTCTCAATGGCCTGAAACCCCCCTTTGCAGAGAGTATTACACAGAGAAGTGCGTCATGAACAATTACTTTGGCATCGGCCTGGATGCGAAGATCTCCCTGGACTTCAACAACAAGCGTGACGAGCACCCAGAGAAGTGCAGGTGGGTGCCGGCCCTGCGTACGCCTGGCCCTCGGCTCTTTGTTTCTCCTTCCGGCCGTGGGGTAATTTCTGGGGCGCACAGAGCCCTCAGGCAGAGTACAGACACGGAGCCCGAACGCCTCGTCAGAAAGCGGGGCACGTCTGTGTGTCATGGCCATGGCAGTGGCATCTCCATGTCACCCTCAGGTGGGGTCGGGGCTTGCTTCCCCACAAGGCCCTCGAGCAGGCAAATGCCACAGGAGAGGCCCCGGGGGGGTTTCGCTGGGGGTGTTCAGGTTCTCCCCTAAATCACCACGTACTGTCTCCCCTTGGCCGGGGAGAGGACGGAGAGAAATGGGAAGGTTTCCTCCTGGCTGAAGTAGAAAGTCCTCTCCTCTGGGGAGACATGACAAGGGAAGAAGGGAGTTGATGTCTCCCGCCCCACCCCGTGGTGACCATCACCTGGAGGGCAGACTGTTCAGCTGTGACTTTCTAGAACTAGAGACAGGGAAGCTGGTGTGGAGTTTGGGCGGAGAACAGCCATTGATGCAGGAGGAGGGGGCCCCTTGCTGGAGAGCCTGCAGACCTGCCCCTGCCAGGTGCCCTTGTCACTCGGAGGGAGGGGGTCACAGTGGCACCCGAGGAGTTGCCCGGCAATCCCCCAACTCCTGTGTGGTTGGACCTTTCTCGGAAAACAAAATCAAGCATAAGAACTCAAAAACCTTGGAGCTCTGGGGCTCGAGTGTCGGAAAAGGCTCAGAGGTCCCCACGGGGCATCCCTGTTACACAGCGCATGATGGGAGCCCAAATCATTTGGAGATACCCCTGTTCGTCTGAATACAACTGAACAGGCATTCAAATGCGTATAATTTATCAGAGCAAAATAGGTGAGGAGCAAGGTCACATGTGATATGTTTTTAGAAACTTGGGGTCCTGGCATATAATCTTCCCTGGGTTTGTGTCTTTGAGAATGTCTGCTTAGAAAATGCCATTTCTACAAATCTACCCTTAAAAAGTAATTGGGAACTTTGGCAAAGAGGCGTTTACCAAGGGCCACTGCCACGTACGTTACAGAGCTCAGGGGTGGGAACAAGCAGAGACCCGTCGAAGGGGTTAATTCAGCGAGTGCTGGTGGGAAGTGCCCCGTTGTGGTCATTCGTGCTCAGGACACAGGGCAGTGCTCTCCGTGCAGGGCGAAGTGCACAGTTACTGCTATTTCAGCTGTAAATCAAGTTCCTAAGGAAGTGCACTGAAGCATTCATCATCAGTACTTACAGATGTGGGGATTGTGAATTCTCCTTTGTGCTTTTCTGCCCTTTCCAAATTATCTGTGGTAAGCATAATTTTATAGCTGGAAAAAAATTGTGATTTATACGTTCTTTTGTGAGGTTCTGTAACGTCTTACCTTTTTTACCTCTCAGGGTGTGATTACTTTCTTGGCAGTGTTACTCTTTAGCAGAATTTCTGGTCAGTGAATATATCTCTTCAGCCCATCTCGTGTGGACATGTGACAAGGGCATGTCCTCCTCATCTTAACGGTGTCGCTGCTGGGAGTGATTGCCCGATGTGACCCGTTTGTGATGAGGTGGCAGCAAGGGCCGTAGGTAGCTGTGTAGAGAAAGCTGAGACCCACGTCAGTCCTTTGCTTTCCGCCCCTAGGAGCCGAACCAAGAACATGATGTGGTATGGAGTCCTCGGCACCAGAGAGCTGCTGCACAGAACCTACAAGAACCTGGAGCAGAAGGTCCTGCTGGAGGTGAGCAGGCGGCCCCCTGCCGGCCCCGCTGCTGCCCCGGCGGCCCCTCGGCCTTAGCCCAGGGCGGAGTGCTGCGGGGAGGGAGCCCCCGGCTGAAGCCTGGATCTCTCTTCTCTCCTTTTATGCATTTCTACCGCTCAGTGTGACGGGCGACCCATCCCACTGCCCAGTCTCCAGGGAATTGCTGTCCTCAACATTCCCAGCTATGCTGGAGGGACCAACTTCTGGGGGGGCACCAAGGAGGACGATGTACGTACGGGGGTGCCGGGCGGCAGGGGCCTGAGCTCAGGGAAGGGGATGGGGGCGGGGTCACCCGAGAGGCGGCCCCTTCGGGAGCCGTGGTGGAGCCTCCCGCTCTGGGGGGGCTCCGTCAGTGAGGCGCAGGGACGGGTGCAGCGGGGCCCTTGTGCCGGCAGCGGGGACGCAGTGGAGAGCAAGGCAGGCAGGCCCAGCTCCCGCAACCTCGAAGAAGGGGTGCCAGGCAGGACAGGTGTGGTCGCAGGTGTGGCTTGGAATCCAGGCCCAGCTCTGGGAAGGCTCCTAGGAGGAGGGACATCTACACTGAGACCTGAGGGTGACTCGGGGTTGGACAGGTCAGGTGGGTACGGGGCAGGAGCAGGCGAGCGAGGCTGTTCCCAGCAGAGGGAACAGTGTGTGTGAAGGCTTGGCGGCCAGGCGGGGCCGGGTGCGGGAAGGAGGTTCTCTGATGGTGTGCATACTGGGCGGAGCACAGCGAGGTCAGAGCTCCCGCGGGGTCGTGTAAGCCAGGGAGGAGTTTGGAATTTATGCCAAGAACTCTGGGAGCATTGATAGGTTTTGACCAGGGGCCTGACTTCCTTCGTACATCATAGCTAATAAAAATAGTTAACACCAGCTGCACGCTGAGTGTGTGCTGGTCACTTCTCAGCACTGTGCCTGTGTTGACGGCCCTCATGAGGACCTGTGAGGAGCGTACCAGTGTTCGCCCCATTTGACAGATGAGGGAACCCAGCTAGAGAGACAGTAACTTGCCCAAGCTCCCACGCTAGTAAGTGGCAGGTCCAGGGTTTGATCTCAGGCAGCTGCTTTCAGGATCTGACGTGGAGACCCGTCAGCAAGTGTTCACCCCGTAGCTTCTCCTAGTAGTGGGCCTGTCTGGCTCTCACCAACGCAGCGGCCCCCGGAGTGAGAAGGATGCGCGTGGCAGGGGGGCATGTTCAGGGAAGCTGGGAGCAGAGGTCAGCTCTAAGGCCGGCCCTTCCAGACCTTTGCAGCCCCGTCATTCGATGACAAGATCTTGGAGGTGGTCGCGGTGTTCGGCAGCATGCAGATGGCCGTCTCCCGTGTCATAAAGCTGCAGCATCACCGAATCGCTCAGGTACCGGCCGGGGTCCTGGAGGCGGGAGGGACCTGGGTGGAGCTGTGGCTCACACACGTTTGGAGCGGCAGGCCTGGCCCAGAACCGCGCGCTCGAGATAATTGGGCCCCCCGGGGTGCAGAGCCCAGGAGAGTGGGCGCTTTTCCAGGATCGCCCCAGCCGCCTCCTGGTCCAGAGCCCGTCTCACCTGCCGTGTTTTCACAAATACTTTGGAAACTGGGGCTGGCTTGTACCCTCCCTGACTCACTCTGTGGGTACCACCTGTGTCCTGCCCACCCCTGCTGAGGTGGGGTGAGATGAGACGGGCCTGGCTGACCTTGGCCCCTGGGCCTGCAGCTCTTAGGAGCCACAGCCTGAGTCTGGGAACAGCGGCCAAGCGCGTGGCCTCACTTGGCTGCTCTGAGGCCCAGCTCGGGGGTGGCAGGGTGGGTTCCCCATCCTGTACTTCTGGCAATGGGTTGGGAAGGGTGTGTCTGTCGGTGGGGTTGGGGAGGGTGATGTTCTCGTGCACAGAGATGGGGAGCTCATGCTCCCCTGAACCCGAGTCCTTTCTGTCCCCACCATGGGCTGCTTGAATTTCACAATTTTAATTCCTTGGCAGTATTTTTTGTTGAAAAGAGGAGCACTTGTTGGGTGTTTGCTCTGTCCTGGGAGTGGCCCCACGTGCCCAGGGACCCAGCAGCTCTTGGTGGTCGTGTGTCCCCGCCCTGGGTCTGGTGCTGGTGTCTGAGCACCGAGTTCCCCGCACTGCGATCACGGAGGCGGTGCTGGGTGCAGGGCAGTGGGAGCGGGGTGGGGCAGACCGCCGGGCTCCATGAGCTGCGCCCCAGGCGGGGATGCTCTGACCCCAGAGGCTGGGGCGGGGTATGGTGTCGCCCCAGGGGTCAGCCGGCCGGGGCAGGGGTGCGTAGGGCAGGACGGTGCCTGTGGTGCCGACAGCACTTGAAGGCTCCCGGGTGCAGCTCGGTGACGGCTGTGATGTTTGCTCAGTGTCGCACGGTGAAGATCTCCATCCTGGGGGATGAGGGCGTACCTGTGCAGGTGGACGGAGAGGCCTGGATCCAGCCGCCAGGGTACATTCGGATTATCCACAAGAACCGGGCCCAGACGCTCACCAGGGACCGGGTAAGACGGACTGCCTGCGGCGCACATGTGCCCCTTCTAGGAGAAGACCTGGAGTTTTTAACGTTTTGTTCCAGGAATTTATTTATTTTTTTTGAAGATTAAGATTAAGTGAACAGGGCTCTAATTTCTAGGATCACTCCCTCTCCCCCCAGCGTTAAAAAGAATGTCTCCCTTTCTAGCCGGTTATCCCGCTCGTGTCCCAGCGGTGCTTGTGGTTAGATGTGTGCTCGCAGGAGAGAGTGTAACGCTGGCTCCCGCACCCTAGGCCTTTGAGAACACCCTGAAGTCCTGGGAGGACAAGCAGAAGTGTGAGCTGCCCCGCCCTCCGCCGTTCTCTCTGCACCCGGAGATCCTGTCCGCGGAGGAAGCCGACCAGATGGACCGGTTTGGGCGGGCAGCGGGGGCCCTCATCCACAGGTGGGCGCCACCTTCCCTCCGCGGTCCACTCCTCCGCCAGTGCGCCCGGGCCCCCTGATGTCATGGGGATGACCCAGGTCCGTGGCTGGGCCGCAGGCATTGAGATGCCCCTGCCGGATCTTATGTGCCGTCTGCCTCCTTCCCGAGGGCCCGGCCCGGGTTTCTGCTAACCCCGGGCTTTGGTATTTTCACTAACTGTCTTCCAGGGATTACTCGGGGTTTATGCAGGTGGAAGCTTCACACCACAGGCGTTTTCAGAGGCAGCTCATAGGTTTTACAGCCTATCCCGGATCTCTGAGGATAGTACCCCTCCTGCCTCCTTTACCCCCCAGAGAGCGGGTTTGCTCTTAAGAAGCAGACCTTGTAGTTATTTTGAAAAAACAAAAGCCAGCAGCCAAAGGCATTTCCTTCTCCTACGCAGCCTCCCAGAGCCACTGCGGACCTTCCAGCACGGTGGTCGCCGCTCTGCCCACTGTCCGTTCTCCCCACCCCCCGCTGTGTCCACCCACCTCGCTCCAGCATGGCCCTTCCGCCTGGTGACCTGGGCCCTCTCAGTGGCCACATCCGCTGACCCCCTTCAGCCGCTGTCTGGCTGTGTCTTTGCATTGTACCTCCCCTCCCTGCCTCACCTCTCCCTCCCGGGAGCCGTCGCAGGCCTGGTGCTCCTCCACGGCCCTGTCCAGCTTCTTCCTGGCTTTCTCCTCTGCCTCCTGCTACTTACCCGCTCGCTGTTTTACAAGGTGTAGGTCTCATTTTGGGCATTTACTTCCTTGGCTGAGTTTCTAGAAAAGTTTGGGATTTTGTTGTCAGATTTCCCATTTAAGGCCTCCTCTGCCACCGGTCAGGAAATGATTGGCCGTCACGGGTCATCATGGTCGAGTCATGGTCTTGTCGGCCCTCTGGGCCGAACCTGGGCTTGCGTTCCAGCGAGGTGACTCACAAGCTGCCGCTCTTTGGTCTGATGCGTGCCGTGTCTCCCTCTAGTATCCGGGAAATAGCACAGTCCCACCGAGACGTGGAGCAGGAGCTCGCCCACGCTGTCAACGCCAGCTCCAAGTCCATGGACCGAGTGTACGGCAGGCCCAGGACCACAGAGGTGCCTGCGCTTTTCCGGTCTTTCTCCTGTGGACCCCTTTCGCCCTCGGGCCGTCTCCATGGTGTCTGTTCTGGTTCCTCTCAGGGACTGAGCTGCAGCTTCGTGCTGGAGATGGTGAATAACGTCAGAGCTCTGCGCAGCGAGACGGAGCTGCTGCTGGCGGGGAAGCTGGCCCTGGTGAGCTGGGGGGCCGCTTGCTGTGCGCACAGAGGGCAGCCCGTCTCAGCCCAGGATCCCCGGCCTTGAGAATTCTAGGCCCCCCGTCGGAGGGGCCTCAGAGGCCATCTGAGCTGACGGTGTGGCGATGCTCAAACCCTCCGGCCCCATCTCGCCACGTCATCTCCAGGGTGTCCGAGACTGGCGGACGGGACCTCCTGTGTCGTAGACGGCGCTCTGCCCCAGACCCCCCAGGTGTGCGGCCACCGCCACGGCCAGGCTGGCCAGCCTTTTCCCCGCCCCCAGAGTCGGCCGCCCTTCCTCGCTCAGCCCTGCAAACCTGGCTGATGAGTCAGCCCTGCGGAGGCGTGCGGCTGGAGCTGGATTGAATCGCAGAAGCTAGCACAGGGCAGACCTGAGAGAGCGCCTGGCCAACCTCCTTGTTTTAAAAAACGAGGGTGTGGAAGGTCAAGGAGGCGAAGGCACTGGAGAACCCCCCTAAGAGTCCAGTTCCACACTCTCTGCTCTCATTCCAAAATACCGCGCTGTCCTGACACGCTCCAGCTGCTGCCTCCGCGGCCCCACCATGCTTCCTGCGCTCTGGTGCAGGCAGGCTGCTTCCCCGCTTCCGAGAGAGGGTCCCGAGGAAACCAGAGCAGATGACCCGTCAGCCCTGCTGGTGCGATTTTCAGACGAGCTTGGTCTGCCCCATCATTTACGAGAGGAGGGTTTAATTCTCTCACCCGACACTACTTACGAGGGGAGGTTCTGAGTTTGGCCCTTAAGTGGCGTTCTGTGACTCAGGTTCCTTGCAAGTTTTTAGAACACTCTCTGAGAGCAGCCCATCCCCTGGGGCAGACCTCCCGTCTGCGTGGGGCTCTGCCACAGCCCCAGCTCCTCCCTGCCGGTCACCAGCTGTGTCTCTTCCCTCCCTGCCTGGAGCAGCAGTTGGACCCCCCTCAGAAGGAGCGGCTCACGGCTGCCCTCGTCGAGATGGGCCAGCAGCTCAGGAAGCTGGCGGACACCCCCTGGCTGTGCCAGCCCGTGGAGCCTGGTGAGGAAGAGGTATGTGGGTCACAGGGCTTCAGCGCGGCGTCCCTGGACACAGGGGCGCTCCCTTCGGTGCCTGAACTCACGTGCTCTGTCCAGCTTTGGGATTAAGATGGTGTTGGTCCCGCAGCCCCTCATCTGGCCTCCCACGCTTCTCTTTTAAGATGCCTTCAAGGCACAGAGGTGAACTTCGGCAGGTAGGAAGGAATTGGGAATTGCTGTTAAGAATGACCCTTGGTGAGTGGGGCACAAGTTGCCCTTGGCAACAGAACTGCGGGGCTGTCCAGGACATAGGTGGAAAGAAGGCTGAGCCCAGCCCCACTATTTGCCCCCAGTGTGGAGGCACATCGGTTAGCTAAACAGCAACTTCTTGGGAGTTTGTTGTTGACAAGGGCAGAGTTGCTGTGTTCAACTCACAGTCACGCTTTTCTGTTGTGCGTATTTAGAGACCCCAGCTTGCGTAGGTCTTATAGCTGGGACAACAGATGGGATGCTGGGCATATGCGCCCTGGGGGTAATGTCTCCTGAAGCAGGAGAGGCAGGAAGAAGGCCCTGGAGAGGCGCTTGTTTGGTGGTTGGTTTTTGCAGGCAGCACCTGGAGAGAGGCAAACCCTAGATGGCCTTCCTCTCAAGGGTGGAACAGAGGTGGGCCAGGAGAAAAGTTCACCAGGTAAAGAACTGCTAGACACATTAGGCGCCCCTGCTGCCGGCTCGACTGTTAGGACCCATGGGCAGCAATAGGGCAAGTGGACAGGGGGCCGGCAGTCCAGAGCTCGTCTTGAATATGCAGGCGTTTGTTGACAAATGTGAACCCCGCATGGAAAACTGACTCAGAGGCCTTCCAGCCAAGAAACAAAACTCAGCAACTGAAGAATGAGGAAATTTTGGTTCAGAGGGCCAGGCCAAGCTCATCAAAATTTGTAGTTAATTATAAATATAAAAATTTCATTTAAAGAAAATTACTAAAATAATAATACGTAAAATATTCATCAAATGTAGCAGTAACCTAGGCCTGTGATTCCAGATTATGTTTTCAAAGCCTGTGAAGGGTGGGCAGTGCAGTGGGGAGACAGGGAAGAGGACATGGACAGGAGTGAGGACACATTAAATCCCTCCTCTTACGGTGGAGGAAGGTTAATGAAAGTTCTTGACTTTGATCATTAGAGAAAGGTAGAGTTAATTGTGTTTTAAAAACTTAAATGTAGTTTTAAAGGTAGCTTCTAGTAAAATTGAAAAGGTGTATGTCTTTTTGAATCACCACAAAAGACACAAGCAAAATGTAGCCTGTATCGTAAAAGAAAATAAAAGAAGTAGTAACGGTGGAGCTAACAGCATAAAAATAAGAAAATAGAAAATAATATAACTGCTCCTCTTAAAAGCAAATTATTCTTAGATTGTGTTAAAAAAAAAGAAATCTAACCAAATACTAGTCACAGAAGCCCAGTTTTCTCTTCCATACCCTCAATAAAAAATTGTGACCCAGAAAGATTAAAAATAAAACAATTTCAAGAAAACACAATAAAAAATCCAAAGTAACAATGTAAAAATAGAATTGCATACCTAAGGCAGTAAATGATAGAGGATCACTTTATATTGGTAAAAGATAATAACTGTATCATTATACTATATACTGTATAATTCTGAGATAAACTTACGATGGTTATAATAATGATAAAATCTTGTCCTAATACAGCATTTAAATGAGTTAAAGTATGTATTTCCCAATATGTGAGTTTTTTTCTAATACGTTTTTTGTTATTGATTTTTAACTTAATTTCACTGTGTTCAAAGGCAGTTGTTTGTATGTTACCAGTCTTCTGAAATCTGTTGAAACTTACTTAATGGCCCAAAAGGTGGTCAGTTTTTATAAATGTACCTTATATCCAGTTGTAATTATTTACGTCATTAAGTCCTTACTTTGTTTTTTATTTTTGTGTCTTCTTGATCTGTCAGTTACTGTTGAACTCTCTGACCGTGAATGTAGATGTCTCAGTTTATCCTTGCGGTTTTGTGTATATTTGCTGTATGTATTTTGAGGCTATGTTATTGAGTGCCTACAAGTTTTATCATTATATAAAGGCCTTTATTAATTCTTTTTGTTTTCAAGTCCACTTGTTTGGTATATTCTTTTTCATACTTTCACTTTCACGCTTTATTTGGAGTGTCGCTCTTATAAATAGCATTGCTAAATTTGGGGTTTTCAGTATAGTACTCTGTGTTTTGATTGGAGAGTTCAGTCTATTTACATTTATTATGATTATGATATTTAGATATATTTTTACCATATTTTGTGCTTTCTGTTTGTCCCATTTTTTTGTTTCTTTTCGTTTCTCCTTTTTGATTGATGAGTCTGTCCTTCTTCCCACACAATTCTGTTTGTCCCCTCTACTAGTTTGGAAATATGTACTCTGTTCTTTCAGTGATTACCCCCAAAATTTTAATCTTAATTTACATGCATAAAATATGTAAAGCTACAACTTCTTGAAATGATAGAAAGTGTCAGAAACCCAATTTTGTAGTGTGAGCTATCCCTATCAGTCCGTGATTAATCACGTAAAACAAACTGTCACAACATCTGAACAAAGCAAGTTGATAGAATACATATATGTAGAATATATATACAAGTATATATCATGCTTCTCTATAGAAAGAATTTTATACTCTGCAAGGAGGGGATATGCTTTCTTTTCTGTTGCCCATAGGACATTTTGAAAATCTGATCGTTTTCTAAACTAGGACTACTACTGATGGTATGAAACTCTCTGTTATCATTGTAGAAATTGAGAGGAAGAGTTTAGAAACTTTTAAGCACTTGAAAGGGAAACTTTCTTTATGTTGAAAATAATAAATTTTTTTTAATAAATTTATTTATTTATTCATTTATTTTTGGCCGCGTTGGGTCTTCGTTGCTGTGCGTGGGCTTTCTCTGGTTGCAGCGAGCGGGGGCTGCTCTTTGTTGTGGTGCGCGGGCTTCTCATCAGGGTGGCTTCTCTTGTTGCAGAGCATGGGCTCTAGGCCCGCACGGGCTTCAGTAGTTGTGGCACGTGGGCTCAGTAGTTGTGGCTCACGGGCTCTAGAGCGCAGGCTCAGTAGTTGTGGCACACGGGCTTAGTTGTTCCGCGGCATGTGGGATCTTCCCAGACCAGGGCTGGAACCTGTGTCCCCTGCGTTGGCAGGCGGATTCTTAACCACTGTGCCACCAGGGAAGTCCCAATAAAAAACTGAGGTTTGTATTTTGTATGCCTTTTGGGGGTTTCATTTTTCTAGTAATTTGTCTTACTTTCTTTCATTAAAGTACCAGTCCACTGTGGAATGGGAATTTTTAAAGCTGGTTCTTTTCCAGGGGTAGTTTGAGCAGCACAGCTCTCGGCCACAAGGAAACCTCAGACACTAACTCAGAACAGAAATTGTGCCAACTGTAAACCATGTCCCCTGTGCTCCCAGTGTGCTGCTCTGCGCAGGTGGGTAGCTTCTACCTCCATGCAGATTCTTCAGTGAAGACAGGGAGGGCAACGATTTTCTTCAGTTCGTGGGCAGGGTAGCAGCTGCTGCGGTGGGAGGCTCACAGCCTGGTGCCCAGTTGCAGGGTAACCAAGCACCTCAGTTTATTTGGGACTGTCAGGTCTTAGTACTAAAAGCCCATGCCACAGGGATTGTGTGGCTCTAAAGCTTTAAGCCTAAAAGTGTTTTCAGAACAACTATCACCAAATGCCATGCAGCCACCATGGAAACAAACACAGAGCACCACGAGTCCTCCCTGGATGGCTGACCTGAATGCTGCCTGCCTCATGAACCCTCTAAGCCACGTCTAGAGTGGCCCTGGTTTCCAGGGTTCCTAGATGTGGGCTGCTGAGACGGAGCAGATGTTAGTTCTTGCAGTAGTAGGTGGGGAATAGTACCGATGGCACCTGAGGTGTAGTTGCAAAACCAGAAACCCTCTGGAGCCAGCTGGGGTGGTGTTACTGCAGGCATTCACCCGACGGGGCCTGAGGCCAGAAACCGAGGGCCAGGGGTCCCGGGAGTGAAGGGAAAACCACGCTGGCTCCTGGGCTCCTGGCTTCTCCAGCCAACTCCGCTGGTGCCTTCCAGCTCAGTGCTGCCACCCTCTGGGACTCTGGCTCGTCCCCCCCATGCAAGGGACCAGGAGGAGGTGAAGTGTGAAGGGCAAAGGGAACCTTGGAGGGGGAGGCACCATATTTCTACTGGCATAAAAATAGGAAAATCATTTATTTGAAAGGAAAAAAAGTGATAGGTCTTTGAGCTGGTTCTTTGAAAGGAAAGTAAAAAAAAACCATCCTCTGGCACGTGTAATCCGGGGTGGGGGGGAAATGAACAAAATGAAGTGATAAGGGGAATATAACAACAGATATGAGAATTAATCAAGTTATAGCATATACAAAGAAATGACAATGAATCTTACAATCTTGATGAAACTGTTGATTTTTCAGAAAAAATTTAAATTACACAAATTGAAATCTCAAGATATTTTAAAAGGAATAGTCACAGAACAACTTGAAAAAATAAATTTTACTTCCAAAGGGAAAATGTCACGGAATATATAATTTCCATATATAAGAAAGTGTCAAAGCTGGAAAAAGATGGACATTGTCCCAGTTCATTTTTTAAAATTGTGGTAGAAAAACACAATTTACCATCTTTGTCATTTTTAAGTGTATAGTTCAAGTAGTGTTGAGTATATTCACATTGTTAGGAAACAGATCTCCAGAACTTTAAACATTTCATTTTTAAAAAACCAGCACATTGGATTCCAGACTTCAGTATTATCAGTAGATCCCTTTAAGTTATTTCTTTAAATCAAATAGTTGATGAAAGAAGTTCTTTATAAAAGAATTCTAGCTGGAGCGTGTAGGATTAAAGCGCCATTTTGCGTCCCTGGGGACACGAGATTGATGGAATTAGCAGCTCTGGACCACCCGGGGAGTGGGGAGGTAGGGAGAGACCCATCAGAGCCAGAGCGCGAGTTGTCCTGCAGGGCAGATGCCTGGTCTCTCTACAGGTGACCCTGAGGAGGAGAGACTGAGCCACGAGAGTTGGGTGTCCCCTGTGAACCCCGTCAGGGTCCTGATTCAAAGGTTTGCTCCAAAGGTTTATCCACACATATCCAGCTGTGAGGATAGACCTTTGGAGCAGTTGGGGAGATCTGATACAAATGGATTCATGAGAGCCAAATGAATTCTTGTTAGTGGTATCAGGTGTGATAAGGTGCCAGAGTATGTTTTCAAAAGAGTATTCTTAGAGTTGCATACTGAAGTACTTATGGGTGGAGTAATTTGATGTCTGAAATCTGCTTTTAAAAGGCCGAGGAGATTAAATAAGATAACAGGTCGATAATCAGCCACATTCTACTAGTCTCCCCGTCTTACCAGTGGAAGAAAATATGCATATTGAAAAAGTTAGAAGTAAATTTACAGCTCATGTTTGCATTGAAGAAAGAAGTTGTAGAGTCAGGAATCGGATTTTGTGCGGATTCTGGAGAGTACCTGCCTCACACATGGCCGCCCCTCCTGCAGGCGGCGCTGAGGGGCGAGGGGCTGCTCGTCTTGGGGCAGGAGAGCCCGTGACTGTGGTGACCGCCCGGGAGGTAGAGTTCTTGCGTGGAGCAGCTGTGCTAGAATGGGTGCTTGATAGTTTTGCCAAGAATAAAGACATCTGTAAAAACAAGTTTCTTCAGTACGCACAGTCATTGACTAGAAAATGTCATTGTAAGAGGTCTCTTTCCACGAAGATGACCGTGCAGCGGCGTGATGAAGATGCAGGGTCACGACAGACGGGGTGTGGAGATGCTTAGTATTTCCAGGCTCTAGGTTGGGTGCAATCCCAGTGAAAATGCCGGTGGAGTTTTTTTAGTGCGACCCGATGTCCCCGTCAGATCTGAAAGTGTGTCATAAAGCTGCGCAGTCCTAACTGTGCCGGTCGCCGTGGGGATGTAGGTAGACAGGGCCCAGGGGCAGAATCCAGGCCGGCGGGGCCAGGAAGAAAGTGGCACACCTGAAAAATAAGGAAATTACGCTTTCTTTATTTGTGAATAGGTTTATACACATTATCAGAACAGGTACGTGTTTGTGTGTGCACAGAATGCTTTACTGGCGGAGACCCCTGCCCTAGCTTCTGTGAGAATCAACAGAGAAGGTCCACAGACCCGTGGGGAAGGGGCAGTGATGGCTCCGCCGTGCCCTGGACTGCTCTGTGGGGAGGTGGCCACCAACCAGGGACCCTGTCCCCGTGTCCCTCTTCCCCCCTCTTCCCCCCTCTTCCCCCCTCTTCCCCCCCTTCCTCCCTCTTACCCCCTCTTCCCCCCTCTTCCCCCCTCTTCCCCCCTCTTCCTCCCTCCTCCCCCCTCTTCCCCCCTCTTCCCCCCTCTCCCCCCCCTTCCTCCCTCTTCCCCCCTCTTCCCCCCTCTTCCCCCCTCTTCCCCCCTCTTCCCCCCTCTTCCCCCCTCTTCCCCCCTCTTCCTCCCTTCCCTCCTTGATTCTGCCTCAGGGAGCAGATCGCGAGGAAACAGTGCAAAGTGCAGGAAAAGCTTTATTTAGAAAGATACTCGTGATACTGATAGTCAAAGCCCGCCAGTGCAACGCTGGAAGAGTGGCTAATAACTTACCAATCTTGATATAATGGTCCTGATAAATAATATAGAGAGAGCTTTCTAGTCACATGAGAAGTAAACACTATAAAATGAAAAAAATAGAATATGAAAATAGATACTTACCACTGTGAAACCGCTTTTTAAAGGCATTAAAAATCAGCAATAAAGACTAAAAGTCAAGGAAAAGCCCGGGAATAAGAGTATCAGGAACGACGTGTCTTCCTAGCTCCGTGCCTGTGTGGTCGAGGGGTGGCTGAGGTCTTGGTGAACCGGGGTCTGACTCTCACCGTTTCTCGTTTGCCCCACAGAACGTGATGCTGGATCTTTCCAAGCGCAGCCGCAGCGGTAAATTCCGCCTGGTGACCAAGTTTAAGAAGGAGAAGAATAACAAGAACAGAGAAGCTCGCAGCAGCCTGGGAGCCCCGGGTACCTGCCCTCTCCTGTTCTCCTGGCCGCCCGGGCTGTGCGGGGCCCAGGCTCTGCTTTCTCCCTGGCCTCGTGCTCGTCCCCGTCGTCCCGGGGCCACGGCCTCCGGTCATGCCCTGCGCCGACTCATCTGTGGCTACAGAACCGCACCCCGGCTTTCCCGCTCCACGTGGGAGGCTCACCGGTGTCACGCCCTGCCCTGAACTTGCTCCCGGTGCAGATTCTGGGTGACAGACAGGCCACCGAGCCGCCTGCCTGCGCTAGATTGGGGCGCGAGGTGGGGAGGAGACAGCAGAGGTGACAAGACAGAGACACAGCTCACACTCTGGCCACACGTTGGCCCCCTGTGCCTGCTTCCTCTGCGGGGCTGCTCGTCCCCCATTAATCAGTTCATTGATCAAGGCCCCTGCGCCGGGAACCTGGGCTGCCAGTGGCCCTGGGCCGTGAAATCAATAGAAAATGGCACTAAAGGATGTTTCTCCTCTGGGTCAGTAAACTGGGGCTTTAGAATCTCCATTCAAAGTGTCGGCCCTGAGCACAGCTGCCCCCAGGCTCTCAGGTGCTGGGCGGCCCCAAGCCTGGATTTGGGGATGGCATTTGCTGCCAGTAAGGGTAGCTCCTTTTGATTTTTCTTCTTCGCATGTTTGTCCAGAAATTGGGTTTCTTTGAATGATGGTGGCTCTGACTCCATGGAATCTCTGCCTATGTTTCCCTTCCCGCTGTGGGCTGGAAGTGAAATGGACCCCTCTAGAAGGGAGAGGGAAGCTGACCTCAGCCGCAGTCAGACCCATGTGTCCCTCCTGGGACAGAAGGCTGCCGGTGACCTGGCAGGAAAGGACACCAGCTTGTGCGGCAGCTCACGCCCCCGAGGGCGGGCAGCTCCCCTCCTCTTTCTGCACAGCCTGGGGCGGCACCTGGGGCTGGGTGGTGGGTGCCTGCCTGCTTGCTGGGGCGCCTCGGGCGCCGCTTGCTGGGGCGTCTCGGGCGCGGGCCGCCGCCTGCTTGGCGCTGGGCTCTGGGCACTCATCGCACTCGTGCTTTTCCGTCTCCGACAGTTCACCTCTGGGGCACAGAGGAGGTTGCTGCCTGGCTGGAGCACCTCAGTCTCTGTGAGTATAAGGACATCTTCACGCGGCACGACATCCGGGGCTCAGAGCTCCTGCACCTGGAGCGGAGGGACCTTAAGGTACTTCCGCAGCGTCTCCTGGGAAGGCGCACCTGCGCTCCCCGCGGCTCCCCTGTCCCCTCCCTCTGACCTGGCCGTGTCCCAGCGTCAGCAGTCTCCTCACCGTTCTTCTCAGGCCTTTGTGCGCGACCCGGGGTGACGACCTGGGGGTGATGCGCGGCGGCTCCCAGATGCGATGTCTTACCTGCCGCGGCCAAAGCCCGAGCAGACCCCGTGGGCAGCCTCGCTCTCTCAGCCTAATTGGACAGTGAACCACGTTAGCGTTAAAAACCCTTTGGGGAACGCAGCCCTTAGCCGAGCTGAAGCGTTCTCTGTGATGACAGCCATCCGGGTGAAGGGGACCCAGCGGACGGGGTTCCTTCCCCAGTTGGCCGCTTTTCGGCTCCCGCAGTGGCCACGCTCGCCCGTCTCCCTCCCCTCGGGAGGACGCGGGGCGGCCTGAACCGGGGCTCCCGGAGCCTGGCTCTCTGTGTGCCGCTCAGGCCGCATCCCGAGAGGCTGAGAGGCCGCCGAGGGCGTCGGGACGGTGGCGCCCTCGGGTCGCCTGCCTCGCTCGTCTGTGTCTTGCTCCGTGTGCCCTTGCCGACTCCCGTCAGGGACCGGGACGTGGCGGGCGGCCGCGGGCTGCTGGTTTCGGGCGGCGTCTCCGGCCGCGTCCCCGTTGTCGCCTTCACCCTCACTCGTGTTCGGACGCGGGCGGCGGCGCGCCAGGGCCGCCCCCCCTGCCCCGCCACCACCCGGGCCTGAGCGCTGTCCTCTCCTTGCAGGACCTCGGCGTGACCAAGGTGGGCCACATGAAGAGGATCCTGTGTGGCATCAAGGAGCTGAGCCGCAGCACCCCTGCCGCCGAGGCCTAGCCTCCGCCCTCTGGGCCTGCGTCCCCCGCGCCTCCCGCGACTGAGCCGGCCCGGCGCCGCTCATGGTGCTACTCCCGCCGCTCCGACCCGGCCCGGCGGCCCGGCTTCCGGGTCCCGACCCGCAACACAGCTACCTTCCAGCCGCCGCCGCCCCCGCCCCGGGCCTGGGCTCCTCCGCGTGCCCTCCGCGTGCCCTCCGCGGCGCAGCGTGGGGCACCGTCTCCCGCCCCGCCGGCGCGCTGCGTCCCCGCGCGTCCGAGTCCCCTGGTATGAGCGCGGCCTGGCTGCCTTCCGTCCCGCCGGTTCAGTTTGACACGAAGGCGACGCTGGCTCCCCCTTAAGCCCAGCAGACGGTAGTTAGGGTCCGGGGCTGACGAGCTCGCGCCCCGTCCGTCTCGGCCCGTCGGTCCCTGGACCGCGGGCGCGGGGTCCGCTCTGTGCCCAGGACGCCTGGCCTGTCGTCTCCCCGCGGACAGAGGCTGGTCCGTGTTTCTGTGTGCAGGAGGCTTCCCGGGCTGCCGGGGGCGTCAGGGGCCGCCCAGAGTTTCTCACCCCGGGGCGACTTCTCGCCTCGAGCCGCCAGGTCGGCGTCCCTCCGCGGGGAGGAAGCTGAGCCGGGACCGGCCCCGGCGGCACCCCGGGCCTCACCGCCGGGGACTTGGCCCTTTTCTCCCCTTCCGCCTCCCGGCGGCTGTGCGCCGCCGTCCCGAGGGGCCCGTGGGGCGCGCGGCGGAGCAGCGTTGACCTGCCGCTCGCTTCGCACACGCGCTGCCGGCTCCCCGCCCGCCGCGCAGTCGGCCGCTGCCTCCGGCCGGAGGGGGCTCCCCTGGCGGGCCTCCCGGCGCTGAGCTCGGCCGAGGCCCTGCCCCAGGCCAGCTTGTCCCCGCGGGCGGGGTGGCCGCGCTCTGCACGTGCGCTCAGCCGCCCCTCGGAGGTGAGACCCGGCGGTTGTGTGTCACTCTCCTCCCCGAGGTTCCCGCCCATCAGAGCCGCTGCCGCCACCGCGGGTGGAGGGAGGTGGAGGAAACCCAGTCGCCACAAGTCCCTGGGTTTCAAAGTAGAACAGGCTGGCCCGGCCCGCGGTGCCAGACGCCGTCTGCTCTGTTGCTTCGGGCGGGGGCACCCCGGGCTCTGAGGCCCTCAGGGCCGACGCACAGGCGGGGACTCGGCGGAGGAGGGCGCACGCGGGGCGCGGTGGCCGGTGCCCGGAGGCCACAGTGGCCCTCGGGGGCCCTCAGCGCCCTCCCGCGGGAAAGCCTTAGGCTTAGGTCAAGCGTGGTGTTTAAAGGTAATGTCGTCAGTGATTAGAGCGACACTGTTTACGTGAAACCACTTTCTGAGGGTAGTAAGTTAGAGCGAGTGGCATAAACACGAGCGTTGCGCGAAGCCGCGTCTGCAGGGCGGCGTCCCACGCGCGTTGTGGTGCGTGTTGCCGCGCGTGGGGCTGCCCTCCGGGCCCCCGGCCCTCCGTGCGGCTGGACGGCTGTCCCTCGGAGCCCCGCGGTCTCACGATCCTGTCAGTGTAGAGGGAGGGAGGAGGGATCCCTGGAGTCTTGGAGAAAAGGTTTTGTGCCCTCTGGTGGGGCTTCCCCCATATTTATGATCTTAATTTATACAGCGCCCACCGTGGAAGCAAACGCCTCCTGTATCGCTATGTACATATCCACATCTGGGGTTGTAAATACGTTGTTCTGTGTATAAATAAAACAAGCCTGTTTTTGATCTTACACTGTCGGCTTTCTTGTTATCGTTCCTTGTGCTTGGACGTAAGATGTCGTTGCCAAAAATCTTCCCGAACTGGGTTCAGAATTACGTTTTTCAGCCGCTCTAAAAGCAGGTTGAATTGGCGGTGGCTGAAAAGCAAAGTGGGAAGAATGCCATTGTATTATATAGGGTGTAGGTTCTAGGATCTGTTGAATTAAAAATTCAACAACCTTGGGGCCGGGTAGCACCAAGGTTCTCAGGCTTAATCACATGCAGCTTCAGCCCAACCTACTGAGGGCCGCGTCATTTTAGCTAATATCCTAACCTCCTAAGTCTTTAACATGTAACTGCAAACCGGAGCTCTTCTGCTTACCTCTCTGTTTAATCATAGTACCTTTATTACAAGGGAGCTGCCTCTCCAAGCTCAAGGTCACTTTAATCATCCCCCAGTTTCCTGGGGTGAGGGATGGGGGCTGGGATCACGGAGTCGAGAACCAGGCTGGCAGGGTACCATAGGGCTGTGTGGGCTTTGGATGTGTATGTAGGCTGCCTCCCCAGAAGCTTCCTTCTCGCTCCTCCCGTGCTTAGTAGAGCCCCGTTTTTGTCCTGGTGTGCGTGCTTCTCCCAGCCGGCCATCCAGCATCAGGCCTCATGCTTGCAGGAGAACTGCCACTGCTCCAGGGAGCACATCCAAACATGACCACGCCCAGGCTAAGGTGTGGGTGTATAGGGGGTTGTCTCTTCTGCGTCTCTTTTTAAGGTAAAAGGAAACCTTTCAGAAAGTCTGGCTTCCACTGACCTCCCCTAATGTCTCATCGTCTAGAATTGTATCACACACTCATGACTGGACCGGTGGGTGCAGAGGGAACGGGGCTATGCCAGTGATGGCTGACCACGGTGCTGCTGGCCTAACACATTTCTGTGACTTTATGCCAGGTGCCGGCTTAAGGACTTTGCACATCCTAACTCACCTGTTCCTTAGCAATCCTACCAGGTGGGTATCTGCATTTTTTTTTTAAAGATTGATTGATTGATTGATTGATTGATTGATTGCTATGTTTGGTCTTCGTTTCTGTGCTAGGGCTTTCTCTACTTGCGGCAAGCGGGGGCCACTCTTCATCGCGGTGCACAGGCCTCTCACTATCGCGGCCTCTCTTGTTGCGGAGCACAGGCTCCAGACGCGCAGGCTCAGTAGTTGTGGCTCACGGGCCTAGTTGCTCCGCGGCATGTGGGATCTTCCCAGACCAGGGCTCGAACCCGTGTCCCCTGCATTAGCAGGCAGATTCTCAACCACTGCGCCACCAGGGAAGCCCTGGGTATCTGCATTTTACAGATGAGGACACAGGCTCAGAGAGGTTCACAACTTGTCCCAGCAGCACGTGGCAGGGACGGGAGTCACGGGGCATTTGGGTACCAGAGATCACACCTCGAGGGCTGTGCTGGTCCTGTGTCCCAGGCCTGACACCAACCCCAGCCCACGCTGACAGGTGAGGGAACGGCCTAAGTCACACGCAGGCATCCTGGCCTGGGAGCCTGTGGTCCCTCTCACACTGGGATGGCAGCTGTGACCGCGCTGGCCGCCCAGCCCAGGTGCCGGCCTCGGAGCAGCGTCTGTTGCCAGTTTTGATCACAGAAGCCTAATAAGCAGGTTGTAAAACTCGCAGAGGAAAACCCGCCAGCTGGGGACCTGAAGGCTTTCTCGCTCGTGCCGTGGACGGAAGCAGATCCACCAAAAGCCTGCTGAGCTGCGCCTTCCAGGAAGTCATGTTGCCAGCCGGGCCCCACGCTGAGAACAAAATTGCCTGTGGTCCCAGGTCTCCAGGACGTGCGCACGCAGGAGGAAAGTGCCCCAGCATGGTTGCTGCCAGGCGCACCCCCGGGGCCGGGCGGGCCTCCGTGGCGCCGGGCAGGGTGGCTGTGCAGCGCCCGTCACCGTGGAGGCCGTGACCGCTCGGGGTGGCCTCGACTTCCAGAAGGGCCGTGGTATCGTGGTCCCCACCCCCTCGGTACGCTGGTTCCAAGTCGAACCATTCATGTCATTGAGCTGCTGCTGGCCGTCGGGCCCAACCCAGACCCCAGGCTGCAGGCAGGAGCCGGTGGGCGCGAGGGCCCGGCCCCTGGGCCGCTGGGAGTTGGGGCTGCTGATAGGAAGGTGGGGGGCCCCGCAGAGCCCCCCCAGGGACTAGAGCCGCCTTCTCCCCGGTGGGGGGAGAAGCTGCGGGCGCGTCAGGTCCGCTCAAGGCAGCCTGAGCCAGGACGCAGGCAACGGGCCCCTGGTGGGCGCTGGAGACGTCTCTTCCTTTAACTAGCGTGTGTGTCGCTGTCATGGCTTCACCCTCCTCTCTGCAGTGTGGTGCCTTCCCAGAACGTACACACACCCGCGGTGATCTGATCGGTCACGCCTTTTACTGACGGGCAGGACTGAGCACGGAAGGCGAGGCTGCTGCGTCTCCCGTCCAGCCGGCTGAGGGGCCCGGGACTCGGCCCTTCACAGCCAAGCCTGTCCCAGAGGGAAGCCGACCTCTCCGAGCCAGGATTCTGGATTATCAGGGACTTCTTCTTGGGCCCCGCCTCCCCTTTTTGCCAGGAAAGTGTCCCAGTTGAGTAAATATGTTTTCTGTAACACAAGCACCCCTGCCAGTTCTATTTTCCTAGAAGGAAAAGAGAACCAGACCACTTCCAGTTTCTTCAAATACAGTTATTCCCACGAGTCTGAGTTTATTTAAAACGAAAACACAGTTCTGTTATTTCTACGGCAGTACTGAAGTGGTATTTCTAAACATAAACCCCAGCGACTTAGCATCTGAAGTTCGCTTGGGAACGAGGCCAGGAGAACATGAAGCAGTCGGCGCACAGAGGCGGGAGGTTACAAATTGAACAGTTTGTTTTTTCTTTAACAAACTCTTACAGCTCTCTCCCTTGAGCCCCACTCCATCCCCGAACTGGAAGGAAGGAGGGGAGCAAGCCGACAAGCAGAGACCACCCGAGGCCCCGGCCGCTCACCGCGGACACCGTGCCGCGCCTCGACCCTGCCTGTCGTGGTAGGTGACGCCCAGCGAGGCCGCTGGCTTCTCAGAAGCCAGGCTTTTCAGTTAGTGCAGTAATGTCTTATTACAGTGGAATGAAGGGGCGCACCAAGGAGCCCTGTCAGCTACGGGAAAAGGGACAGAACAGCCTCTACACAGAGCGGCGGTCAGTCAGGGAGCTTACACTTCGGCCTCGTCACTGCCCGCCAGGTGCGTCTGGAGAGTCTGGACCCCACGTGCGCGTCTCCTGAGACAGGGTTAGTGTTTGAGAGGCCGGAAGCACTCGCCGAAGTCCAACTTAAAACACGACTGCTTCAATACAAATTAGCACATAATTCGCGAGCCACCAATTTCAGACGCACACACAGAGACCAGAGTTTCTAGTGGTGGTGTTGACACTGTGTGGAAGGAGGGAGGACAGAGGAAGGAAGAGCAGGGCCGTTCGTTCCACTCGCGGTCAGGCTTTGTGGGAGAGCAGCATGGCTGGAGCAACGTTCACTCGATTCCTTAAGCCGGTGGTGCGGGCCGCGACCTGGTCCCCATTTGCCATTTCCTTTCCATCCCTTACATTTAAGAGCTATTTTAATAGCATCAGTGGTAAAAAGGCTGATGAAAAACTGTGAAATCAAGAAGATAACCGTACTTAGCAAGAGAGTCGCTATGAAGCATCACTGAGGTATAAGAAAGTAAAGAATTTATTTTATCTTCTCAGGAATTCCTGCTTCCGACTGAGTTAGCTTGAGAAAGTGAATCACCCCGGTGTCCTAAGTCACTCAGCTCAGTAACACAGACGCAACGTATCTGTCGTAAATACCACTCACATCTTTTAAATGTGATAGCCAGCTATGCCGCATTAAGAAGACTCGGTTCACAATTTCTTTTTTTCCCATTTTAATCAAGGCTCCTCCGGACTATCCCCTCAGCCCTTTCCAGGCTTGGCTGCCAGGACCCTGCCTCCCCATCAGGCTCCCAGAAGGAAGAGGCCCCGGCGGGAATGTTCTGACCACAGACAGCACGGGCCGGACCCCACCTCATGCTGCCCCCTCTCCAGCGGCACCCGACCTCAGAGGATGCCCCGTCGGTCTCCTCATCCCGGAAAGGGAGGTAACGCTTCAGAACCAGTTCTAACTCAGACCAAAGGGGAAACGTGCCGTTTGGGGACCAGAAAGCAGACTCCTGTTTATGTCACGGCGTGAGCCTGGCCAGCCCATCGCTGTGAGCCGAGCTGTCAGAGCCTGGGCGGCTACAGATACCAAAGGAGTCACCTGAACAGCGTGAGAGAGAGAGTGGGGCGGGTGTACTTCAGAGGTCAGGTGTGCAGGGATGCGCCACGTGCCACGTCACCCATGCCTGCAGTTAATGCAGAACTAGTCGATTTCTGTATAAAGATGGTGGCGGGGCTCGAGGGTGGCGCGAGGGTGTCGGCCGGTTGGCATCTGTGGCGCGGCCAGGTCCGTGCCAGCCCGGGGGGACGCGCCACGGAGCCGGGTGACAAGCGCACTCGCCTGGCCTGCGGTGGAGCGCCCCCTTTGCTCGTGACAAAGCAGGGCCTTGAGTCCGTGTCCGCACCGGGCAGAAAGCAGGAAACGGGCCAGGACCTGCAGCAGGAGCGTGGAGGCCCTGTGCTATCTGAAGCTCCCAACGTGGATGGAGAGAGAAGCTTCTGGTCCACGGGGGCGGGCGGGCGTCTCTGCACCAGAGGGGACGTCGCCGCTCTGCACACGAAGGGCTTCCTGGCTGCGGGGACACAGAGGCCGTCACGGGGTCACATCCCAGACGCCAAGGGCCCCACCCGGTCGAGGAGTGACTCCACACCTCATTCCAACTTTCAGGGTCAAGTCAGGGCGGGCCGCAGAGACGCACTTGACAGTCTGGGTAGCATTTCTGCACTGCTCCCTCAGGGGCCTCCGTGTACCCCTCCCCGGGGCGCATTCCCACGCCCTCCCCACAGAGCGGTTCAGCCTCGGGCCTTTTCCCAGCTGCTGAGGGAAGGTGTCTCAGAGCAGCGCAGTCTTTCCTGCTTCACCTTCCCAATCCAAGCGTGACCTTCACAGATGCTCACGTCTGAAACGCCAGCTCCGTACATGGTTACAGGGTCACACACCTGGGGGACACCGCCTCCACCCCGGCCCTCGCTTCCCTGTCCTGCAGGCCAGGCGGAGGGCATGTCTTCTTGCTGCCGTCACAACGCCTGACACTTGGTACCCAGGCTCTGGAAGGTGGGAGGAGAGGAAGGCTGAGGGGAGCAGGGGCTGGCCCAGGGAGGCAGAGGGGAGAGGCCACCAAGCCAGAAACAATCAGAACGGGGACAGGACACGAGACCTCAGGAGGCTGGAAGTGGGGACAGATTAGGACGGCCACCCGCACCCCTGGTGTGGCCTGCGGGGGGATGACTATGTGGACCACGGTGGTGGAAGCCAGGTCCAGGCACGTGGAGTTGGAAGTATCAGCATTGGTGGAAGGTTCCAGTAGATTCTGATAGGTGTACGTGGTCTGGAGGCCAGGAGAGAGCTGGGCTGTGTACAGAAGAGGAAGGAGCGAGCCCACCCAAGGTGAAGTGGCTCGGGCAGAGCGAGGGGAAGATGGATGGGGAGGGAGCTCCCTCCAAGGGGAGGGTCGTTTGGGCTAGCAGCCTGGCTGACTGCCTGGAGGGGACGGAGGGGGTGGAGAGCGATGGGAGGCGACAGCTGCAGCAGGGTCAGGACGCGCGAATCCTGGACACGCAAGGGTGGGTGTCTGAAGGAAGAGACCCAGGGATGGCGGAGGCCGAGTGTGGGGAGATGGGAGGCCGACTGAAGGAACAGGGCCCCGGAGGAGGGAGAACGAGACCCGGAGCTCGGGGAGGGGCCTCCTCCTCGCAGTGAGCTGCGCCCAGGTTTCTCCTGCACGGTCCCCAGGAAGCCACTCTAGGAGGTGATGGAGAGAAGGTGGGCAAGTGCAGGCAGGGAGGAGGGTTCCGCTGTTTCTTTCCACGCCTCAGTCAGGAGCTTTCCAGCGAGAGCAGTGGAATCTGCCACGCAGGCGAGGACCCTCACTTACCTTTTCTTTTTCCCCAGAGCGAACTCTTTCTGTTTTTCTCTTCCAATGTCATCTCTGACTGTACTGAAATCATCATCATCTTCAACCAGGAGATTCTGCATTTCAAAATAATTAATGAGCCATGTTTTCAGACATCTTTTTAGTCTACGTTTAAGAGAGATGGGTGTAAAACAATCACCTAAATTGACAAAAGGGGATATCCAAATTTACATAAACCAGATTAGTAACTGATACGAAACATTCTAGCGCTTGATGAAAACAAAGTGAGCCTAGTCAGGCGGGGTTACCGTTCACTGCTCCCCGAGTGAGTGGGCCAGGGGCCCCGAGAGAGCCGAGGCCCAGGCACAGGCCGCCTACCGGCCTGCGACCCTGCCGTCTGCGTCCCCTGCGCCTCCCAGCTGCGCCCTGAGCTTCTGGGCTTCCTGGCATCTCCCCGGAGCCACCCCAGTGCTTTACAAGGAGCAGGCGCTCCCTCGGCCTTCCTGGGACTCACAGTCGGTCAGAGACTGTGATTCACCGTAGACCCCGCTGCTCCCACAGGCCGGTCTCCGTCAGCATCCACCAGCCAAAACGCTAACCCTGAGAACACGTGCCCGGGAGGAAAGTGTATCACAACACGGCAATTCTGAGGCCTGCCAGACCCCCGCGTTAGGGACCCCGGGGTTACTGGCCATGTTCCCAAGTGCGGATCTGGCAGAGTTAATGCTGATTACGGGGGTGGTGGCCCTTCTGCGTCTTGACACGTCAGCTGAAGGGCTGCAGGAGGGCTTCGCTGCTTCTCCACTCTCAGGTGGGAAAAACGCTGTGACAAAGATGATAATCTCTATTCCAATAAATGGTGCATGATAAATAGTATAATTTTAGTTCCAATGATATATATGATGTGCTTTATAAAACTGTGAAACATCACAAAATCAGAGAAAATACAGAGACCCTGGGACAGACGCCCACGTTCTCGGGGGGCAGGAGGCGGGCGCGGCGGCCCCTGTCCACGGGCCCCCGTCACATAACCCCCCGGCCTCCTTTTCTTCAGCTCAAGATGGCACGACTTTCTACGGTTGTTATGAGGAAAAACTGAATTAAATGTATACATGGACGGCAAATACAAAATGCTCAGTGAGAGCTACCTATTAATAGTATTAACCTTTTACCATATTTGCTTCATTTTTAGTTTTCGAGGAAGAAGCACAGTCTGTTGATGCCCCTCCCCTCACTAGAGGTAAGTGCTCCGCTGACTTCGGTGTGATTGTTCCCATTTTTGTCTTCACTACACAGGAACGTGACTCCCAGCAATCCTCAGCATTTTACCTGGTTTTATACTTTCTATAAATGATTGTTCTGTGACTTTTTCTTTTTCAACACTAAATAATTGGATGTATGTTCACATTGACATCTGTAGCTCTGGTTTATCTGTTGTATCTGCTGTGTTCTCTACCACCATATCAATACTTCTTTTTCCCATTTTATGTATTCCCTTTCTAAGGGTAATTTTGGTTCTTTCCAATCTATGCTATTACAAATCAAAGAGCCCTTCAATGCACATTTCTGTACATCTCCCCATACACATGGGTGTTTCTAGGATTTATATCTAAAGTAGAATTACCTGGCTGCATCGTATGGGGCACCCTTACTATGGCCAACTGCTGTCTACTTGGCCCTCTTCCTGGTGCTGCACGGGAGACCCGAGAGTCTGGCCCAGCAGCTCCCGGCTTTATTTTGCAGGTCCCTGGTTACTGGGAAGCTATCTTTTCATCTGCTTTCTGGCCATTTCGTTTTCTGGGAATTGCCGGGCATTACCCAATAGGGGAGAGATGGGCAAAGATTATTCTTTCGTAACTGATTTGTAGAAGTACTTTACGTATTCCGGATAATAATCCTTGTTGGTCATATCCTTGTAGGTATCTTTTCCTATTTGTGGCCTGTTTTCTCATTTTGTACGGTCTCCTTTGATGAAAGGAAGGTTTTACTTTTAACGTGCAGTCGTCCCTCAGTATTCACAGGGGACTGGTTCCAGGAGTTGCCAGAGAAACCAAACTCCTGGGGTGCTCAAGTCCAGAGCGGGCCTCCGTATCTGAGGTTCCACACCTATGGATTCAACCAACTGTAGATCACGTAGTACTGTATGTATTTATTGAAAAAAAATCTGCATGTAACTGGACCCACGCAGTTCAAACCCATGTTGTTCAAGGGTCAAATGTAGTCAAATTTATTGATCCTTTCCTTTAAGAAATCCTTCTTGAACTAAGTCATAAAAAATTTTCTTTTATCTTCTTTTCTTCTAATGGTTGAAATGCTTTTCACATTTAAGTCTTCATGCTGATTGTTATATAGGTATGAGCAGAGGTGGATACAGATTTTATTGGGCCCGAAGCTTACACAAATTTGGCGACCCTCTTTATGAAAATGAAATAAAAATTATGACCGTAACTACTGAATAATCCATTTGTAATGTTGCCCTCAAATACCTGTCAAGTTTCCCTATATGGGTGATTCTGTTTTGAGGCTCTATTTCAATTCTTCCCCTGCCCCTAAGCTAAATGGTCACCACAGATGTGTAATCAGTCTGAATTCTTGGTACGGCAATACCCCGATCTTGTTCTTTAAAAATATCTTAGCTCTCTGGCCCTTTGCTCTTCCACATGAATTTATTCACTTTAATCTAATCTACATGGTTTGTCACTGGGGTAGATGTGGGGAAAACTGATATTTTTACTGTCGTGAGGCTTCCCTTCCAAGAACATGATATGATTCTGTATCTAACTGAAGCATTAATGCCTCTCACTATTTTTGTAATACTCTCCAAAAAGGGTTTATAAGTCTTTCTGTTGGGTGTATCCCCAGGTACCCTGTAATTTTACGTACGTTGATCTTACAACCTTTTGAACTCTCTTAAACAGAGATGATGCTTTGACTGTAGAAAAACTAAGAACAGTTCTGTATTATTTTCCTTTCAGAATTTCTTTTACCTGTCTTTCAATTTTTGTTTATTTGCTTTTCTTCGTTGGGTGGAAGTTCATATTACATTGGTCCCATTCTTTAGTACAATGTTTAGAACAGAAGTGGTGATTAAGGGAATACTTATTCCTTAATATAAAAAATTATTTAAGTCAAGAATCAAATTATTAATAAATCAATAATTTAATATTAATAAATTATTAATTCTTAAATTAAGGATTTAAATCATTCACCCTTAATACAAAAAATATTATTATATGACAACAAAGTAGGTTTGTCCAAGGAATGCAAGGATGGCTCGGTGTTGAGAACATGTTTACGTAATAACACTACATTACCAGATTGAAGAAGAAAAACGATATGGCTAATTAAACAGATGCAGAAAAAGCACAGAATAAAATTTAATATTAAAAAAAATTTAATATTAAAAATCCAGTGCTCATTCATGATTTAAAAAAGAACTTAGAGTAAACTAGGAATGGAAGGAAATGTCTTAACCTAATACAGGTACCTACATAAAACCTACAGCAACACACTTAGTGATAAAACTTCAGAACATCTTCATTCAAGTCAGACCCAAAATTAAGGTTTTGGTATTGAGGTTCTACTGGCCTCATAAAATGAGTTCTCTGGGGGCTTCCCTGGTGGCGCAGTGGTTAAGAATCCGCCTGCCAATGCTGGGGACACGGGTCCGATCCCTGGTCCGGGAAGATCCCACATGCCACGGAGCAACTAAGCCCATGTGCCACAACTACTGAGCCTGCGCTCCAGAGCCCGGGAGCCACAACTACTGAGCCCGCGTGCCACAACTACTGGAGCCCGCGCGCCTAGAGCCCGTGCTCCGCAACAAGAGAAGCCACCGCAATGAGAAGCCCACACACTGCAACAAAGAGTAGCCCCCACTCGCCACAACTAGAGAAAGCCCGCACGCAGCAACGAAGACCCAACGCAGCCAATAAATAAATAAATAAATTTTATTTATTTATTTTTTAAAAAATGAGTTGTCTGCTTTCCCTCTTTTTTCCCCCCACTTTCTGAAACAATTTATATAAAATGGGATTATCTATGCCTTGAAGATTTGATAAAACGTCTCTATAAAATTGATTCTGGTGTTTTGTCAAAGTGGTAAGTTTACTGTTAAAAACTTACCTTAATGCCAATAGTATCTCCATCTTTCAAGTGATAAGGTGCCCCCTGCAAATTATCTTGCTTTTTCTTCTTTTTCCTCTTGGTAATTTGCTGGTTCTACAGAAAAATTAAGTATCTTGAATAAAGAAAACTCAATCTCAAATTCTGACTAAATTCCCTGTCTGTGGAAAACTGCAGTTAATTATTCACTATGCCAGTGAGGCCCGATTTCCCTGAGGAAGCCCCACAACTTTACCCAGCTAGGTACTGGAAGCCACTCAAACTTTTCAGGAAGGTATTTGGCAATTTCAATTTTCTCCACAGGAAGAGAATAGAAATCGGCCACTTGGTGCCTCAGGGAGCCAGCCGTCCAGCCTCGGGCAGTGTCCCACACCAAGTCCACGGGCAAGGCATATGCCCTCTTGCCAGGGAGGCGCATCTGTGTCCTCAGCAGCACATGCTGGGGGCTGCATCAGAAAACAGTCAAATGTCAGATTTGCAATGAAATGGGAAACATGCAATAACTACGGCAGGTGTGAACAGCAAAGGTTCTCCTCTGACTCTTGTTTTTTTTTTATAAGGAGAGATTTCCCCCTAAACCCTGAATGCTAGTGGGAAACCTTTACTTTGATTTCCTTCAATCCTGACCCAGAATGGAGGTGAGCTCCCATTCTGAGTCCACAGCAGAGTCCCTGGGGAGGCAGCAGGCAAGGCTGAAGGCGGAAGAAGAAGTTCCTCAGTGGGGCGCGGAGGGAAGAGGACTGGAGACAGAGCTGAAAGGGCTGGCAGGGCTATCCCGGTGATGAAAGGGAAGACGGGTTTCCCGCTACGGCGACTTCCTAGGAAATGCTGATTTCAGAACCAGAATCTGTGAAGCTGGCAGAAAACTTAGCCAGGGAGAAGAAACTGAGGGCTTATAGTTAGGAAGAGAAGATGATGGGAGTAGTTGTAAGAGCAAAGGAAACCTTTGCAGGAGATGAGCACAGATAAGAGGTCCTTGAAGGAAGAGAAAGAGGAGAAACATTCAGAAAGGTCGGAAAGAAATTTAGACGTATGGAGATTGTTTTAGATAGGACGTGAAATAAAAACTACAGATAAGAATTGGAAGGTGGAGAGGAGAAATGAAAACTTTAAGGATGGTGAGACAATGAACGATTTTAATGCTGTATTTCTATTATACTGGTGTTTTTATCTAAAGAAAGGGTAACACAATTGGAGGAAACAGGCAACGCAGGGAGAGCGAGGGCCCAGTGAATTAGGAGATTGGACTGAAAGCGGGGGACTGTGGTCAAGAAGGAAGTTTTGAGAGGGTGTAGGTGTTGTTGAGGTCAGTGAGCAGAGCTGAGGTCCCAGAGCATACAAAGTGTGGTCAGTGGAGATGCAGGAGTTGCCAAGGAGGTGACAGAGTCTGGGTGAAGACCACGAGGAGCCAGGGTCCTCACTGAGGGAGGGCAAGAGTGCTCTGGAGGTCAGTCGAGGACAGAAGCGCGGATGGGGAAGGGGGTCTAAGTAAGTGCACAGCACGGTCTTCAAAAGGACACTTCTCATGACAAACATGACAGAGGGTCAATTTATATTATGTAATATAATATATTCTATATTATAGAAAGAGCTCACACAAATTAGACTTTTTTCTAAGACCCCATAAAAAACAGGCGAAATATATGAAACAATTCACTCACTCACAAAATACAAATGGTTTACAAGCCTTTGAACAAATGCCCTAATCTTACTAGCAATCAAAGCATTGAAGCAAATGAGACAAGATAACCATTTTTCATTTATCAATTTAGCAAACATTTAAACAATGACAACATTCAACGATGGTTCCATGGTGAGGTGAAATAAATACTTAGAAACACAGCTTGTGGAAACATAATGGTATTAACTCACCTGGAAAGGAATTTAACAAATAAGAGGTTTAAAATGTCCATACCATTTGATCCAGAAATCCCCCTCCAGGAAACTACTCCTAGTAATACAATTTGCGTTAAGAATGCATTTTTATAAAACAGTGGGATTAAATGAAGGTCACACGGTTGAAAGAGTAGAGTTGTTATACAACAGGAGGGCAACAAGAATCATCGTGTCACATCAGGTAAAAGGAATCTTAATATTTGGTGTTACTGATAAAAATGTCTTATAAAAGAATGTCCTATAATGAAAAAAAGAATAGGTAGGTTTGAACGTGGACAACTTTGGGGTGCTTCTTTATTCCATAAATAATTATTGACTATGACAAAGGCACTGTCCTAGGTGTTGGGGATGCAGCAGTGACCAAAAAACAAAGTGCTCGCTCTCACAAAACTTACACTCTAGTAGTGGGAGACAGATAGTAACTGATAATTCAATAAGCGTATGTCAGGTGATATTAGGATGAAAAAAGTAGGACAAGGGGCAGCATGTCAGGTGTTACTATCAATCGGTTTGACAACAGACTGTCTGCAGGCACTGATAAGAGCTTGGGATGAGCATCTTGCTTATACTTCAAGATCATTATGGGTTCAACATGCATTGGGACTTACTGAAAAATTCTGTTTCTATGGAAAAATGAGTTCTAAGATCTAGACACCAGACATACAAACACATTTCTAGAACACAATCTGTTTTAAGTTGCCAGACTCCTTAGAAGCAGTGAAAAGAACACTTAAAAAATTTAACACCTTAATCGATAGTAAGGAAACTATCCATTGGGATCAGACAAGTGTATAATTTTGTATGTGTAGTAGGACATCTTACCCCAAGTTTTCTTCTTTCTGAAGGGGCTCTAAGCAGATCTCAGTTCTCTGTCCCAATTTATACTCCCTGATAACAAATGAAACAAAATAATATCGAATGACATATCACATAATTTTTTCAAATTTTTTTTTTTACCAATTTCAGGTATTTTTTTTTTTTTTTTTAATTTATTTATGGCTGTGTTGGGTCTTCGTTTCTGTGCGAGGGCTTTCTCTAGTTGTGGCAGGCGGGGGCCACTCTTCATCGCGGTGCGCAGGCCTCTCACTATCGAGGCCTCTCTTGTTGCGGAGCACAGGCTCCAGACACGCAGGCTCAGTAGTTGTGGCTCACGGGCCCAGTTGCTCCGCGGCATGTGGGATCTTCCCAGACCAGGGCTCGAACCCGTGTCCCCTGCATTGGCAGGCAGATTCGCAACCACTGCGCCACCAGGGAAGCCCTCAGGTATTCTTAAGTGAAATATTATACCATTTAAGAACACTCAAAATTTAAGAGACTACCATGAACAATTATACACCAAAAAACTGGACAACGTAGAAGAAATGGATAAATTCCTAGAAACACACAACCTACCAAGATTGAATCATAAAGAAACAGAAAATCTGAACAGACCAATTATGAGTAAGAAGATTGAATTGGGGGCTTCCCTGGTGGCACAGTGGTTAAGAATCCACCTGCCAATGCAGGGGACACGGGTTCAAGCCCTGGTCCAGGAAGATCCCACATGCTGCGGAGCAACTAAGCCCGTGAGCCACAACTACTGAGCCTGTGCTCTAGAGCCTGCAAGCCACAACTACTGAGCCCACGTGCTGCAACTGCTGAAGCCCGCGCACCTAGAGCCTGTGCTCTGCAACGAGAAGCCACCGCAATGAGAAGCCCGCACACCACAACGAAGAGTAGCTCCCACTCACCGCAGCTAGAGAAAGCCTGCGTGCAGCAACAAAGACCCAATGCAGCCAAAAATAAATAAATAAATAAATAAAATTTATTAAGGAAAAAAAAAAGATTGAATCAGTAATCAAAAACCTCCTAACAAAAAAAAGCTGAGGACCAGATGGCTTTACTGATGTATTCTACCAAAAGAAGAATTAATACCAATCCTTCCCAAACTCTTCCAAAAAAAAGAAACAGAACAGGTGGAACACTTCCAAACTCATTTTATGAGGCCAGCATTACCTTGATATCAAAACCAGACAAGGACATTATAAGAAAAGAAAATTAAAGGCCAATATCCTTGATGAACATAAATGCAAAAATCCTCAAAGAAATATTAGCAAACCAAATTCAACAGTACATTAAAAGGATCATACACCATGATCAAGTGGGATTTCTGCAAGGGATGCAAAGATGGTTGAACATTCGCAAATCAATTGGTGTGATACAACCATGTTAACAGAATGAAGGAAGAAAATCATAACATCTCAACAGATGCAGAAAAAGCATTTGACATTCTTTCACATTAAAAATTCTCAACAAACTGGATATAGAGGGAATGTACCTCAGTGCATTAAGGCCATATATGAAAAGCCCATGGCTAGTATCATACTCAATGGTGAAAAGCTGAAAGTGTTTCCTCTGAGATCAGGAATAAGACAAGGATGCCCACTCTTGCCACTCATATGCAACACATTTGTGGAAGTGCTAGCCAGAGCAATTAGACAAGAAAAAAAAAAAAAGGCATCCAGATTGGAAAGGATGAAGTGAAGTTGTCTCCATCTGCAGATTACATGATGATATTTATAGAAAACTCTAAAGACTCCACCAAAAATCTGTTAAAACTAATAAATGAATTCAGTAAAGTTGTGGGATACAAAATCAATATATAAAAATCAGCTGCATTTTATATACCAATAGTAAATTATCAGAAAGAGAAATTAAGAAAACAATCCCATTTCCAACAGCATCAAAAAGAATAAAATACTTCGGACTAAATTTAACCAAGGAGGTAAAAGATCTGTATACTGAAAACTATAAGACACTGATGAAAGAAATTGAAGATTCAAATAAATGGAAAGATATTCCATCATCATGGATTGGGAGAACATTGTTAAAATGTCCATACTACCCAAAACAATCTACAAATTCAGTGCAATCCTTATCAAAATTTCAGAAGCATTTTTCAATTAGAAATAGAAAAAACAGTTCTAAAATTGGTATAGACCCACACAAAAGACCTTGAATAGCCAAAGCAATCTTTTCTTAAGAAAGAACAAAGCTGATGGCATCATGCTCCCTCATTTCAAACTATACTATAAAGGTATAGTAATCAAAACAGTATAGTACCAGCATAAACACAGATACATACATCAATGGAACACAAAAGAGGCACTTCCCTGGTGGTCCAGTGGTTAAGACTCCTCACTTTCACTGCAGGGGGCATGGGTTCGATCCCTGGTCAGGGAACTAACATCCCGCGTGCCATACAGCATGGCCAAAGAAAAAAAAAAAAGAACACAATAGAGAGCCCAGAAATAAATGCATGCATATATGGTCAATTAATTTATGACACAGGAGCCAAGAACACACAATGGAGAAAAGAGTCTCTTCAATAAATGGTGCCGGGGGGAACTGGACAGTCTCATGCGAAAGAACGAAACTAGACCCCTATCTTACACCTTATGCAAAAATCAACTTAAAATACATTAAAAGATTTGAACGTTAAGACCTGAAATTGTAAAACTCCTAGAAGAAGACAGAGGAGTAAGCTCCTTGACATCAGCCTTGGCAATGATTTTCTGGATTTGACACCAAAAGCAAAAGCAATAAAAGCAAAAAGAAACAAGTGGGACTACATCAAAATAAAAAGGTCCTGCACAGCAAAAGAAACCATCAACAAAATTAAAAGGCAACCTATGAAGCAGCAGAAAGTATCTACAAATCTAAGGGGTTAATATTTAAAGTATATAGAGAACTCATACAACTCAATAGCAAAAAGCAAACAATCTGATTTAAAAATGGCAGAGGACGTGAACAGACTTTTTTTTTTAAAGAAGACATACTTATGGCCAACAGGTACATGAAAAGGTACTCAACATCATTAATCATCAGGGAAATGCAAATCAAAACCACAATGAGGTATCATCTCACACCTGTTAGAATGCTTATCATCAAAAAGACAAGAGATAGCAAGTGTTTTTGAGGATGTGGAGGAAAGAGAACCCTTGTTCAGTGCTGGTGGGAATGTAAATTGGTTTAGCCACTATGGAAAAACAGTATAGAGGTTCCTCAAAAAATTAAAAATAGAACTACCATATGATCCAGCAATCCCACTTCTGGGTACCTCATGAAAGGAAATGAAAACAGGATCTCAAAGAGATTATCTGCACCCCCATGTTCATTGCAGCATTATGCACAGTAGGCAAGATATGGAAAAACCTGGTGTCTGTTGACCAATGAAGGGATGAAGATGTGGTGTATGTATGTGCGTGTACACACACTCATACACACACAAAGGAATATCATTCAGTCGTTAAGAAAGAAGGGCATCCTGTTGTTTGAGACAACATGGATGGCCCCTGAGGGCATTATGCTAAGTGAGATAAGACAACTGCTGTATGGTATCACTTATACGTGGAATCTAAAAAAGCTGAACTAATAGAAACAGGGGCTAGAATGGTGGTTTCCAGGGACCGGGACTGGCTGGAAAGGGGAGATGCTGGTCACAGGGTGCACACTCCCAGTCATCAGCTATAATCAACATGCTGTACATGACATCCCCAGAGCGCATTCATCTTATGACACTGAATTATATATACTTGCAAGTTGCTAGTAAGAAAGTAGATCTTAAATGTTCTCACAAAAAGGAAATGGCGATTATATGATGTGATGGAGGTTGTTCGCTAATGCTATGGTGGTAATCATTCTGCAATATATGTCTGTCAAATCAATAGGCTGTACACCTTAAATTTATACAGTGTTATATGTCAATTATATCTCAATAAAGCTGGGGGGAAAAAACAATCAAAATTTTGTCCACAGTCTCTGGACCACAGTAAAAACAGATGAAACTACATTTATACTTAATATGAGAAACTGAAGTTGTCTCAGAGTTTAATTTATGATAAAAAGTATCATCCACATGACAAATGTGGAATGACCTAGAACGGGCTGTTGAGGAGTGTTCACTGAGAACCCTACCTGAGCTGCTGATAATGGGCTCGTAAGAGCCTGCCGGGGCGCTTACTTTCCACCGTCCAGGCTCTAAGGAAGGCGGGCGATGGGATGGAAAACTCCGAGAAGGAGGGCAAGGTCATGGCCTAGAAAAGAAACAGACATCTGAAAAAGCACTCTTAAAAATAGACTGCTTTAGGAAAAAAAAATGAAGCGCTACACAGTGACATTTAAGGGAAAGAGTATCTTAAGTAATGATAATATCTACCAAAAACTCCACAGGAATATCGTTTAAATGAAATTAACCCTGAGTAATTTTTGTATTCCTCTCTACTGAAATCAGCCTGAAAGATAAGTGACTTTTCTGCTTCTAAATCTGAGCCAAAAGCTCCTTTTCAATGATTATGTTTTAGAAAATGAAACTTTAAAATTAATTTCTATATGACTATGACTCGAGTGGAGGCCTCTCTAATAAAAGCAAGGACTCGTCTTCAACTTCCATCTGTGCTAATATAATTCAACAAAGGTTGCTCTGCCATGGAAATAACTTCTGATTTTGAAATATTTCAGAATCTCTGGATCCAAATGCTAGGCCCAAACCGCTGTACTAATTCTGCAGGGGTGGATAACTATTTATATACTTAGGCTGTAGTATATAAAATGGCCAATATTCATCCGTTTTAAATCTAGAAACAGCAATTTTGTATCTTTTAATCTAATATAAGAAAAAAAGTCTCTTTCTACTTGTTCTTATTAGAATAAGACCATTTGGTTTTTTTTGAGGAAGGTATTTCAGATATTGAAGACACACAGAAGAAGTCAATCAATGACTGATATTCACCTTACATGCACCTACACTTTTTCCTTTAAGAGCAAGAAGGGATGTTCATTTTAATCCAACGAGAATAAGATGCTTCTTAAGCATTTTGTGTTGTGTTCAGCCCAGCCTTTCCATTTGGACAGAACACCCTGCCTGTGAGTATTAATGTCCAGGAAAACAATACAGTATCTAGTTTAACATCCTAACATAAAGCTGATATTCTGACCTCCTGGGCAATTGACGACACAGCTTTTACTAACAACATTTAACACATGAATCACAATGACACAAAAACAATGTAAATAAAGGAGTAAAGTGAATGCTTTACAAATGTTCCAACAAATGTTTCCCTAAAAAATCAAAATGAACATAAGCTGCAAGTCACTGAGGAGATTTCAAATGAAAGCACAGCATGCCTGTCAGAGAGGGGATAAATGAAAGCCACAGGCAACTGGTAGAAACAAACCCAGCGAGCTGTCTGAGCACTATGTGTGTGTGGCCTGTTGGGTACTCACCACTGAACATGGCATGTAGCACATGCCCTATCAGAACAGACTGTAATTGAGGGAAAGGAAACAGAAGAATATATTAACATCTCACTGGAAGCAGCCAGTCCACCACCAAGGCGCGCTGCAGGGGGAAGGCTGACCTGAGACTTCAGCTCCCCCACGGCAGCGTCTTCTGAGATTGCAACGTCTCCCAAGTAGCGGAGGGAAACTTCTGCATGCGCGTCACTGGGAGCATCTACAAAGGACAGAGCAAGATGTTTGACAGGAGCTTTGGACGTACTTAGTTCTTATTTCTGAAATACAGGCCACGTTTTGATACTGCAAACGGGTTTAGTACAATTCCATCCAAGCAACCCAGAATCTGAATTCCTCGAGTCAGCCCCTCAGGACTTCACGGGGAGGAAGCAGGGCCCAATAGGTGGGCAGCCAGGGAGCATGCTGTGGGCACAGCACCAGCTCTTCTCACTAGCATGGCTTTGGGGGATTTGACACTTGTGCTGTCTACCTGGAATGCGCTTTCCCACACCCTCTCCCTCCTCAAAGAGGACTCTGCTGGTTGGGTACTCCGCCCTGCTCTCATCTTTGATTTAACCTGCTTCTCTCTCGTAGCACTTGTCGCAACTTGTTACTCTTTTGTCTGTTTTCTTATGTGTGTGTATACATGTGTTTTTTACATATATATATATATATATATATATTTTTTTTTTTTTTTTTTTTTTTTTTTTTACCTAATCTATCTCCCCTACAGAACATGATTTTCAAGAGAGAACAGGTCATCTATCTTGTTTGTCTCTCCAGTGCCAGGAATGGTGGGTGCCACACAATAAATGTCCAATAAATGTTTATTGACTGAAAGAATTCTTGACAATAGGAAGGCCTTTCTACATTTGCTTTAAAAAGGGGAAAACAAAATGCTCTCTCATATAAAACTCTGGATATAAAAGTTGAGAACTAAATTTGAAATCAGTAATTTGACTCATTTTTGCTTTAGTTAAATGTCTTTGCTTACTGCTGGGCACACTGCTAATGCATAATAGGAAATTAATTATAAGTAAATTAAGTTAAAAAGCTCTCTTCAGGAGCGGTTCTTCTTGTGTCTTAAGGATGCTGTAAGTACTACCTGAAAGACACTTTTAGGAAATTCTCAGAAATAAAAACATTTGCCATATGTTGTGATACAGAAGGACTACCAAAAAAATGAACTGTTTTTTTTACTTTCACGGAGAAACACACTGCTTTTTAAGTTGTAATTATTATTCTATCACAAAATCATTTTTAGAATTGTTTAACATGTCTAATATAACTCAAACAAAAAATAACTTAATGCCAATTTCATAGCTAATTCAACATGAAGTATTTTATTGCTCTTGTATAATCCTAACTTCAAAAAGTAAGGAGATCATTTATGTTAGTTTCAGTACTGAATTTTAAAAGATAAAAAGAAATATAAGTATATAATACTTCAAGGCATTAAAAAAGCTAAATAATTAAGCACGATAAAAGGAAAAAAATATAAAAACTTGGTCCTACTCAAAATATATTCTCTTTATCTACAGTTACAAAGGAGATTAACTTGTATCTTCTTATAATGAAGTGGAAACCCACTTTTTACAATGGCAATTCAAACTCCCTGCCTTTGCTCATCATGACGTGTGTGCTGAATTCTGCCTGTGGAGAAGAAACTTAGACAGAGTGAAATAATATGTTTATCCCCTGTCTGTGAGTCTTCTCAGAAGTCAGCAAGTTGGAACGCCCTTGAAGGAGCTCCTGGGTGGCGGCAGCAGAAAGAACAGGAGCTGCATGGGGTCCGGACTCCAGCCTCTCCGCCCCTTGGGGCCGCAGTGAAGTCACTGGAAGCGACTGAAGCTTCAATGTCTTAGTCTGTTACAGTAACTGGGGCCGCTATTCCTATGGCCATGAGGCGCTTAAGAGGTGATATTATATAACAATTCCTTGAAAAAATGTAATATATTGCTATAATAATAACGATAATAAAAATAACAGATGGCAAATGAAAGGTAAAGCCAAAAAAAAGATGGTATTTTATAGAGGTTACAAACGACTGTATAAAAATAGTATGGTATTATTATTATACTATGAATTATAGAATAGATTTTGATTTTCAACCTTATATTTAAAACATACATATTTCAGTTGCCTCTCAGCAGAAGCAATCGTTTTACTTTTCTTTATGACACACTGGCTGCTGTAGTTCCGCTGCACTCTCACCTTGGATGGAATCAGCTCTCCAGACGCCGCCCTGAGAAAAGGTACAGTCTGTCTGGTCCTGATGACTCTTCCAGCAATGCAAGGGACCCCGTGGCTGGTACCACCAGATGGGCACCTTCAGGAAACCCTGAGGAATGGAGATTTCCAACTGCTGTGATGCACACAGATTAAGTCAACTTCTACTTCCACAGAAAGAAACTTTTTTTTTTTTGGCCATGCCAAGCATCTTGTGGGATCTTAGTTCCCTGACCAGGGATAGAACCTGTGCCCTCGGCAGTGAAAGCAAGGAGTCCTAACCACTGGACCACCAGGGAATTCCCAGAAAGAAACATCTTGATACAGAAAATGTTCCTGAATTTATTTTTCCTTAAGATGTATGTATTAACTGTCATGTATTATACTTGTTTACTGTTTTTACAATCAAAGTTTAAAATCATAAAAATCAGTCTTTAGGATGACTGGGACCAATGTTCTATATCTTCTTTTTTTAAATTTCGTTGCACTGGGTCTTAGTTGTGGCTCGCTGGCTCCTTAGTTGCGGCTCCAGGGCTCCTTAGTTGTGGCATGCAAACTCTTAGTTGCAGCATGCATGTGGGATCTAGTTCCCTGACCAGGGATCAAACCCGGGCCCCCTGCACTGGGAGCGCGGAGTCTTATCCAATGTGCCACCAGGGAAGTCCCTGTTCTATATCTTAGTAGCTACAGTAAGTGAAAAGTATAAACAAACTAACAAAACATTTGACAGAACAAACTATATAAATGTTTTCAGGCATTGTAAGAGCACCACAGCACAATGCACCAGTTACATGCAGTTTTTATTTATAAAAGTTTCTAAAGGAACTTTATAGAGATCCAACAACCGATTGATCTAAGGTGCATTCCTGTATACCAACTACATGAAATAAACTCATCTCCTTAAACACATTCTGTAATTTCAGTTTTACTAATTTAACTGGTTCTTCCCCACCCCTTTTTTGAGTGGGTAAAGAACTTGAATAGATTTACTAAATGAAAGATCAGTTGCTATTACAGTGCTCAATTTCCAACAACAGAAGATGAGAATGTGAAAAAAAAACATGTATTTTAAATACGTATTTCAAGAAATGCATATTAAAATGAGAATATTTTTCTGTTTATCAAATTGGTGAAGATTAATAAATACTCAACTTCCATGCAGTAAATAAATAAATGTAAATCAGAGCAAAAAACTCCATTTTTTTTCACCTGTCAAAAACCAGAAAGTCTAATAATATTCTACGTTGGTGAAACTGTGAGTAAAGCTGAACTCCTGTCAGTTGGTTCCAGGAGTGTAAGCTGCTGCAAAGTTTCTGGACGGTAAGTGGGTGCTGCCAAAATTTACAGTGCCCCAGCCCTCTGACCCAGCCATTCCACGGTCAGGAGTTCCCGTCTGATACACTAGCGCGTGCACGCAGAGATAGTCACTGTACGTCGTTTATGGTAGCAAAAACCATGGAACACTCTCAGGGTCCCTCTTTAGAAGTATGGTTATATTACGGTAGGCCATAACTTTTGACAAAGCAATTTCAATTCTAGGAATATCCTGTAGATACATATGGGCAAAATGGCAAATAAACGATATTTTTGGCAGTGTTATTTGTATCAACAAAAGACTGGATACAACCTAAATATTCTTTGAAAAGAGACTGGTTAAAAAATAAACCATGGTACCTCCATGTACATCAAACAGAATGAGATAACATTGTGGGTACTGATATGGCGTACATATGGGGGTAATGAAAAAAGCTAGGTGCAGAATAGGGTGTCAAGCTTATAATCGTTTGTGTAAATAAAAATATGTATATACATATGAATGTGTACATATATGTTATGTATATACACATACATACGTGTGTGTGTGCATTAAAAAGCACGTGCCTCTGGAAGGATACAGAGGAAGCTGGCTGCCTGTGGAGGGAGGACCCCAAGTGGCTGGAGGACAGGGGGGATGGGGGATACTTTTCCTGGCCCAGCTTTTTATACACTTTGAATTTTGTATCATGAATATTATCAATTCAAAAATTAACTTTAAAGAGCATGGTATAAAATACAACAGAATTCTATGAAGTCATGATAAAAAATAAGGTGGGTCTGTATGTGCTGATGTGAGATCCTCAAGATATATTAAATGAATAAAAACAAACAAAAAACAAAAGGTATAAAACAGTGCATAGAATATGACCCCCTTTATGTAAACTTTGAAAAGGATACGCACATATTTACATTCAGCATACAAACAGGCATAATTTTTTTCTTGGAAGGATACACAAGGAAAAATAAGTTTATTGTGGCTCTTTCTGGAGAGAAAGATATGGGAGAAACTTCTGTTTATCATTTTATAGCCTTCTACACTGTCAGAGTTTTCTAATCATAAGCAAATGATTATCTGAATGCTGGAATTCTGGGTCATTTTCATCTTTACATGTGTCCACATTAAAAACAAAAACAAAAACAAAAACAAACTAATAAGTAATGGCTTTTCCAAGTGGAAATACACAGTGTCTATGGAAAAGCAGTAGTGTGAGCCCTCTCACAGACCCACATTAGGACTGTAAACTTGGTACGACTCTTTGGGAAAACAATTTGGCTTGTTAATTCCATCTTTAGAATTGTCTTAAGAAGGATTTATATTTATTACTATTTATAAGAACAAAAAATTTAAAATAAGCTGAAATCTGAATAACAGGGATATAGGTGAATAAAACTGTGGTAAGTCATATATTGGATATAATGATTGTTTCTGGATTTTATGGTCAGGTTAAAAAATAAAATATAAAAAGTAGGAAATAAAACTGTACATACAATTTGATTTTATAGGAAGAAAATATGTAAAGATGTAAAATATGGTAGCTGTCTGATTGGTAGGATTTTGGGCAAGTACTCTATTCTCTTTATGATTGTATTTCCCCATTTTCACACAATGAGAACATATCATCCTTGCAATCATAAAATAGTAACTGTTATTTACAAAATGTCTGTTCAGGAGCAAAATCTTACCAGAGGAGGAAGTTTTCCTTCAATTAAAAGCAAAGTGTCTCCGGAACAGAGCATAAGCTCTTTCAGTGCTGCATCCTGGGAAAACAGAAAGTGAAAGTCTTTTTTGTCACTTATGACTTCTGAAAGGAACAAAGAGACCATTGTATCTTTTTTTAAAAACTCTATGCCTCTATTACCCTTTCAAGAAATAAGTAAATGAATAACAAAGCAGATATTGAAGAGATGGAAATAAGCTAAAACCATAAAAAAGTATATCATTATGTATTAAAACTGTATAATTATGAACTGTAAAAGATTAAAGAAGGGAGATGGACGAGATAAGAAATGACAGATTAATTTATAGAAGATAAAATTTTAGTTAAGCCTAAAAGATGGGCTGGATTTGGGAAAGCCAGAGGAAACAAGAAGGAATTTCTCGAGGAAAGAAGAACACGGCGAAGTCAAGGTTAAGTCAAGAGTCAGCATGACTTGTTCTGGGGAAGAGCTAAGAGACTAGATTAATTAGAATGGGAGGTATCCGCTGGAGAGTAACGGGAAAGAAAACTGGGTTGGAAAGGTGGTCACAGGTCAAAGGGATGTGGAACAGAAAAAAAGGAGTTTTCAGTTGCTTTAAAAAGGCCACTCAAGATTTCTGCGAAGGGAGTTTTTAAAGATCAATCTAAGCTGCCACACCTGTGACATACTGAAGTGGGGAACACATGGGCTCAGGGAAGCCAGTTATAGTAGCTTAGGTAAGAGGCAAAAAAACACAAAAAACCAAAAAAACAGGGCTTGAACCAGGAGGCCGGCAGTGGGAATGGTCAAGAAGGAGTGGAAAAACTGATTGAAGGCTGAGACCAAATATGACGGATGTAAGGTAAGTAGCGTAAGCCACACTTCAGGCTGCAAAAGATCAGGATGGGAAAGTCAAGCAGCAAATCTGGGAAGCGGAGCCAGTTCTGAGGGTAATGAGTTTGCTTTTAGATGAATTGTTTGATACTGATTTGGGAATTAATAAGAGGAGAAAATAAGGAAACCATTTGACTAGATATACTCTTTTGACATCCAAACTGTATGTCCTGAAGATTCTTTGAGGTTCACTTCTTACTCTAGGCAGTCAAATTCCTGGCCAGGACTCAAGAGGAGCCTCTCTGTATTATCCCCGACTGTTACACAGCAAGGACTGTTCTCCGGAAGGCCCTGCTTTAGATCAACCTCTGCTGATGTTCAATGCCAGTGTCTCACTGAACAGAAAGCAGGCGGATAAAGATGGGGGGAAAGGGGAGTGAGCACAATTGTCTAAGCTTTCTCACAGAGCTTTATTCTGGGTCTACTTCTAAGGCCATGGATTTGGACTGTAAGGTCTGATGCTGCTTGGAGCAACAATAAGATGATTAACCAACATGAAAAGATGCTCACATCACTAATTATCAGAGAAATGCAAATCAAAACTGCAGTGAGGTATCACCTCACACAAGTCAGAATGGCCATCACCAAAAAGTCTATAAGTGGGGCTTCCCTGGTGGCGCAGTGGCAGAGAATCTGCCTGCCAATGCAGGGGACACGGGTTCGAGCCCTGGTCTGGGAAGATCCCACATGCCGCGGAGCGACTAAGCCCGTGAGCCACAGCTACTGAGCCTGCGCGTCTGGAGCCTGTGCTCCGCAACAAGAGAGGCCGCGATAGTGAGAGGCCCGCGCACAGCGATGAAGAGTGGCCCCTGCTCGCCGCAACTAGAGAAAGCCCTCGCACAGAAACGAAGACTCAACACAGCCAAAAATAAATAAATAAATAAAAATAAGAAAAAAAAAAAAGTCTATAAGTAATAAATACTAGAGGGACTTCCCAGGTGGCACAGTGGTTAAGAATCTGCCTGCCAATGCAGGGGACACAGGTTCAATCCCTGGTCCGGGAAGATCCCACATGCCGCGGAGCAACTAAGCCCGTGCGCCACAACTACTGAGCCTGCGCTCTAGAGCCCGCGAGCCACAACTACTTAGCCCGCGTGCGACAACTACTGAAGCCCACGCGCCTCAAGCCTGTGCTCCACAACAAGAGAAGCCACTGCAATGAGAAGCCTGCACACCGCAATGAAGAGCAGCCCCCGCTCACCACAACTAGAGAAAGCCTGCGCATCAATGAAGACCCAATGCAGCCAAAAATAAATAAATAAATTTATTTTAAAAAATAAAAAATAATAAATGCTGGAGAGGGTGTGGAGAAAAGGGAACCCTCTTGCGCTGTTGGTGGGAATGTAGATTGGTACAGCCACTATGGAGAACACTATGGAGGTTCCTTAAAAAACTAAAAATAGAGCTACCATATGATCCAGTGGTCCCACTCCTGGGCATATATCCGGAGAAAACGCTAATTTGAAAACATACATGCACCGCAATGTTCACAGTGGCATGATTTACAACAGCCAAGACATGGAAACAACCTAAATGCCCACTGACAGATGAATAGATAAAGAAGATGTGGTACATATATACAGTGGAATATTACTCAGCCATTAAAAAAAAGAAATAATGCCATTTGCAGTAACACAGATGGACCTAGAGATTGTCACACTAAGTGAAGTAAGTCAAAGAAAGACAAATATCATATGATATCACTTACACGTGGAATCTAAAAAAATGATACAAATGAACTTATTTACAAAACAGAAATAGACTCACAGACATAGAAAACAAACTTATGGTTACCAAAGGGGAAAGCGGGGGAGGGATAAATTAGGAGTTTGGGATTAACATATACACACTACTATATATAAAATAGAGATAACCAATAAGGACCTACTGTACAGCACAGGAAACTATACTCAAAATCTTATAATAATCTATAATGGAAAAGAATCTAAAATAGAATATATATACTTAACTGAATCTCTGTGCTGTACACCTGAAACTAACACAACATCGTAAATCAACTACACTTCAATAAAAATTTTTTAAAAGAAGAAGAAAAAAGAAGATTAACCAGATTCCAACCATCCTGTGATAACACTGCTCCTAAGTCTACCCTAAGAGTCTGGGCTGGATTTAGAGATGCAGTTTGAATCAGAGGCTAAGTGATTGGTTGGTAAGATGAATTCTGCCATCATTAACTCACAGAGAAACTCTCAGATTAAAATATTCAGGTTTCAAACTTCAGAGTGTATCTTCAAATTCTTTCACTGGTTCAAATGTCTTTTGTTCTCTGTAGTTCTCTGCCTGTTAATGAAGAACTACTACTAGAGACATATTCTCTTATCAAAAGAGGACTCAATACAGATGTTAGATATGTTCCCACTTAGCTGAAACTTTCCCTCTGACTCTATGAAAAAACTTCAATAAGGAAAAAGTAGACCCACACCTGGATTTGTATATCCTAAAAAAAAAGTAAAGCTTTCTCTAGAATTTATTCACATGAGTAGGGTGGTATCCTTATGAAAATACAAAATAAACACAATCACTTTACAAACGAAATGTACAGAAATAATCTTACTTCTTCACATAAGGCCTCCCCAGCTTCATAGCACCAATCCATTTTTCGTAAATGCCATGCGTCTCCTATGAAGGAATCAAAATCAGATGAAAAAGAATTCAGAACAATATGCTTTAAGAGTTTGTCAGGAATGACCCTTCTGGATAAATGAGTATCAAATGGGATATGATCTAATAAGTATTAATTTTTAAAGTAAATTATCTCTTCCAGGGCCTGAAAAAAATTAAGTCGTTGCCCGAACTTGGTTAATTTTCTCTCTATTCCACCATGAACTGTATACTTGCAAATAAAAATAAGACTTGGTACTAGTACGCAACATCTACCTACACCTTTATTATTTACAAGTACACACGCATCCACATCACACGTTAAGCATAGACAGACGTACGTACATAAGCACAGAATCCCTCCTAAAATCACGAAGTTGAGTTCTATTTCACTGTCTTAGACGAAAATACACGCTAGCATTGCTCAGCAACTGACAAAATGTACAGCAAACCTGTCCTATCCAATCAGCAGCGATCTAACGAAAGCGTGTCCTTGTGGCACAGTGCTTCAATGTAGTTGGTACAAATGAACACTTATGAAGGTTAATCAGTTTTTCAGCATGCTTGCTACACACGACATGGGGAGAGAATCTTTTTCGGGGAGAGGGAACTGAGCAAAAGTTGGAAATCCTGATGGTTAAAAAACGAGCAATGTTTTATAACAGTCAACTCCCCCACCCACCGAAAGAAGCTACAGATGAAGGAAGAAACATAGACCTCACATTTATCCCGCACAGGCCACAGGTTTTGAATCCCAATACTGTTCTTTGTAGACCCTCTTTTGTCATCGGTTCTAGTTTTAAATGCAGTAAGATTTATATCGATATTTAACTTAATCTAAGTTTGTTTAAAAAAAGCCCCAGTAAGTTAAGAGTTAACACCATTACTTCTTAGCACAGCATGGTAGAAAGAAATCAGAGTTCTGAAATCAGAGCCACTTAGCTACTTGCTCTGTAACACTGGGTAAGTCGTTTAACCATTTTCAGCATCTGTAAAGTGGGAACGGGGGATGATCCCTGCATGGGAGGACTACTGTCGAGATGACCTGAGGCACCGCACAGAAACTCCTAGAAGTTGAGCAAGTGAATGTCCCTGCCAGATAACGGAGCCCCACGCTTCCACTCTGGTGGAGAGAATGGCAGGCACTCACTCCAATGAAAGCAGTGTGATGTCTCCTCAAGCTCGCTCCCCTGGTTCCACCTGGGTAGCCACTTCAGGATACCCTGGGTTTATGTTTTCATTCATATTACATTCCCTAATCTATACACAGAAATACTGGCATGAAACACAATGCACTGAAATTCTGAATCCGTGAGGTTAAAAAAAGAAATTCAGCAAAAGATCTAGGAAATTCCAGAGGGTCTAAATCTTAACTGTATCTCTTTTGTACCTTTGTTGTTTCCTATCTAGGCTCTCTTTCCTTAGAAGCAGGCTAACCTACAACTAGTTTTCTTTTAGCCTGCAAACAAGAACCAGGAGAATTATGTACGTATAGAAATGTAAAGCATAACTGACAACCCCGGAGAAAAAAAAAGTTTGAAAACTTTTCATTAGGCTTATAGAAAATTTATTATAAGTAAAGGATGTGGATAAACTTACGTATCATCATGTTCTGTAACTTACCTGATAGGCCAGATTTCTCCAGCATTACCTTTAAACACTGTAAGAAAAAAAAACTATGTTCATTAGTTGTTCTATATCTGAGTTACAGTATTGCGAGAAACACCCTGGGCCTATCTGAGTCTGATTATACTTAGTAATTCTCAAATAGATAAAGATACACACGGTGCAGTGATTAAGTAAGCGCTTCTTAAGGGCTAGGTGGTGCCAGTTCAGCAGAGAAAACCAGTTTCCGGTGTTCGCAACCAGGTCTATCTAAAAGTTCATCCACTTCCAGGACTGTGGTATGATTCATTTCTTATGAGGACTAACAGTGTATTTTTGACCAGATGTGATTAATTAGGCTGATTTCACAGAACTCTGACTCCTATAGAAGGAGATTAGCTTTTATTTATCATCTAAGAAACAACTGGTCATACATCCACTCATGAGGGAAGAACTACGCATACTGTGAGCTCATGGCACAATTCAATAAACGAGACACGATTAACAGACGTTTAAACAAAACAAAAATAGTCATAAAAAACTCCCAACTTCTTGAGGGGAAAAACATTCTTAAATAAATTTAGGGCAAAGGAGTATGTAAAATTTCATTTATACTATAATAGAGCAGAAGGGAGTAGTACAAAGGATGATCACTGCTGCCCTGCTTGGATTAGGAGAAAAATGGTAAACAATCCAGACATCCCTGGATTAACAGGGGAACATTTAAATAAACTAAGAGAGGTCTTAAAACAATTAAAAGGATAAAAGAGATTTATATTTACTGGTCTTAAAAGATCTTTAAAATATTTTAAGTGAAACAAAGTTCTGGGATCCCATTTATGATTTTTAAAAAAACCATGCAAGTCAAGCTCTTATTTCTACACGTACATACATACCCACACATTGGTACACACACAGCAAAGGTACAGAAGGATACACTCTACTGATGTGGATAAGATTATACTGTCCAATGACAACAGTGACTTCTGGGGAAGGGACAAGAGTAGGGTGGTGACCAAGGGGGATTTTTAGTCCCCCCAAAGTTTAAAAAATAAGACTAAATCCACAATTACTTGTCTGATTAAAAATAAAAGAGACTCTAGAATTAAAGATTGTTTAGAAAATGACGACAATGACAACACAGTATGTTAAAACAGGGAATGGGACCAAAGCCATATTCAAAGCAAAGTGCAGTCTCAAAGGCCTCCGTTATTTAAGAAAAACAAGCAATTGAGCATTCAACCTAACTGTGTTCCAGACAGAGGAAACTGCCAGTGTAAAGGCCTGTTTGAGGAACAGCATAGTGACCAACGTGACTGGAGTGGAGCGAGCGAGAGTAATAGTTAGACATCTTTTTTTTTTTTTTTTTAAAAAGATACCAAAGGGCCAGATCACACAGGGCCTTGCACGGTCACTCAGGGGCTCCCCCCCTCACCCCGAGTGAGATGGGAAAGCAGAGCAGGGTTGTGTGCAGAGGACTGACTGATCTTACACTTTAAAGCATTACTCCACTTCTTTGTAAGAACACACCCTGGGAGGTGTCAGGCTGGAAGGAAGGAGATCGGTTAGGAAGCTGCTGGAATAATCCAGATGAGAGGTGAAGGGATGACAGCAGTGGAGGGAATAAGATGTGATCAGATCCCAGGTAAATCTTGATGGCAGAACCAAAACGATTTCCTGAAACACCGGTTATGAAGTAAGAAAGAAAAGAATCAAAGATGATTTCAAGGTTTTTGGCCTAAGCAAGCAGAAAATGGAGCCACCATAATAGAAAAGGGAAATGTGAGTGAAGTATGTTTGAGAGAGATCAGGAGCTCTGCTGTGGGTGTGCTATAATTTGGGATGACAATCAGACAACCAAAGAGTAGCTGGACATATGAATATGGCATCTACGACTTGAGCACGAGGTGCTCACAAGGCAGAGAGAAGAGGAAGCACAGACTGAGAACGGGTAGGCCTGAGAGGTGGGAGGAAAACCTAAAGAGCTGCGGTCTTCTCAAAGCAAGTGACAAAAGTCATCAAGTATGTCACTGCTGCTGAATGAGCAAGTAAGATGAAGACCGAGACCTGCTCACCAGACACAGCAACATGGAGGCCACTGACAGCCTTGATAGAGCAGTTTCAGCTGGGGGAAGGGGGGTGGGTGGGCACAGGGAATGAATCTGCCTGCAGTGGGTTCAGGATAGAACAGAAGAAAGACATACACGTCGCACCTTTGAAAAGTTTTGTGGTTTCCGTTCTTTGAAACGAAAAAACACTAAAGTTACCCAAGGCCACATCCCAGGCACAAAATGACTAACCATCTCTTCCTCTAAGTAACTGCTGCCTTTCCAATGATATCTCTAGTCCCTCTTCACACTTCCAACCTACAAACATAAATAAGATACTGAATTGCCCCCCAATTCTTGATAGCATCCAATCCAAGATTAGCCCTTATCCCTCCTTAGAATCATCTAGCACAAGTCCAAACCTTATCAGGGACACTCTAATGTCTGATTCCTATGATATGTATCGCTTGCTGGCAGTAAGTCAATAATAAACCTTTTTTTAAAGCTAAAAAAACCCCCAAACAAAAAACGTATTAAAGTTAAAAGGCAAATGAAAACCTGGGAAAATATTTACAGCTTGTAACAAAGGGTAAAAAAATATTTTATTTAAAAAATGTTTGGGGACTTCCCTGGTGGTGCAGTGGTTAAGAATCCACCTGCCCATGCAGGGGACACAGGTTCAAGCCCTGGGCCGGGAAGATCGCACATGTCGCGGAGCAACCAAGCCCGTGCACCACAGCTACTGAGCCTGTGCTCTAGAGCCCTCAAGCCACAACTACTGAAGCCCACGTGCCTAGAGCCCATGTTCCATAATAAGAGAAGCCACTGCAATGAGAAGCCTGCACACCATAACGAAGAGTAGCCCCCACTCGCCACAACTAGAGAAAGCCCGTGTGCAGCAACAAAGACCCAACGCAGCCAAAAATAAATAAAAATAAATTTATTAAAAAATTTTTAAAAATCGTTTTATCATGCAAAATTTCAAACACATGCAGAGGACAGTAAAATGAACCCTCCAGTATCCATTGCCGGTCTCAACTCCTGCTGTGGCCAGTCTTGTTTGTCAATACCCCACCCACTCCCCCTGACTTGCTCCTCACATTCTTTTGAAGCAAATGTCAGGTATCATTTCATTTATTGATATTCAGTACTCAGCTCTAAAAGATGAAGATTCTTTTAAAAAAACGTAACTCTTAAATAATTATAATATCTAAAAAAAATTAAGAATTCCTAAATAACAAGTATTCTGTCAGTGTTCAAATTTCCGTACTTTCTCTTAAACTGTTACTACAGTTCTTTTGGTTTGAATCAAGGGCCACATAAATTCCATACATTGCACCCACCTGCTATTTCTCCTAAGTCTCCTTTAACCTACAGGCTGTCTCACACTGCAGTTGATTTCCTGAAGAGGAGGAGTTTCCCACTTCGGGACAGTGCTTACTGCAGGCCTGTGGTGCACGTAACAGGTCCCTCTGTCCCCTGTACTTCTTCTAAACTGGTACTCAGACCTAGAGGCTTGATCAGACTCAGGTCCACATTTTTTTTCTTTTGGCAAGAAGAGCACGGGTATTGTTTTGACTAAATGTCTGGGTGTTGCTCTTTTGGAGCTGTTAGCAGTTTATCAGAATCCTTGTTTAGATCCATTAATTCATTAGGAGTTGAAAAACAGTGAGAGTCTAAAATTCTTCCTTCATTTTGTTAGCTGAGATATGTCTATTAAAAAAATCTTCTCATTATCTATTTGGTTGATGTGAGGTATAGTTTGCAAAGAAAAAGATAAATGCTTGATTCTTTCATTTATGGTTCCCTAGCATCCACTATAGGTAAGCAATGAATAGCATATTTTTTAGGATCACTGTGAACTCATGGATTTTATGTATGTGTGAATCAATTTTCATTATTATTCCCACTGAGGTTCAAACTCTTATCTTCAGGTTGGCTCCTGACTCTCTTTGCTGATCCCAGAGGTCTTTGCTAGCTATACTGTTTTCTGTCCTGATAAGATCTTCCAGGCTCATCATACACTTTCCTGACCTAGATACACAACCAGCCATTACTCCGAGAAGCCCTAGTTCCTCTAGGAAATGGTATTTAGTGACCACAACCTGAATGCTGGGGTGCTTGCTACTACCAGGTTGATCACTGTTTCTACAAGCCATTTCAGGGGACAGAGCTAGAAAAATAATTTTTTAAAGAAAAAATATATCAGGTTCATTCTGACTCTTCTAATTCAAATTCAGGAGCACAAGGACTTCCCTGGTGGTCCAGTGGGTAAGACTCTGTGCTCCCAATGCAGGGGGCCCGGGTTCGATCCCTGGCCAGGGAACTAAGATACCACATGCCATGGGGCAACTAAGCCTGCATGCTCTAGACCCTGCATGCCGCAACGAAGTGCCTGCGTGCTGCAACTACAACCCAACGTAACCAAATGAATAAATAAATAAATAGAATCCACCACAGGGCAGACAGAAGAAGCAAGAAAAACTACAATCCTGCAGCCTGTGGAACAAAAACCACATTCACAGAGAGACAGACAAGATGAAAAGGCAGAGGGCTATGTACCAGATGAAGGAACAAGATAAACCCCCAGGAAAAGCAACTAAATGAAGTGGAGATAGGCAACCTTCCAGAAAAAGAATTCAGAATAATGATAGTGAAGATGATCCAGGACCTCGGAAAAAGAATGGAGGCAAAGATCAAGAAGATGCAACAAATGTTTAACAAAGACCTAGAAGAATTAAAGAACAAACAAACAGAGATGAACAATACAATAACTGAAATGAAAAATACACTAGAAGGAATCAGTAGCAGAATAACTGAGGCAGAAGAACGGATAAGTGACCTGGAAGACAGAATGGTGGAATTCACTGCTGCGGAACACAATAAAGAAAAAAGAATGAAAAGAAATGAAGACAGCCTAAGAGACTTCTGGGACAACATTATATGCAACAACGTTCGCATTATAGGGGTCCCAGAAGGAGAAGAGAGAGAGAAAGGACCAGAGAAAATATTTGAAGAGATTATAGTTGAAAATTTCCCTAACATGGGAAAGGAAAGAGCCACCCAAGTCCAGGAAACGCAGAGAGTCCCATACAGGATAAACCCAAGGAGAAACATGCTGACACACATAGTAATCAAACTGACAAAAATTAAAGACAAAGAAAAATTATTGAAAGCAGCAAGGGAAAAACGACAAATAACATACAAGGGAACTCCCATAAGGTGAACAGCTGATTTCTCAGCAGAAACTCTATAAGCCAGAAGGGAGTGGCATGACATATTTAAAGTGATGAAAGGGAAGAACCTACAACCAAGATTACTCTACCCAGCAAGGATCTCAGATTCGATGGAGAAATCAAAAGCTTTACAGACAAGCAAAAGCTAAGAGAATTCAGCACCACCAAACCAGGTCTACAACAAATGCTAAAGGAACTTCTCTAAGTGGGAAACACAAGAGAAGAAAAGGACCTACAAAACCAAACCCCAAACAATTATGAAAATGGTAACAGGAACATACATATCGATAATTACCTTAAACGTAAATGGATTAAATGCTCCAACCAAAAGACACAGGCTTGCTGAACGGATACAAAAACAAGACCCATCTATATGCTGTCTACAAGAGACCCACTTCAGACCTAGGGACACATACAGACTGAAAGTGAGGGGATGGAAAAAGATATTCCATGCAAATGGAAATCAAAAGAAAGCTGGAGTAGCAATACTCATATCAGATAAACTAGACTTTAAAATAAAGAATGTTACAAGAGACATATCAGATAAAATAGACTTTAAAATAAAGAATGTTACAAGAGACAAGGAAGGACACTACATAATGATCAAGGGATCAATCCAAGAAGAAGATATAACAATTGTAAATATATATGCACCCAACATAGAAGCACCTCAATACATAAGGCAACTGCTAACAGCTATAAAAGAGGAAATCGACAGTAACACAATAATAGTGGGGGACATTAACACCTCACTTACACCAATGGACAGATCATCCAAACAGAAAATTAAAAAGGAAACACAAGCTTTAAATGTCACAATAGACCAGATAGATTTAATTGATATTTATAGGACATTCCATCCAAAACCAGCAGATTACACTTTCTTCTCAAGTGCACACAGAACATTCTCCAGGATAGATCACATCTTGGGTCACAAATCAAGCCTCGGTAAATTTAAGAAAATTGAAATCATATCAAGCATCTTTTCTGACCACAACGCTATGAAATTAGAAATCAATTACAGGGAAAAAAACGTAAAAAACACAAACACAAGGAGGCTAAATAATATGTTACTAAATAAGCAAGAGATCACTGAAGAAATCAAAGAGGAAATCAAAAAATACCTAGAAACAAATGACAACAAAAACACGATGGTCCATAACCTATGGGATGCAGAAAAAGCTGTTCTAAGAGGGAAGCTTATAGCAATACAAGCCTACCTCAAGAAACAAGAAAAATCTCAAATAAACAATCTAACCTTACACCTAAAGGAGCTAGAGAAAGAAGAACAAACAAAATCCAAAGTTAGTAGAAGGAAAGAAATCATAAAGATCAGAGCAGAAATAAATGAAATAGAAACAAAGAAAACAATAGCAAAGATCAATAAAACTAGAAGCTGGTTCTTTGAGAAGATAAATGAAATTGATAAACCTTTAGTAAGACTCATCAAGAAAAGACAAGGAGAAGACTCAAATTAACAGAATTAGAAATGAAAAAGGAGAAGTTACAACAGACACTGCAGAAATACAAAGCATCCTAAGAGACTACTACAAGCAACTCGATGGCAATAAAACGGACAACCTGGAAGAAATGGACAAATTCTTAGAAAGGTATAACCTTCCAAGACTGAACTAGGAAGAAATAGAAAACATGAACAGACCAATCGCAAGTAATGAAATTGAAACTGTGATTAAAAATCTTCCAACAAACAAAAGTCCAGGACCAGATGACTTCACAGGTGAATTCTATCAAATATTTAGAGAAGAGCTAACACCCATCCTTCTCAAACTCTTCCAAAAAACTGCAGAGGAAAGAACACTCCCAAACTCATTCTATGAGGCCACCATCACCCTGATACCAAAACCAGACAAAGATACTACAAAAAAAGAAAATTACAGACCAATATCACTGATGAATAGAGATGCAAAAATCCTCAACAAAATACTAGCAAACAGAATCCAACAACACATTAAAAGGATTATACACCATGATCAAATGGGATTTATCCAGGGGACACAAGGATTCTTCAATATATGCAAATCAATCAACGGGATACACCATATTAACAAACTGAAGGAGAAAAACCATATGATCATCTCAATAGATGCAGAAAAAGCTTCTGACAAAATTCAACACAACTTACGATAAAAACTCTCCAGAAAGTGGGCATAGAGGGAACCTACCTCAACATAATAAAGGCCATATATGACAAACCCACAGCAAACCTCATTCTCAATGGTGAAAAACTGAAAGCATTTCCTGTAAGATCAGGAACAAGACAAGGATGTCCACTCTCACCACTATTATTCCACAGTTTTGGAAGTCCTAGCCACTGCAATCAGAGAAGAAAAAGAAATAAAAGGAATACAAATTGGAAAAGAACTAAAACTGTCACTGTTTGCAGATGACATGATACTATACATAGAGAATCCTAAAGATGCCACCAGAAAACTACTAGAGCTAATCAATGAATTTGGTAAAGGTGCAGGATACAAAATTAATGCACAGAAATCTCTTGCATTCCTATACACTAGTGATGAAAAATCTGAAAGAGCAATTAAGGAAACACTCCCATTTTCCACTGCAACAAAAAGAATAAAATACCTAGGAATAAACCTACCGAGGGAGACAAAAGACCAGTATGCAGAAAACTATAAGACACTGATGAAAGAAATTAAAGATGATACAAACAAATGGAGAGATATACCATGTTCTTGGATTGGAAGAATCAATACTGTGAAAATGACTACATTACCCAAAGCAATCTACAGATCCAATGCAATCCCTATCAAATTACCAATGGCATTTTTTACAGAACTACAACAAAAAATCTTAAAATACGTATGGAGAAAAAAAGACCCCGAAGAGCCAAAGCAGTCTTGAGGGAAAAAAACGGAGCTGGAGGAATCAGACTCCCTGACTTCAGACTATACTACAAAGCTACAGTAATCAAGACGCTGGCACAAAAACAGAAATAAAGATCAATGGAACAGGACAGAAAGCCCAGAGATAAACCCACGCACCTATGGTCAACTAATCTATGACAAAGGACACAAGGATATACAATGGAGAAAAGACAGTCTCTTCAATAAGTGGTGCTGGGAAAACTGGACAGTTACATGTAAAAGAATGAAATTAGAACACTCCCTAACACCATACACAAAAATAAACTCAAAATGGATTAGAGACCTAAATGTAAAACGGGACACTATAAAACTCTTAGAGGAAAACATAGGAAGAACACTCTTTGACATGAATCACAGCAAGATCTTTTTTGATCCACTTCCTAGAGTAATGGAAATAAAAACAAAAATAAACAAATGGGACCTAATGAAACTTCAAAGCTTTTGCATGGCAAAGGAAACTACAAACAAGACAAAAAGACAACCCTCAGAATGGGAGAAAATATTTGCAAATGAATCAACGGACAAAGGATTAATCTCCAAAATATATAAACAGCTCATGCAGCTCAATATTAAAAAACATACAACCCAATCCAAAAATGGGCAGAAGACCTAAGTAGACACTTCTCCAAAGAAGACATACAGATGGCCAAGAAGCACATGAAAAGCTGCTCAACATCACTAATTATTAGAGAAATGCAAATCAAAACTACAATGAAGTATCACCTCACACCAGTTAGAATGGGCATCCCACTACTGGGCATATACCCAGAGAAAACCATAATTCAAAAAGACACATGCACCCCAATGATCACTGCAGTACTATTTACAATAGTCAGGTCATGGAAGCAACCTAAATGCCCATCGACAGACGAATGGATAAAGATGTGGTACATATATACAATGGAATATTACTCAGCCATAAAAAGGAAGGAAATTGGGTCATTTGTAGAGACATGAATGAATCTAGAGACTGTCATACAGAGTGAAATAAGTCAGAAAGAGAAAAACAAATATTGTATATTAATGCATACATGTGGAACCTAGAAAAATGGTACAGATGAACCGGTTTGCAGGGCAGAAATAGAGACACAGATGTAGACAACAAACGTATGGACACCAAGGGGGGAAAGCAGTGGGGGGGGGTGGGGGTGGGGGTGGTGTGATGAATTGGGAGATTGGGACTGACATGTATACATTAATGTGTATAAAATGGATAACTAATAAGAACCTGCTGTATAAAAAAATAAAATTAAATTAAATTAAAAATTAAAAAAATTTTTAAATTATAAATAAACAAATAAATAAATATTAAAAAAAGAAGTCTGCACACCACAGCTAAAGATCCCGCATGCCGCAACGAAGATTCCCACATGGCGCAACAAAGACACGGCGCAGCCAAAATAAATAAATAAGTAAACAAACAAGCAAACAAATAAATAAATATTTAAAAGAAAACAAAAAACAAATTCAGGAGTACAGGCTTTCTTTAACCACATTGATATTATCTGTCTCTCCATTTTCCAAGACTGAAAGTCCCTGTTCTCAGTGACATTAACATAATTGTCTGCTTTATCACACACACACATTCACACCTGTGTGTGTGAGATTATGTGTGTACACATAATGTAGAAACAGCAGAAGGAAATATGCCAAAATGTTAACATTAATGGGATAAGGGATAATGAGGGGTTTTACTTTTTTTCTTTTAACCCGTTTTTATATATCCCAAATTTCTACAATAAACATGTATTATTGGTAGTCAGACAAGAAAAAAGAATAATCTTTTTTTTTTTTAAGAGATATAGGATTCTTTTTCTTTTTAAAAAAAAAAAATTATTTATTTATTTATTTATGGCCGTGTTGGGTCTTCGTTTCTGTGCGAGGGCTTTCTCTAGTTGTGGCAAGTGGGGGCCACTCCTCATCGCGGTGCGCAGGCCTCTCATTATCACGGCCTCTCTTGTTGCGGAGCACAGGCTCCAGACGCGCAGGCTCAGTAATTGTGGCTCACGGGGCTAGTTGCTCCGCGGCACGTGGGATCTTCCCAGATCAGGGCTTGAACCCATGTCCCCTGCATTGGCAGGCAGATTCCCAACCACTGCGCCACCAGGGAAGCCCAATAATCTTATTTTTAAAACCATAGCTGGCTCACCACCTTTCAAGCAATCCAAACTATTCTTTTAGTGAATACACAGAATTCTTTAAAGGATATTATGTAAACCCTACCCTTAGGATCTCAAAATCCTAACACAGGTTACCACTGCTCCCCATACCAAACACCCACAGACCCCGGCCACCCAAAGTAAAATTCCTTACATCTCTCACAGATATTGTTTCTTCTACTATGATCTCCATCTCTGTCCCAGGCTGAACATCGCTTCCCACAGCGAAAAACAGGAACAGCTAAGATCAAGATAGAGGTATAAATGCAATTTAATTTGAATTTCAAAATTCTATAAATATATTATTTATTTCTAAAACCGAAAAGCCAAAGGTCATAAAACTTTAATAGAAATCTCAAATTATGTAAAAACAAGTCTACGTTGGGTATTTTAAAGTTACAATTTAAACAATAATCTTGACTACCTAGAAATGTAAGATTCTTTATCACCAATGTTTTTACTCCTAAGAAACATCTCTCACAGACATTATTTATTCTAGTATGATCTCCATCTCTCTCTCAGTCATTCCTCAAAGAGACTTGCAATTACTATACACTATGAGCATTAACTGTGTTTTTTCTGAGTCATTAGTTTGTGACCTTACTTTCTGTCCAGAGGTCCCATATACTTTAACTCCCTGGAACCCACAGGAAAAATGTCAATCTGATCTCGTCAATTCAGTTCTTTATAGCCCTATTTTTCCTTTCTAACTCAACCACACTTGTCATGTTTTTTCTCCTAGCTCAACCACACTTGTCATGTTTTTTCTCCTATGATCTTGTCATGCACTACTATTTGTTAGAGTTTGGGGAAGAACAAATTAAAGGGAGGTAGTTGGGAAAATAATGAAGTGGATTAATTCCATATCAGGGATCTAGGAGCCATGGGGATCCTGATATGAGTTTAGCTTACCGTGATACAGTCTTAACAATAAGGACATCACTACGGCTTTTGGACTATAATGAAAGTTTATTAAGTAGGTAGGGTTCTAGGCAAAGGTCATCCTGATAGTATTTTATAAATAAAATGAATACCGATAAAGAAAAATCTGCTGTGAGTCTATTATATTATTGCAAGGAGTAATTAAGTTCAAAATCAGTATACTTTATTTCATTAAATCTAAAATGCTGCCAGTTGTTACTCATTATTTTATGTACCACTAAGAAAGGAAGCATAGCATCAGCTACAGTGCAGGATGCCACTGACTGTAAGATGCATCTTAATCTCACAGATGTTAAAATGTAGGGGAAAAAGGGTACATTTTAGAATTTATGAATTATGGTGGTTGAAACTGGTGGCCACTCAACTTTAAAGATCTCGCTTAAACACAAAATTTTCACAGGAAAACCACCTTATGAATATACTTTGACATCGTATTTTTGACTTAAACACAGAGAACTATATGGATGTATTCCTAAATAAAAGGTATCATTTAAGGAAAAGAAAAATTTTAAGAAAAACAGTATTACTGCAGTAGTTAAGGAATGAATCATACAATTAAGAACTTCTGATCATGGTAAGGTTGGTTTGGGTCTGTCAGGTGATCTCCTTTTACCTGAGAGGAAGTTGGTGCTTTTCCAGGACACAGTCCCAATGAACTCCCCATCTTCAATTCTGCTTCCTTCAGAGTATAATTGTCTGGCACTAAAAAGAATTTTGATAACATGGTAAATGTTATTAATTCCTACCTTTGGGCAAACTAATACACTGAAATCAGCCTTTCTTTGTAAATCAAGAATGTTAAGAAAGAAAAAAACTGAGTTATACTCCAGGCAAAAGGATTATATACAGTTATGTTTGATCTTAGATTTTCTCACTCTAGAACGTATACTCTTGTTAGCTGTACAGCAATGCTAAGAAATAAGAGGCAGCTATGAATGTTCTAGATTCATACTTAACAAAAGAGAGCTGTTGTCTGCATGGATTATGTAATATTCTGAATTGATTCATGCATGATGGACTAGCTTCTTCCAAGTTTAAAGCTGCTATGGTGACTACATCAAAAGAGTAAATTAAGTCTAATGACAAGATGCGTTACAGAGGTAAGAACCAAGACTCTGGTTACTGTGATAACTGGTATCACGGTAAAATTAGCAAAACAAATAAAAAACTTTGATAATAAATCTAGAAAGATACAACTAGGGCAAAACCATGACTAAAATGCACGTCAGCTAATCAGAAAGACAGGTGTTTTCCTTTAGAAAACAGAAGTGTTTGATTTTTGGTTAAGACTTTCTGTAATTCACAAGGAAGACACCTGGATGAAAGTCTGTTCTATAAACCAGTTTCTAAAAGGTAACTTAAGAATATTAGGTATTGGAAGTCACTGTTTAAGGTAAAAGTGTTGAGAAAGATAGGTGGCATGAGTAGGTGTCAGCTTTTGAAGGCTACCAAAAAGATTTACCTGGACAAAGAAGCTTCCCGTTTCTATCAATAGGCCTCAAACAGCTGTCCTCGGCTATAAATAAAAAGATACTGGTTAGTGCAGCAAACAAAGAAAACCAAAGAGAGATGCTATACTGTGTTAATTAGCAGGAAGCTAAAAAACCAAAAAAACAAGCAAAAAAACCCAACAACAAAAAACCACGTACAGGCAGTCTTCCCTTTGCACAGCAGTGCAGGACCCTAAGAATGCCTGTGCAAGTTGAAACTGTGCACAGAAATCTTAAAAAATATTATGATTGTACCGTGACCTTTAAAATTTTTTGTCAAAACATTAAAAACTGTCAGTTACACATGTACAGTGAAATAAAAAAATAGCAAACTAATATTTACTGTAATTCAAAACACTACAGGGGGCTTCCCTGGTGGCACAGTGGTTAAGGATCCGCCTGCCAATGCAGGGGACATGGGTTCAAGCCCTGGGCTGGGAAGATCCCACATGCCACGGAGCAACTAAGCCCACGCGCCACAACTACTGAGCCTGCGCTCTAGAGCCCGCAAGCCACAACTACTGAGCTCACATGCTGCAACTACTGAAGCCCGCGTGCCTAGAGCCTGTGCTCCGCAACAAGAGAAGCCACCGCAGTGAGAAGCCCACGCACCGCAACGAAGAGCAGCCCCTGCTCGGCACAACTAGAGAAAGCCCGTGTGCAGCAACCAAGACCCAACACAGCCAAAAATAATAAGATAAAAAAAAAAACTACAGACACTGAGAATTAAAATGTTTTCTTTGTAAAAAACACAAGAATAGTTGAAACAGGGATTGCTTTTGTCTCGTAGAGCTTGCAGTACAGGGTGACCATCTTCTCTAGCCCCTAATGATACTCTAAGTTTGGATCAGCTTCCAGTATTTTATGTTTTATACTTTCAATTTCATGAAATATCTACAAGAGCTCCTTTAACATGAAGTTTTTCTGCCAGCGTCGACTCCTCTGGGATATCTTCATATACTTTTCGTCACAACCACTTTCCTCACTCCTGTGAGTTTATGTTCATTAAGTTTCTCTGGCTGCACATCTGGATTCTCTCAAATGACAGCAGTGCCAGCATTCCCACAGCCAGCTATTTCTTCTACAGCTCCATATACTTTTGTTTCTCTCTCTCTCTTTTTAATAAATTTATTTATTTATTTTTTGGCTGTGTTGGGTCTTTGTGGCTGCGTGCAACTTTCTCTAGTTGCGGTGAGCGGGGGCTACTCTTCGTAGAGTAGCAGGGGTTACTCTACTCGTGGGCTTCTCATTGCGGTGGCTTCTCTTGTTGCGGAGCACGCGCTCTAGGCGCATGGGCTTCAGTAGTTGTGGCTCTCGGGCCCTAGAGCGCAGGCTCAGTAGTTGTGGCGCACGGGCTTAGTTGCTCCGTGGCATGTGGGATCTTCCCGGACCAGGGCTCGAACCCATGTCCCCTGCATTGGCAGGCAAATTCTTAACCACTGCGCCACAAGGGAAGTCCCATATACTTTTGTTTCCTTCCTGCACTTTCACCATTGTTGGCTAATTCGATTATCCATTCTTGTAAAATGTCACCTGAGTTTACCACTGGGAGAAAAGGAGGCAATAAACTACACATTTTGTTGTCTATGTGGTGAAATTAATAGCAGCTATGCACTGACCAATTACTGATAGGCTTTAAAGAGTGAAGTAACTGGTCATTGATCATGATGTACATGTTATTTCACAGTGATCTGTAGACTAAAGAGCTAGTAGCAAAGTTTGTACTTCATGCAATTACTCAATTAATATCCGGTGGCAGCTGAAATTTGAACCATGCTGCTGGGTAACAGATGAACAGTGGTCACTGAAATCCACGTGTATCAGAACTGCGCAGAGACTGCCTAGATTTAAGGTGAGTTAGGTGATTCTTATGCTTAGTTAGTAAATGGGTTAGGGCCAGTATGCCCTGTTCTTGAGGATGCAAAGACTCCTGCTTTGTGGGAAGAAGTATATTAGGTTTTAATTCCAAACAGAATTCTTACCAAGTTGCATATGAAGTGGGGGAATTCAAAGGGGTGGAGGCTTCTGAGAGGGCAGGAATGAATGCCATGGGCCTTAGAAGTTCTAACTTTATCTGAATAGAACAGAATCTCTTTGAGACTCCTGAGTTCTAGCCCTTATACTACAGTAATGTGAAGCCAGCATAGAATTCTAATACAAACGCCTTGACAACTGAAACAGCTTATGTAAAAGAGTCCTTCAATTTAAAAAATGCTAACTTAAAATACTGTTTTTTAAAAAAATTTTCACTTTCATTCAACAAACGCCTTGTATCTTCTATGTGCCAGGCACTGTCCTAGAAACTGACAATAAGAAAAACCGCCATGGACTCTGCCCGCAAAGAGCCTCATCTAATGGGGGAGGTGGACATTCATAACACAAAACACAGGTAGTTACAGTGTAAGTGCTACAAAGGGAAGGACAGGGCATTAGAGTATGATAGACAGATTAACTGAGATTGTGTAGCCAGGGATGACGGAAATAACATTTAAGCTGAGACCAAATGAGTGACTAAAGTTAGCGGATGAAGAGTAAAGGGAACAGAGTTCAAAAAGATTACAGGACTAAGAAGTCTCAGGGGGGCTTCCCTGGTGGTGCAGTGGTTAAGAATCCACCTGCCGATGCGGGGGACATGGGTTTGATCCCTGGTCCGGGAAGATCCCACATGCTGCGGAGGAACTAAGCCCGTGCGCCACAGCTACGGAGCCTGCGCTCTAGAGCCCGGGAGCCACAACTACTGAAGCCTGTCCGCCTAGAGCCCGAGCTCCGTAACAAGAGAAGACACCACAGTGAAGGGCAGCCCCCACTCTCCACAACTAGAGAAAGCCCACGTGCAGAAACAAAGACCCAACACAGCCAAAAATAAATACGTAAAAACAAAAACACAAAAAACCTCCCTCTGCTTTAAAAAATAAAAAAGAAGTCTCGGGGGTGGAAGAGAGCCTGTGACCAGAAACTCCACAAAGTCAGCATGGGAAGTGTGCTGTGACTAAGCAGATGAGTGGACTGCAAGGAGGTTAGTTAGGCAGTGGTCAGACGAAGCAGGTCCCCGTAGGCTAGGAGCCCACAGGCAATCCACTACAAAGTACAAAGAGCACAACAGGGCTTTGAGCAGAGGGTGACATGATCTGATTCACCTACGTTTAAGAAGATCACTTGCTATGTAAACAATAGTTCGGAGGGAAGAAGGAGTGGAAGAAAGGAGATCTGTGACATGGGAAGACAACAAACTATTCATTTTAATAAACCATATATTCTTAAGTAACTTTATTGAGGTATAATTTACTTATAATAAAACACATCCAGTTTAAGCACACAGTTTAAAAGAGGTCGATGAAAACACTCGGTAACCACCAGCAAATTGAGATATAATTTGCATCACCCCCCCAATTCCCTCATGCCACTCCGTAGTCAATCCCCCATCCCCTAATTCTGATCTGCCTCTGTAACTACAGCTTAGGTTTTCTTTTTTGACAATTTCACATCGATAAGTGGAATCCTAAGAGTATTACTCTTTTGTGACTAGCTTCTTTTGCTTGGCATGATGTCTTTGAGATTCATCCATGTTTTGCATGGGGTGGTAGTTTACTTCTTTTATTGATGAATAGTATCCCATTGTATGGATACACCACAATTTGTTCACCTGCTCACTGACATTTGGATTGTTTCCCATTTTTGGTTATGAACATTTACATACAGTATTTGTAAGCATACATGTTTTAATTTTTCTTGGATAAAAATCCAGGAGAATTGATAAGTGAATGTTTAAATTCACAGGAAATAAGCTAACTCCTTACCAAAGTGACTGTATCATTTTACACTCCCACCAGCAATACACGGCAGTCCCAGTTGCTCCACATCTTTGATATCACTTAGTTTTGTCAGCATTTAAAATTTTAATCATTCTACTAAGCGTGCAGTGATGTGTCATTACGGTTTTAGTTTGTTCGCTAATGATACTGAGTATCTTCTCCTGTGCTTATTGGGAGTTCATAGGTAGATTTTCTTTTGTAAAGTGGCTTCCCAATTTGGGTTGTCTTCTGATCAGGTTATAAGTATTTTTTATATATCCTGGATGCAAGTCTATTGTCAAATACATGCTTTATAAATTTTTTCTCTCAGTTTGTGGCCTGCCTTTTCAAATGCCTTTTAAATTTTGTAGTAGTCTAATTTGCTTTTCCCTTCATGGTTTGTACTTTCTAAGTCCTATCTTTTAAAACATCTCTTCCTTATGGTAAAAGTAACAGAGATTTTCTATGTTTTCTCCCAGAAGTTTCATTGTTTTAGGTTTTAACATTTAAGTCTATGATCCATTTTTTTTTTAAATTATTTATTTAATTTATTTTTGGCTGTGTTGGGTCTTCGTTGCTTTGCACGAGCCTTCCCTAGTTGCGGCAAGCGGGGGCTACTCTTTGTTGCAGTACACGGGCTTCTCATTGCAGTGGCCTCTCTTGTGGAGCACAGGCTCTAGAGCGCAGGCTTAGCAGTTGTGGCCCACGGGCTTAGTTGCTCCACGGCATGTGGGATCTTCCCAGACCAGGGCTCGAACCCGTGTCCCCTGCATTGGCAGGCAGACTCCCAACCACTGCGCCACCAGGGAAGTCCTATGATCCATTTTGAGTTCATTTTTTACATGATGTAAGGCAAAGGTGGAGGTTCATTTTTGCATCTATTGATATCCAATTGGTCCAGCACTGTATGCTGAAATAGTATTTTTCCCCATGGAAATACCTTGGCACTTCTGTTGAAAGTCAACTGACTGAATATGTTTGCATCTATTTCTGGCTTTTCAATGTAGTTCTGTTGTAAATACTTTGGAACATTTCCACATATGATCTCTGTTGCACATTCTTCTTCTTAAAAGAGCCCTTAAAAAATGTAAAAACTATTCTTAGCTCACTGGCTGTGCAGAAGCAGGTTGTAGGCCACACGTGCTGAACTCTGCTCCACGCGTCTACCCTCATGACTACACACACTGTCTTGATTTCTATAGTTTCAGAGTAAGTCTTGAAATCAGATGGTGTAACTCTTCCAACTTTGTTCTTTATTTCCTCTAAAATTGTTATGGATACTTTAGGTTCTTTGCATTTCCACATAAATTTAAGAATCAGCTTGTCAATTTCTACCAAAAAAAAAAAAACCTGCCAGAATTTTGAGTGTGAATGCACTGAATGTACAAATAAATTTTGAGAGAATTAGCCTCTTAATAGTACTGTGTCTTCTTTTTTTTTTAAATTTCATTTTATTTTCTTTTGTTTCAAGATTTTTAGGTTTTATAAAGGTATTGTATTAGCATAACAATGAAAAATTTAAAAGACCATCTCTAATCTCATTATCCTATCAAGCATTGTTTACATTTTTTTTTCACACACACACACTGTATTTTATTTTTACAAGAGATAAATAGACTGACACCAAGCATTGTAAATGGATGACCACAACAAAAGCAACAATGATTGCAATTACCAAACAGTACTGTGTCTTCTGATCCAAGAATATGGTACATCATTTAATTTATTTGGGTCTCCTTTTATTTTTCATGGCAATGTTTTCTAGTTTCCAGTGTACAGGTCTTGCACATATCTTGTTAAATTTACCCCCAAGTATTTCATGATAGTTTATGCTATTATAAATGTTTTCTTAATTTAATTTTGCATTTTTTTGTTGCTAGTAAACATATATGGATTTTTATATATTGATTTTGAGTTCTTGTTAAACTCACTTATTAATTCTAGTAGTTTTAATAGGATCCTCAGAGTATACAAGTAGATGATAAGCACATCAATAGTGTTCACCATCACTGCATCGGGAAAATGCAGTTAAACACAGGAGATACCAACTCATGTTCACTAAAATGGCTACAATCAAAAAGACAATTATAGGACTTCCCTGGTGGCAAAGTGGTTAAGAATCCACCTGCCAATGCATGGGACACGGGTTCAAGCCCTGGTCTGGGAAGATCCCACATGCCGCGGAGCAACTAAGCCCGTGCGCCACAACTACTGAGCCCATGTGCCACAACTACTGAAGCCCGCATGCCTAGAGCCCATGCTCCGCAACAAGAGAAGCCACTGCAATGAGAAGCTCGCGCTCGCCACAACTAGAGAAAGGCTGTGCGCGGCAACGAAGACCCAACACAGCCAAAAATAAATAAAATTAAAAGAAAAAAAGACAATTATAAACATCGGCAAGGCTGTGAAGAAACTGCAACCCTGATGCACTGCCAGTGGGTACGTAAATGATTCAGCCACTTTGGAAAATAGTACGGCAGTTTCTTACAAAGTTAAACATAACTTTGCCATATGACCCAGCAGTTCCAATTCTGTACATCCACCCAGGAGAATTGAAAACACAGGTCTATACAAAGACATAATGTTTACAGCAGAATCAGTCATAAAAGCCCCAAAGTGGAAACAATCCAAATGTCCATCAACTGGTAATGAACCAACAAAATGTGATATATCCATACAATCCGTACAACACACTCCTTTTTATCCAGTCAGCAATAAAAAGGAACAAACAACTGAAACATGCTGAATCATGGATGAATCTCAAAAATGATACACTGAGTGAAAGAAGCCAGACACAAAAGACTACACATTACATGCTTTCATTTACATGAAATGACCAGAAAAGCAAGTCAAAAGAAACAGAAAGTAGATGAATGGCTGTCAGGGGCTTGGTATGTAAATGGGAACGAGAGCTCTTTTTGGAGTGATGGAACTGTTCTAAAACTGGATTGCTGTGATGGTTGTATGACCTTATACATTTACTAATAATCACTGAATTATGCTTAAAATGGACGTTTTATGATATGTAAATTATACCTCAATAAAGCTGTAAAAGAAAACTTAATGCCGAGTGAACAGTGTGTTTGTGGAATGTTATATTCATTAAGATAGAATTTACATAAATGTAAAAATACAATATACACACATACATATATAGAGAGAGGTATAATATATATAGTACAATGTGAATGCACGAACTAGATACACACCCAAATCAGATACACTGGTTGCATCTGGGGAGGGAGGATAGGTCTGAGGAGGAGAACATAGAGGACTTTATTTGTAATGTTTGAGGCGAAAACAAACACATGGCAAGATGTTAACATTTGTCCATTTTGGGTGGTAGATAACGTGAGTTTTCCCTAATTATTTTTTTGAACTCTCCCATATTTTTTTTCAATTAAAAATCAAAACAAAACTAAATTAAACCAAAAAACCAAAAGCAAATATAAATGATTACCTAGTTCCTTCATTAATTTTAATTCCTTTATGGCTTTAATTCGAATATCAAACACCACCTAAAATAGAGAAATAAACTAATGACTGTGTATAAGTTAAAAACAATGGGAGGAGAAGAAAATGAAGATTGTCAGTGTGTGCATATACAGGTTGAGTTATTAACTACCTTACATTTAGCAGTTTTTGCCTACTTGAAAAAAATTTTTTTCCATCGCTGAAATTATTTTCTCTCTTCTACAAAGTCAAAGGCAAAAACTTAGATCTTGGTTAAGTTTTCACCAAATTGATAATAATTGGAATGGAAAGGCCGCCTACAGAAAACTTTAGAAAACTAAAGACATAATAGTAGCGAAAGGCAAAAGTTGACAAACAGTTAAGTTTTCTGATGATAGCAAATAAAAGAAACTATAGGTTTCTTTATGTTAAGAATGATGAATTCAGGGCCAGTGCAGGGGACATGGGTTCGATCCCTGGTCTGGGAAGACCCCACATCTTCGTTAATAATATAATATAAAACTGTACTAATAATTAACAAGCATTAATAATATAAAAATGTACTAATCCAAGGGTACTATTTAAAATTTCTACTTAAATTATTTTAGATTGTGTTTCCTTTTCTTTTTAAAATTTAGGCTAATTGCCTCTAGGGCATAAAATCGTGGAAATTTAGGGGTAAAGCTGACGACAGAGATCACTGACTCTACTTCCCCACTGGTGTCCCCCCGCTGTGCCCCCCACTGTGCCAAGAAGGAACAGAGCCTGCAGTAATCAAGGACTGCACCAGCCTCCCATTCGGGGTCAGGGCGGTAGGTCTCCTGAGCTTTGGGGCACTGACCTTATACTGTTCCCACTAATGTGCAAACAAACCTTAAGAAACTATAATTTTATATAAAAGAAAACATTCTAAGTTTTTAAAATAAAGTTACAGAAAAACGTAATAAATGGAGACTACATAAATATAAAAAGATGTTTCCTGAAATAATGTTTAAGGAAACCAGTATAACAGTCTTAAATGGAAAACTGAAAAAAATCCCTTTGAAGAGCAAGTGGCTTTATACAGAGCACAGAGTATACTGCAGAGCAATTTAAGATAAACTTTAAAAAACCCAAACACCAAAGAACACAAAACCAAAACATATATACCTTGTTTTAAAAATATAGAAAAGACTCTTGAAAATAGCATTTCACAGTTATCAAAGTCAGAAGATTCCATGAACTAATTAAAAAGGTAACTCCCACATTCTAATTCTAGGCTTTGGAGGGAAAAAAAGGCATATATTTTCTTGAAATATGCCAAGGGCTAACAAAGGTAAATAAGCAATAATCAAATGGTACAAATAAAAAGGTGATTTCTTAAGATTTAGAAGTTTACTGAGACAACTGTTCTGAAAGATTAAGGTATTGCTTTCTAAATAAAATTGTATTAACTAAAAACTGTCAACCACACTTAATATTCTACTCACTGTGTTAAGAGTTGCTGATATTTTAACTTGCTCTTCTTCAGAGTCTAATTGGCATAAATTTTTAACTTGGAGCCAGTCAATCTCATTCACACTGGTGATCCATTTCCCTTGTTTGGTCAACAAACTGTAGGTAAAAAGACATTTAAAAAATGTGTCTTTACACAGCCCTTTTATGCATCAGAGAGGATTGGAAAATTCATGCTTTTCTTTAGGCACCGCTTCCAAAATTCTGCATGTGTCACTTAATGTGACTAATTAAAGGTGACCAACTTCTACTGAGTTGGGTTTTTGAAAGTTCACTATCTTTTTAGGGTAGTGTTAAGACAGTATTCCACAGAGTCTATATTCATGATTCCAAATATTCTTTGATTTATACAAATAATTTGTTGCCACATTTTTCAAAGGGAACTGTTGTAATTGAACAATCAGTTGTTAACGTCCACCTGCACGCTGCACTCACTAGGGGAGCTTTAAAAGAGTACCTACACCAGAAGCCCACCCACAGACTTTAGTAGCTGAACAGCAGGACAGCATGCACAGCCGTGCAGACTGACGCAGAATGAAAGCACCGCATCTAATGGACATCATGCACGTCATATACACTGGACGTTTGTATTTTTATTATAGAGGTTTTAAAAAATTTTATGATAGCAGATGGCAGTGGAGTGTCTTGTTCTAACAAGATTTCCCTACAGATAATAGTAAAGGTTCTTGAGGAAGGAGCGACTTCTTACTAATTCACACAGAGGCACTGAGCAGGCTAGCAGAAGTCCTCTCTGGGAGTGCGCAGCAGAGCCCTAAAACACAATTCTACTCTTCATTTCAGTTATTCCACTCTGGGACTCCACCTTGAGTTAGCAATCTTAAATAGAGCAAAGTTTTACGGACAAAGACGTTCCCTGAAGACCACCTTAAAATAATGAAAAACTGGACGATAACAAGGATGCTAGCTAAACTATTTAGCACTTACTATGTGTAAACACCTGTCAGCTCTTAACTCTTTCAATCCTTACAACTGTATGAAGCTGGTACTAATTATTATGCTCATTTTACAGAAGAAGAAATTGAGCAGAGAGATGATGTAACTTGCCCACGGTCACACTACTATTAAGTGATAAAGCTGGAAACAAAGCCAGGCAGCTGGCCCTCAAGGCCTTGTCCCTACCCACTCCTCACACAGGAGCAGTCAGGTAACCTATAACATCAACACAGGTTATTATGCAGCCATGAAATGAGGTTTATGAAGAGCCTTCAAACATGAGAGGAAAGCAGGATGTAAGTATTTACCTACAAAATCATCACTATTATGTTTAAAAAGAAAAAAACCGGACTTCCCTGGTGGCACAGTGGTTGAGAATCCGCCTGCCAATGCAGGGGACATGGGTTCAAGCCCTGGTCTGGGAAGATCCCACATGCCGTGGAGGAACTAATAAGCCCGTGCGCCACAAATACTGAGCCTGCGCTCTAGAGCTTGAGAGCCACAACTACTGAAGCCCACGCGCCTAGAGCCCGTTCTCCACAACAAGAGAAGCCACCACAATGAGAAGCCCGTGCACCGCAATGAAGAGTAGCCCCCGCTTGCCCCAACTAGAGGAAGCCCGCACACAGCAACAAAGACCCAACGCAGCCAAAAAACATATATATAAAAAATAATAATAAATTAATAAGAAAAAAACCTTTCAAAACAAAACCCCAATTATTCGAGCTCAGAAAGCTAACAGTGACAGACACTGCAAGAGTGGTATGGGGATGCTGTTTTGGGTCTCCTGTCTTCACCTCTATATTTCCCAAGTCCTAATGAATGTATATTACTTTCTAAAAAGAAATATATAATAAACTTTTAAATTAAATAAACAAGGTAGGGAAATAAATGTCTGGAAAACACTTGTCGAAAACAGAGTGATAACTGTAATACAAAATAAACACACTTCCCAAGTGCTCTGCTTCTCTATGTCACAGCCACTAATAAACAATAATACAGAGCCTCTGTAATCTAAGTATATTCATAGCACTGATACAGCAGGGAACGGATTCACTGGTCATAACCCGAAGTCTTCAATGTATGGAAATCGGGGGGGTTACAGGGTATGGTAATGCTGGCCACAGAGATGTACTGGCACAGACATGGGTAACACAAATGAGGAGGAAGCACTCCTGAGCTTCGCGTGTGACTTACAGGAACCAAGGCTGCAACTCCCCAAGCAACTGCCTCACCTGGGCAGCTGGGAGGATCTCAAGCATCATAAAAAGGATTATAACAAAAAACTGAATTGCCTTCTGAGATTCTTGTGACAAGACAGACAAATTTAGCTGTGATAATACCTTCCTCATGAAAAATTTTAGGAACTTTCTCTGTGAGAATGTGCCCTCCATCTTATAATGAGCGCTAATCAGAATTATTTGATAAGATTCTGCTTTACTGCCAACTAATCTACACTATATCTAGCCTATACCTATATTATTCAGTTACCACATTTACCAAAAAAAAAAAATCACATTACAATATCATTTTTCTCCAGGTTGCCTAACCACGAACATTCCTATTTACAATATATAGAACACAATGTCTAGAAATAAAGAGAAACATTTAACTCTCATCATTATTAACATAAAGCTTTAGAGTTCTAAGATATAGCACTGTAACTAAAATCAGTTCAAAAAGAGTTCTCTTCTTAGCATGTTACCTGTTACCGTCATTAGAATCCTGAATTAAAATCGAGCTTCCGTTTCTGAGACCTTGTTCTCTGAATGTCTTCTTCAAGTCTTCCTTGGGAATGGTGGTCCAGCTCTCTTCACCTACAGACTCAGTATTGTTGACTAAGATGACTCCGTCTGGGATTGCAAAGGCTGTGAATACACTACCTATTTCTGCATTAGATGGAAAGACATGTGGAGAGTCTATCAACTGCTGACACTCCTCTTCTTCATTGCTTGTTGCCGGATGAAGAACGTTTAAAAGCAGAGGTTCACAGTCACTACCAGCTGGAATCTGGATTCCGCCAACCTACAACAATATCAAGTCAGCCATTAGTATAGTTCATATTTGCCAAAATTAAGTCAACACAGTAATGTAGTAAAAGACTCTTGTAGAACCATTCCACTTTTTTTCTTTTCAAGTGAAATAAAGTTTTCACAAATGTCTTTTAAGTATCAGAAGAACAACTTTAGATTTTTGAAACTTTTTCTTAGCCATCTTTTACTTCTTAGGAGAGAAATCTGAAGTGGAGACAGACATGTGAGTCCTCAGCAGTGGTAAATTTATGAGGTGGACCAAGGACAGTCCATTGAGTGGGTGAGATGCTCCTCACTGCTTTCTTGACTGTGCTCCCTTAAGTCACCTCCAGCCCTACCAGTGTAACGAACCGCTCCCTTCTGAAACCTCATCAAGAGTATGTACAGACCCTCCTGCTCACTTATTTTAGTGCAGTGACCCACACTACGTGCCTGAAGGATACAGACTGATTAATTTACCTTTGCGTCTAGCTTCTGACACACAGCCTGGCACCATGGAGGTGTTCTACAACTATCTCTTGAACATATAACCAACACTGATTGTACTTAAAATTTATTGGATATTTCAGCAGTTTTCTAATATGTAAGTGCCATCACATATGCTGAATAAAATTTTATCACAATAACTTAAAAAATATCCAAAACTCTCATGAACATTTCTTCAACACTTATTTACCTCCACCCCATTCCATACAAAGATGTCTTCCCCATCAGCAATTTCAATTTCACACAGTGTCAGGTGATCTCCTAGGAAGATGAGATTATCAGTGAAACCATTCTCATGATCATCAAAAAAAAATTTAACTATAGCAACAGCCAAGACACAAACATTTGTTTGAAAAAAAGCATTCTCATTGAGGAAAACTAAGAAAAAGGGAGTAATTATGATTGTTATATTGATATTATTTTATATTATTTTTATCTTTATTCCTTCCATCACGCTCTTTAGCCTTTTTTTTTCTCCATTTTCATTTTATGTAAGCACTTCCCCCATAAGATTTGTGGGCATGAAAGCAGGAAAAAAAAAAGTTAATATAAAGGTCAACTGTACTTGACACTGTGAACATGGGGAAGGCTTACACATCAAACAGTCCTCACTCACCCACTAATGAGCTGTATGACCTTGTGGACTTCAAGCCTCTATGCTTCAGTTTCCTCATTTATGAAATGGGGATAAAAAAATTTTGTGAAAATCAAATGAGATAATTTACACAAAACACTTATCTCGGTATTTGGCACCATGAAGTCCAAGATAAATGTTACTGCTGCTACTGCTATTATTGTTCTGTTGTTATTTAAAGGAAGTACTTTTAAGCTCCCAAAGTACTTTTGTTTTGCTACAAAGTCTGAAGCTGAGATTGGATTAAAAACACAAGCCATATTAAACAAGATTTAAATGGTTTCAAACCATTTTGCTCAGAAGTTTGTGGTAATATAAAAAAAATTCCAAAGCCTTTAAGAAAAAATTTGTTTAGGTAGAGAAGTAGCCTTAATTTCAGAAAACATAAAACATTTCCATGTTAGCAAAATTTCACACATTACATATATTGGATACATTATAAACTAAATAAATTGTTTTATTAAATATAAAAAACTAAATATATTATTTGTTAAAACCAATATGATGAGAACCTGCACAGCTAAGAAAAGTAGTATGTAGGGGAAAGACTGGCCAAGAGCAGAAAGTCACAGATGAGCTCCACAAAATGTACATATACACAGTAAGTTGCTGTGTTTTAATATTTCTCTTACCATCAAGTGTCTGGTAAACATGAAGTCCTGCTGGTACAAACTTTGCAACACTAAGAACCATATCTCCTTCCCAAAATTCTAACAGCTGCAGAATATGAATGAAAGAAAAGAGAACAATGAAAAATCACATATAGATCACTTTTCCAGGTTAAGTAAGAAGAGCACTGTGCCAATTTACTTATGTAGCTGATACAGGGAACAAGCAAATGAATACGACAATCCCCACCCAGCACCCAAGATGAGGAAAGTGGACGTCTTTCAATGTTAAATCAGTCAAATCCAAAGATGGTTCATCTCACATCCATTAGTGACTGAAGAACCTTGACATACACAAAGAGCGCAATGACCATCTAAACAACAACCATTTCTACTTAATTTATGGGAAGATCACTTTTATCAGCAGGCAAAATGATCAGTGTGCCAGCCCAGGAATCCTGGTCCAAAAGAACAAAAATTATGTGTTTAATCAGCACTATTCAGGGAAAAGCAGCACACACGAATACTCTTGTTTCTCAAAAGGAATGTCTCCCACTGTAAATTTAAAAAGTAGCATTACCAGTTTATTTAATAGATTACCAGGGATTTGTTTTTTAAGTTTCTAGCTCCAAGACTCTGGGGACTGTGGTAACCTCACCAAAACAATGTCACCCATAAAGGTCAGTCCTATTTAGTCCCTCTCCACAATCACAAGATAGTTCTCTTAAAAAGAAATTTCATACTTACACATGATTACTTAACTGTCAGTCTCTCAGCCTCTTGCCAGTGGCTTAATTCTAAGATAATAGAGATGTGCACTTAAACCATCAAAAAGCAGACTGGGGCTTCCCTGGTGGCACAGTGGTTGAGAATCTGCCTGCCAATGCAGGGGACACGGGTTCGAGCCCTGGTCTGGGAAGATCCCACATGCCGAGGAGCAACTGGGCCCGTGAGCCACAACTACTGAGCCTGCGCGTCTGGAGCCTGTGCTCCGCAACAAGAGAGGCCGCGATAGTGAGAGGCCCGCGCACCGCGATGAAGAGTGGCCCCCGCTTGCCACAACTAGAGAAAGCCCTCGCACAGAAACGTAGACCCAACACAGCCAAAAATAAATAAATTAATAAATTAAAAAAAAAAAAAAAAAGCAGACTGGCGTGAAATCTAAACCTTGTAAAGGTGACCAAGGTCTTTTCCACTTGAAACGTTACCCTAGGCAGGGTCAAATCCCCAAGTCCACCTATATCATCACTGCCAGGATTGGCTCAGAAATAAACTTTTAGTGGAAAAGTTCCGAAGTATTAGATAATTTTAGAAATCCTGATCCTGATCCAACATTTAAATATTCAAATCAACTAACGTTAAAGAAGAAATTAGTCTGCTTTTCTTTGTGCAAGAGGAAAATCAAAAGAAAGCTAATAATTTTGGTAAATGATACAGTTTTTCAGAAAATTCACTTAATTCTGGGGGGAAAAAAGCTTACCTTTTCTATTTGCCTTTTCCTCTATCAGGAAGTAGTGTGAAGTATAATTAAGAGGAAAGAAAGGGTAGGGAGACCAGGGCTGGAGTCCTAGTTCTACTGCTGACTAGATGTCTGACCCTGGGCAAGCCATTAGGTCTCTTTAAGTCACAATTTCCTCACCTTTAAAATGGGGTTATCTTGCCCTCATGAGGTTAAAGAATCAAACGATAGAATTTATATGAAAACATTGTAAGTAAAATAAAGAGCACGGTTGTTGTCGTCGTTAAAACACGACTGGATAAATTATTTAGAGACAATGATTACAACGATGTTTGCTTTTACTATAGAGCAGTAGACATTTTCCTTCACTTAGGAATCTTAGTAATAAATGTTATTCTATACTGAAAGGTAGAAAAGTTAGTTGCTTTTATTTGTTTAGTAGCTCTTGGTTTTAGGCAACATAATTATCTATCTTTTTACTCCTTTAAAAAAACAATTCTCTTTCATTTATTTTCCCCAAAAGAGACAACCTTATACTCTTTCTCTCCCCCAGATTAAATATACCAGGCTTGATTCTCCCCTGAAAACCTGCTGGCAGGACTCGGTGAGTCTTGATTGTGCAGAAAAGCCTCTCTAAGAGACTTACAAGTGAGGGGAGAACATTTGGACCATCCCTCTATGGAAGTGGTAGATGTAGGATTTTCCTAAGCAGCTGTGAAAAATAAATAGTTGTATCTCAAACAGAAGTTTGAAAAGGAGAATCCAGCTTAAGACAGACCTTAATGTCTATTAAGCGTAAGTGAGGCTAAATTACCTGAAATATTGATTGTCGGAGATCTCCTAAAGTTTTTCTTTTATCAAAGGTCAAATCCCACATGCTTTCTGTTTGAGAGACTACTGGGTGCAGAGCCCCATTGAAGAAATGATAATGAGGGCCGAGGTGGAGATGCAATTCAAAATTATTGTTTGTAGAATCACATTCTGCCCTTTAAAGAGGCATAAAAAATACATAAATGCCATGTTTTTACAACAGATACTGTTTCATCTCAAACCAAAAATATTTGACTTACAATATAAAGAAGTTCTCCACTCCACCTAAGTAATTATAATTAACATCCTTTTCTTCCATGCTCCAAAATGACTCATTTTAGTTTCTCAATTAATAGCTCTGCCACCGTGAATCCCAAGGAAGATGGTTTTAGTGTACACTGTGCAATGTTACTCTGAACAAATACTGACACTTGAACTCGTGCAATACTGAGATTATAATTATGAACAAAACGCTGGAAACACGTTCCTGTAACTGTGGTAAGCGCTAGATTTACAACTTCTGTTTTCTCCTTGCTTCAACCAGACCCCCCGGACTCTCCCATAAGCTATGTGAAGTCAGCCCCGTGACCCCTGGAGTCCGCTCTCCCCAAGTCAAACGGCCTCAGCAGCAGCCGGGCGCTTGCTACACTTTCCTGGGCCCATTCAGCTGCTGCGAAGCACAGCACCAGAAACACCCCGGGCAGCCCCACCAACCGAGAGCTGGATGAAGCTATAGCCACCATTCAGGTACCTCAGGCACAATTCTGTGAATGTGGTCAAAGACAGCATTAGCTTTTCGATGACCACATTAAAAAGCTTAGTGCTCGCTGACTAAAAAACCCCATAGGTTGTTTTTGTTTTTAATACCAACTGCTAATCCACACCACTCATGCAAGTTGGTTATTTTTCGTACTTAAGATATTTTACTGTTAAATTTTTATATTTTTAGTGTCTTGATTTTTGTTGAGATCTCCTCTGATCTTAATCTGCCATTCAATCTACCTATTTTTTTTTCTCAGCTTCAAATCAATGATAAAAATGTTGAACACAGTCCTGCTATGTAGTCAGCCCCTCGGGTCCACAGGGAGACCATGGGAACATCCATTTCCCTAATCCAGTACCCCACCGACCCAGAGAGCAAATAAAGAACCGGTTCTTCATGGTCCAAGGTTAGACCTCAAAAGAGAATGTTCAGATCATCAAATTCTCACAAACCATCCCTTTAGTAATCCATTGTAGGGTTTTGCCCAAGACTGACATTAAGCCAAACAGTCTGTAGACTCCACATCTCCTCCCCTTTGCCCACCGCTGCTCTGCTGTCACTACGGGCCAGTTCTTCACAAACCACTTACACATGAGGGGGAATTTTCACAATGGGCTCTGTCTGTGCCGAGGGAATAACCTGACAGGCCAGGACACAATTCATTCAGCACAACTACGTGCTCACAGATTTCCCTAGTTTTCTTAGGCTTCAATCTCTACTTAGCGATGGCCATTTAAGTGTCATTATTTCATTCACTCTCACTGGGTAATTTCAAAGTAAAAGATACTCTCAGTATAAAAATCCAGCAGCTAATAAAAAGACACGGGCATTAAACAGTTGACTTGTTTCCTCTTTAATTTTCATTACTGAATACTTCAGACCTAAATTAGAGCCTCGTTCTCCAGAAAAACTATTCAGACTCTAAAAGTAATTTAAAATTACCTTTTTACGTGTAGTTCGATGTTGGCTGCGTCCATTTCATTCAGCAAATGACATGGAACCCTGTATCTTGGGTTAGCTCGAGCTGTGAACAAAATTTTCCATTAACTTGTGCTGACTACATAAAAACTGGTTGCTGAAGAGGTAGCACAGAAAACTAGAAAGGACTGCGCTGGGAGCTAGGAAAGCTTCTACTGCCTGTGTGAACATGAATTTTCTCTGGATCTCAGTTTTCCCATCTGCAAATTGAAAACATTAAAACATATGAAAGGTAAACAGTTCTTTAAGCCAAGCTAGAGAATTCCATTTCTTCAACTCTTTTTAAATATACTTTTTAAAAAGAACACCTGCTGTTTTCTTCTTGATAACAAATGTAATAATTGGTCACTGTGAAAGTTCTGGAAATGATTTTTTTAAATGTAAAATAAATAAATATTACCTATAATCCCACTCCTAGGGAATACTGCTAAAATGTGATCTATATACTTCTGGTCTTTTTTCTATTCTACACAATGTGTCTATACACTCACACACACACACACACACACACACACACACACACACACCCCACACCACGCTTATTTAGAGCAACTGGGAGTATAGTCAACAAACATGTAAGTTGCTTTTTCATTTCATATGTTGTGAATATTTTTCCAAATCTTTAAATGATTGCATAGTAGCCCATTCTATAAATAGCATAATTAATCTAACCAATCCTTTTCTGGTAGACATTTAGGTGATTTTCTGTTAGTCATTACTATAAAATAACGGGGGTAGCAAACATCTTTGAACATAAATAGGTATACACAGTCCTGATTATTTCAAGACAAATTTGTGGAAGTACAATTATTGGTTTAAGGTTTTTAAGTACATACAACCAAATTGGTTGTATTACTTTATATACATACCAAATATAGAGGTAGTGCCAACTGTTGAGAACCAGCTTAATAGAAACATTTGATTTGGTAGGAAAAAGGTTGTCGTTCATTGCTGTTATGATTCATGTTTTTTGGTTACAGGCCAGATGGAATATTTTTTTTTTGCAGTTTATTGGTTGTTCTTATTTCTTCTTTTGTACATTAGTTATTTATATCCTTCTCCCAATTTACTACTGAGCACAATGGAATAAATGTAAGAGCACGCTATAGATAGGGGAAATAAATTTGTCAGATATTTTGCTTTTTTCCACTAGCTTGTCATTTGCCTTTTGGTATTATGTAATAAGGTTTATATCACTTTTCCTCAATTTTTTTTCCATTGCTTTTATGCTTAGAAAGGTCTTCTCTACCTTAAGAGCAGAAAAATATTTATATTTTAGACATTTTAAGGCCCCTTTTTTACATAAACATTAAAGGAACTATAATTTCATGCAAGTGATAAATATAATCACTTGACTGTACTAACTGCTAATTCAAGCGATTAGCAACTAACCAACTTCTCAGTTGTATTTATTAATTCATTTTTCCCCTATTTATCTGAAAAGCTACCTTTTCATGGATTAAAATCTTGAAAATACTTAGATCAACTTCTGGGCTTTACTGCTCAATGATCTGTCCACCTCTTTGCACTAGCACTATGCTGTCTTAATTGCTACAGCACTATAAACATGTTTATATTGATACAGTAAATTTTCTTTGAGTAGTTCCTTCTTCAATTTTCATTAATTTATCTTCCTAGATAAATTTTAGAATCGTTTTGTCAAGTTCCATCCACTCATCCCCCAAAAAAGTCCATCAAGATTTTGGTTAGACCTTCATTCAAATCTTAAGCTAACTGGAAAATTGTCAGTACATATTCCAATCATGTACACACTAAAGTTCAATTCAGTGAAAAGGACAATACGTCATCTGAAGAAATTGATATATATTTCTATAACTGTGAATTCAGCTCCCCAGTATTTTTATCGGAACGATTACCAGATTTTTTCCCCTCAGAAAAAAGCAAAGCCCCTTCTGGTCAACAGAACAGTTATGTAATTGTTTCAGAGCCAGAGAGTTAATTTCCTTTGATTCATCTGCAAATCGGTAACTGCTTTATTCTTATTCTTCACAAAAATGATCACTGTGCTCACTCTCTAGGGACAGTATCCTCATCTCTAATCACAGATACGTCTCCATCCACAGAGCTTTCCCAGTTAGGATTTTTTACTTTTGCATAAATTTTGGGAAGTGATCAAATAAAGTCTTACAGACTGATTCATGTTAGTAGCTTCAATTCAAAAATTTATCACAGTGGGTCTCAGTGTTTAACCTCCACCATGGTATGAACTCTCTTAGAAGATTCAACAGAGGGCTTCAGAGATATTTCAACTGCTTAAAGACTTATTACCTTGAGGAAAAGGAAAAAAGAAAGGAAAATAAAAGAGAACACATGAAAATAAGACCAAGGCCACTTGCAACTCAAAGACAACACATGGCCAAACTGTAGAGAGAAGCCTGAGCAGAGGACAATCATGTCTGCCCACACAACAAGAAAACATGATGTGATCCAAGAAAATGCAATTTTGAAAATCTAACTATAGCCTCATACTATTACAGGGGAAAAAACCAGAAATATACAATCTTTATAAAATGACAGAATGTTGAATTTCTTCTGGTATATTTCTTATGGTTAGCTTGAAAATATTTTAAAATGTTGCAAGAGTAAACCTTCTTCTAAAAGGGTAAACTTTCAAATAACATTCAATATTTATCTTTTAAAGTGATCAACTTAAACAAATAGGGACATTTATCTTTCCATACCTTCAGGGGGTCTCTGCAACTGGGATTTCCGATAAAACAACATGTAGGCACTTTCTTTACCCTGAAATTGCTGTTCAATATCCTTTTCCTTGATTGGCTGGACTCTGGAATCGTTTATATCAAACCAGTGGGGACAGAAGGGTCTATCATTTAATCCTGGGGGCTCTGAAGTAAGTGTCTTCAAAAGTTGTGGATCATTTCCTCGTATATCAGACTCAGCCTGGAGAGAACAGTCCTTCAATAGACTAACTGTACTTTCATCTGAACTGAGCAGAAATATCTGAGAATGAAGCTGTAAAAACTATACAGAAAACAAACAAACAAACATTAGGTTAATGAAAAAAAATTCCACTGACATGATTACAAAATCTTTACCTTCCTTTTTCTGTGATTAGATATTTTAATGTCAACTTTTTGGCCTAGCCAGCTAAGAGGAAAAAAAATTTCATTTGGGCCATAATAAAACATTTAATAAAAACCAGAGTGCTTTCTGTTAAATAGTCTAACGGTTATATCAAGGGAGAAAGCTGCCATGACACAATCTTAAAAATACTTTAATTACACCTCGAAACGCTGTTTTTAAAAAGTCTTTACTGAAACAGATTAGATAGAACAAACACTTTTGAAATGTTTAAAGCAATCCAAACAAAGCACAAAACAAAGGCAATTATACAGTGAAGTACCACAGAAGATAATTTCAAAACTAGTGACTCAGACAAACTGTTGGGATATAGTCATAATTATAAGCTTACATTAACTAAATTAAGTGTTGTCTGTCCCGGAAGCTGACAGGCTAGCTCAGGAAATCAAAACACTGAAAGGCTTAAGTCATAATCTCAAAGACTATTATTTCTCAAGTTCCTCTACCTAAAGGATTAGGAAGAAAAAAACTTCTCTCCCCATTGCCTATCCCACCTCCCCATCCCCTGCTCTACTCTTCTTTTATTCCCTAATCTCTATGTGGCTTTGTATCTCCTCCTTTTCTCTCAGTACAAACTACTTTATGGAGAAAATCACTTGGGAGGTATTTGTAACATTTGCTTAGATCACCAATCAACACAGAAAGGTGATTTTCTCATTTTTTCTTGGAAAGGAAGAATTTATGATAATGGATACTCTCTAATCAAACAAAAGGGTATAGGGCATATGACCCAAAGGCATTATTAACACTGTGTATAACAGATGGTAATATAGTTTTGTAGCTAATTTACGTACAATAAAATAATAATTTGAAACCTCTGAGTAATGAATACTTTCTGTATAGCGAATCTTTTCTTTGTTTGATAGTTGAGGATTAACTCTTTTAAACCTCAAACTTCAGTGTAGTCTGGTTCCAGTAATGGCAGAGAACTTTTAATTGGACTAACCCCACTGATTAAAAATTATAAACTTTAGACAAAATAATGAAAACAATTGTTTGGAGAGTAACCAAAAGCTGACCTAAAGTGGAGGGGGACATAATCCTTCAAAAGGGAAACAAGCTAGGTGAGTCCTGCATTAACCCACCACTTCCCAGTTTGTAGCAGAGCATGGCGGAAGAGAGTTCAAGCAAAGGGCAAGAGTCTTACTGGACTAAGGAAACAGAATTTGAGAATGCTACAGAGCCTAGAAAGTGAAAGAGAAAAATCCCATAAAGGAGCCCCAAATCTCTATCAAATCCTCCTCAAATCCTTGGCTGAGTCTTGAATGGTACATGGACAGCCTGAGACCCATGGAACTGAGCAGAAAGCAACAGCTGGGAGATTTAAGATCTGAGTAGAGATTTTAGCACCCTGCTGCTGGGTAGAAAGAGCATAGAGTTAAATAAACATGTTGTGAATGGATTAATAAATTAAGATAGATTAGAAAAAAAAAAGAAAGAGCATGGAGTTGAAGTCCTGCCAAATTAGAGGCATATGACAAACACCTCAGGCTTCCCACTGAAATCCTAGAAGGGCTGTGTCTCAGGTCAGGGATTGGCAAACTTTTCTATAAAGGGCCAGACAGTAAATATTTTAGGCTTTGTGGGCTAAGAGGCAAACTTGAGCACCTTTCTAAAGATAACTGTTTGAAAATACAAAGACAGTTCTTACCTGGCGGCCGTACAAAAAAAGGCAGCAAGCCATAGTTTCCCCATGTTTGCTAACCTCTGCCTTAAGAGGGAGGACCATGCAGGCCCCAGGACTAACAGCTACTCCCTAGGACTAACAGCTAAATGCAACACATCCACCCTACCAAAGCCCCAGATGAAGCTCCCACAGGATCAACATGATTCAAAGTTACTTAATGGCCTGTTAGAATGTAATGAAAAACCCTTTAGAAACAATAACATAGGACTTCCCTGGTGGCGCAGTGGTTAAGAATCGGCCTGCCAATGCAGGGGACACGGGTTCGAGCCCTGGTCTGGGAAGACCCCACATGCCGCGGAGCAACTGAGCCCATGAGCAACAACTACTAAGCCTGTGCTCTAGAGCCCACGAGCCACAGCTACTGAGTCCACGCGCCTAGAGCCCATGCTCCGCAACAAGAGAAGCCTCCGCAATAAGAAGCCTGCGCACCACAATGAAGAGTAGCTCCCGCTCACCACAACTAGAGAAAGCCCACGTGCAGCAATGAAGACCCAATGCAGCCAAAAATAATAAATAAATAAACCTTCTAAAAAACAACAACATAACCCACAGCCTCTAAAACACATCATCCACAATGTCCAGTAGGCAATATAAAAGTATATGACATGCGAAGAAATAGGACAATGTGATTCATAACCAAGAAATGACACAGTCAATTCACAAGAGAAAAAAAAAGGTAATACAGACCCAGAAATAATCCAGATGTTATAAGAGTAAACAGCTATTGAAATATGTAAATTTACAGGAAAGGATGTACAGAGTAGGTTCAAATGGGGAATTTCAGCAGAGAAATGGGCACTTTAAATAAGAGCTAAGCAAAAATTCTACAGCTGAATAAGACAATATCTGAAACGAAAAAATTCATTAATTCATTGGCTGGGCTTAAAAGACTGGATACAGTAGGAGAAAGAATCAATGAACATGAAGACGGATTAATGGAAATTATCCAAATTGAGGGTGAGGGGAAAAAAAAACCCTCCTGCTAGAATATCTAAGACCAGTGAGAAACTACTGAATGGTCCAATATATATGTAACTGTAATTTCTGAAGAAGAGAGAGATAATGGGGCATAAAAACAAATTGAAAATATAATGGCCAAAACTGAGGAAAGATTTCAAGCCACAGGTAAAAAAAATCTTAGCAAATACAAAGTAAATAAACACAAAGAACACCATACTGAGACACACTGCTATTAAACTGCTAAAAACCAAAGATAAAGAGATTATCTTAAAAGTAGACAGAAAAAAAAGACACATTACATTTAAGTAAACACTGACTTCTCAGCCAAAATAAAGGAAGCTAAAACATAATAAAATGACATCTTTAAAGTGCTGAAAAAACCAATAAAAGCTATTAACCTAGAATTCTGTATCCAGGACTTCCCTGGTGGTGCAGTGGTTAAGAATCCACCTGCCAATGCAGGGGACATGGGTTCGATCCCTGGTCCGGGAAGATCCCACATGCTGCAGAGCAACTAAGCCCGTGCGCCACAACTACTGAGCCTGTGCTCTAGAGCCCACGATCCACAACTACTGAGCCCATGTGCCATAACTACTGAAGCCCATGTGCCATAACTACTGAAGCTTGCATGCCTAGAGCCCGCGCTCCGCAACAAGAGAAGCCATTGCAATGAGAAGCCCGCACACCACAACGAAGAGTAGCCCCCACTCGACCCAACTAGAGAAAGCCTGTGTGCAGCAACAAAGACACAACGCAACCAAAAATAAATAATTTTTAAAAAGAAAAAAAGAATTCTATATCCAGCAAAAATATCATTTAAACAAACGAATGCAAGATAAAAACTTCAGACAAACAAAAGCTGAGAATATTTTTGCCAGCAGTTCTGGATGCCCAAGAAATGCTAAAGGAAGTTCTCTAGGTTGAAGAGAAATGATATTAGACGCAAACCTGGACATGCAAGAAGGAGCAATGAACACCAGAATAGATAAAATAAAACATGATTTTTTCATTAATTTCTTTAAAAGTTGCTTAAATGTTTACAGTAAACACATGCATACATACACACACGGTGAATTTACACATAATGGTAAAATATAAGACAACAGCAGAAAAGGATGGAAGTCGGGAAATGGAATTATACTACTGTACCTTATACATCTTACCTTGTACATGAAGTGTTACACTATTGGTCTGTAATTTATAATATTAACTTATGTATAGTGTAATACCTAGAATAAAAAAGTTAAAGTAGTACAGCTAAAAAGTCAACAGAGGAGACAAAAATCCAACACTAAAAATTACTTGATTAGTCCAAAGGTAAGAAAGACAGAAAGAAAGAAAGGCAAGGAAGACACAGGAAGCAAATAAAAAACAAATGGCTACATGATAAATTCAAACTCAACCACACAATTTAATACATTAAAAAAAAATGGGGGCTTCCCTGGTGGCGCAGTGGTTGAGAATCTGCCTGCTAATGCAGGGGACACGGGTTCAAGCCCTGGTCTGGGAGGATCCCACATGCCGAGGAGCAACTAGGCCCATGAGCCACAGCTGCTGAGCCTGCGCGTCTGGAGCCTGTGCTCCGCAACAAGAGAGGCCGTGATAGTGAGAGGCCCGCGCACCGCGATGAAGAGTGGCCCCCGCTTGCCGCAACTAGAGAAAGCCCTCGCACAGAAACGAAGACCCAACACAGCCAAAGATAATAAAAAAATAAATAAATATTTTTTAAAATAAAAAATAAAAATAAATGGGGGCTTCCCTGGTGGTGCAGTCGTTAAGAATCCGCCTGCCAATGCAGGGGACACGGGTTCAATTCCTGGTCCGGGAAGATCCCACATGCCGCGGAGCAACTAAGCCTGTGTGCCACAACTACTGAGCCTGCGCTCTACAGCCCGCAAGCTACAACGACCTAGCCCGCGTACCACAACTACTGAAGCCCACATGCCTAGAGCCTCTGCTCCCCAACAAGAGAAGCCACTGCAATGAGAAGTCCATGCATTGCAACAAAGAGCAACCTCTGCTCACTGCAACTAGAGAAAGCCCACATGCAGCAAAGAAGACCCAATGCAGCCAAAAATAAATAAATTAAATAAATTAATTTTTAAAAATTTAATAAAAAAAAATGGACTGAACATTCTACTTTAAAGGAAGAGACTGTCAAACTCTATCATTTGATAGAAAAGAGATGAACAATAGAGAAAAACAACAAATGCAAAGCTGTTTCTTTGAAAAGTTTAATAACCTTGGACTTCCCTGGTGGTGCAGTGTTTAAGAATCTGCCTGCCAATGCAGGGGACACGGGTTCAAGCCCTGGTCTGGGAAGATCCCACATGCCATGGAGCAACTAAGCCCATGCGCCACAACTATTGAGTCTGCGCTCTAGAGCCCACGAGCCACAACTACTGAGCCCACGTGCAACAACTACTGAAGCCTGTGCGCCTACAGCCCATGCTCCACAAGAGAAGCCACTGCAATAAGAAGTCTGTGCACCGCGACAAAGAGTAGCCCCTGCTCGCCGCAACTAGAAAGCCCGCGTGCAGCAACAAAGACCCAACACAGCCAAAAGTTTAATTAATTAATTAATTAATTATTTTTAAAAAAGAAAAGTACAATAACCTTGATAAATCCCTAGCAAGACTGATGCAAAAGAAAGCTAAAAAACACAAATTACCAATATCAGAAATGAAATAGGGTCCTACAGGTCCTACAGAAATTAAAAGGATAATATGGTAATATTTCAAACAACTTTATACTAAGAAATTTGATACTTTGAGAACAAATTCCTTAAAAATCACAATTTTCCAAAATAAACAAGAACCAACTTCATACTGTTTATAAGAGACACACGAGGACTTCCCTGGTGGCGCAGTGGTTAAGAATCTGCCTGCCAATGCAGAGGACACGGGTTCGAGCCCTGGTCTGGGAAGATCCCACATGCTGCGGAGCAACCAAGCCCGTGAGCCACAACTACTGAGCCTGCGCATCTGGAGCTTGTGCTCCGCAACGGGAGAGGCCACGACAGTGAGAGGCCCGCGCACCGCGATGAAGAGAGACCCCCGCTCTCCGCAACTGGAGAAAGCCCTCGCACAGAAACAAAGACCCAACACAGACAAAAATAAATAAATAAATAAATAAATAAAATTTAAAAAAAAAAAAAACAAAGACACACGTGCATTCGAAAGCTTGTATGTGACATTAATCCCAGATAAGGCAGATGTGAAGGTAAGGACTATTAGCAGAGATAAAGGAAGGGCTTATGTCAAAAGGCCACTAACAATCCAAAGTGTGTATGCAACTAATAATGTATCTTCAAGATACATGAAGCAAAACTGTCCACAGTAAAAGGACGAAAGGGCAAAGGTACAATTACAGTTGGAGATTTAAATCTACTCTCTCAGTAACTGATGCAACAGAAAGACAGAAAAATTAGTTAAGAATAGGGATGAAATAAAGAATGCTATTAACCAATTTGACCTAGCTGACATTTATGAAACACTATACCCAACAACTGCAGAAAATTAATAACTTTACTGGTGAATAGAAACATTCAGCAAGACAGACCATATCCTGAGGCATGAAACAAGTCTCAAAAAATTCAAAATAAGTGAAATCATAGAGAGCATGTTTTCAGAGTAAAACGGAATTAGACATCAATTTACAGATATAACAAAAAGATAACTAGAAATCCCCCAAATATTTGGAAATTAAGCTATCCACCTCCAAAAACCTCATGGGTCAATAAAAGAATCAGAAGGAAAAATTACAAAATATTTTTAATTGAAAGATAATGATAACATGTCAAATTTAGCCACAGCTTAATTAGCGCTAAGAAGGAAATTATAGATTTAAAAGCATGAATTAAAAGGCAGGTTTAAAAAACAACTGAGATACCAACCCAAGAAGCTAGAAAAAGATGATTAAATTAAACCCCAAAGGTAAAAGGAAGGAAATAATTAAAAACAAGAGCAGAAATCAATGAAGTAGAAAACAGATTAGTAGAGAAAAATCAACAAAGGCAAAAAAGTTGTTTTTTGAAAAGCTTAATAAACTTGATAAGCCCTAAGCAAGACTTACGAAAAACAAAAGTAAGCAAAGACAAATTATTAATATCAGGAATGAAAAAGAAGAAATTTAGGTCCTACAGACACTAGAAAAGATAATATGAGACATTTTGCATAACTTCATGCCAATAAATTTGACACCATAGATAAAAGGACAAATTCTTTAAAAAATATAATTTTCCAAAATAATGCAAGAAGTAAATAAAAAATCTAAAACAACTCTACAAATAAAGAAATTAAAACTATAATTTAAAAACCTTATCATAAAAAAATTCCAGGTCTAACTAGCTTCACCAAACATTTAAGAAAGAAATAACAATCTATCTCAGAGAAATCCTTTCCAAGAATATAAAAAAGGGAATATTTCCTAACTTCTTTTGAGTCCTGCATAACCCTGATACTAAAACCTGACAAAGATATTACAGAAAAAGAAAACTAAAGACCCATATCTCTCATAGACACAAAATCCTTAGTGAAATATGAGCCAAATGTATACAGCAATACACACAAGTATATCATGACCACGTGTGCTTCATCCCAGAAGTGTAAGATTTGCTCTAACATCGAAAAGGTCAGTCAGCAGAATTCACCACATTAACAGAATAAAAGAGAAAAGCCATGTGATCACGTTGATAAATGTACACAAAACAGCATTTGATAAAATCCAACCTCTATTCAAGATAAAACTATCAGCTGCTTATATCACACCCGAAAGGAATCTGGGGTTCACTGTGCTAACGGGCATAAGACTTCTGGCCTTCCTATGAACAGATACTCTACATGTGTCCTCCTGCACTTCAGTGGCTGCTGGGCAAGACCAGTGGGACAGGGTTCAGTATTGGAAGAAAAGCTGCAGTATTTAGTGGGGAAGTCCTGCCACTTAGAGCCCGTCCAGCCCATGAATGGGTGGGCCATGAGTGGTCTCATAAATATAAAGGCTTTGAACCTCTCTTTTCAAGAGAAAAAAAAAAAGAAAGAAAGAGATAGGTTCCAACTACATGCCATTCTGGAAAAGGCAAAACTAAGGAGACAATAAAAAGATCAGTGGTTGCCAGGCATTTGGGGGAGAGGGGTGATGAATACACAGAGTCCAGTTGTTTAGCGCAGTGAAAATACTTCGTATGACATCATAACAATGGATATATGTCAGTATACTTTTGTCTAAACCTATAGAATGTACCATATTATCTACTTCATTAGAATGAACCTTAGGTGAACTGTGGACTTTGGCAATTATGATGTGTCAATGTAGTTCATCCTAGGTTTAGGGAAAAAAAAAAAAAAACACACCACCCTGATGAGTGATATTGATAACACCTACGCATGTTTGTGGGAAGGGGGTATATGGGAAATTTCTGTACCTTCTTGTTAATTTTGTTGTAAACCTAAAACTACTCAAAAAAAAAGTCTTAGAAAAAAGAACATTCAGTGTTAGGATAGGTATTTTTGGCAAAACTCATTTCAGTTATACACATATGTATACAAGTTACATACGTGTGTGTTGGTTGGATTGTGATGTAAGATGCATTTTTTAGGTCAAAAAAGTTTGCAAGCCATTGTAGTTAAGTTATACTGGCAAATAAAGGCACAAATTAACCTCAAAGGAAAAAAGAGATAAAACTATCAGTCAACTGTAAATACAAGCTAACGTCCTCAAACTTATGAAGGATATTTTTATTTAAAAACAAAACAAGACAAAAAAGTCCCTGCACAGCTGATAACATACTTAACAGTAAAATACTGAAACACTGATCCAATCATTTTAAATGAAAACCTAAGACTATCTATGAACTCATGGTCATTAACTTCATTTATGAACTGTGGTCTAATTAAAAGATGAACTTAAACACAGTCTATATTGTGTACACTCTTTGCTTCTACAAGAAATAGCTCCAAAATATTGACTAACTGTTCTGTTGCTTTGTTTGTTTTTAGTCAAGTTTTTGTCTCCCAAGTCTGGCAGTACCAGTTTTTGCACCTAACCTTACAGCCTAGGAAACCAGATTGCCAAGTTTAGTAGAACTGCGTGTCAAAGAAAGATAAAAGTGAAATTTGGGTGAATACCTGAAGACGTTTCTATAAATAAGATGATAAGCTTTAGGATATGAACTTTGTGACATTTTTTGCTGTTGTGATTAGAAGCCCCTCCTCTATTCTTTTTTTGCTTACTTCTTGATTCTATAAATTACTTAATAATTAACTGAATTCTAACCATTAAACAAAAATACTAATTGTATTTCCGTCTAATTTAAATTTCCTTCCCCAAATTTCCTTCCCCAAAGCACAAGAAATTCATGTTGCCAAAATCATAATAAAATTTCCTGGGAATAGGACTTCTTATAAGGATGTCATGTATTACCTTTCGCAGTGGTCCATACTGTTTTCTGTACTTCTTATTCCAAGATATTCCTATCTTTTTCAAGAGTTTCTGGCCCAGCTGATCAACAGGAATTAGATTACTCTCCTCCTTATGAAAGAAAAGAAAGTCATTTAAGAAAATTTGATAAGATATAACCTCAACACTTATGAGTTCAATGGAACCAACAGGATTAATAAATGTGCCTGTAACAGCAAACATGTAAGTGCATTAACCAAAATTGTTTCAAAATAAAAAGTTTTTTAAAAAATAGATTAAGCCTAAGTTTAGAAAACTTGAATTCTGCCACTTTCCATGTGGCAAAGTTTAAACATTTCAAGAGCAATATCCAAAGAGTATTCCGAGGTTTGGTAAATTCCTGATATTATGTGGGATTTTTAGAAGAAATACTTTAGTGCAAAAAGACTAATGTCTCTTCTGAATGTTTTGAAGTATAACCAAGTTCTAAAAGGGGGTAAGAAGTGACAATTATGGGCTGAAATGTGTCCCTTCATATGCTGAATTCCTAACCCTCAAAATTTCAACTGTGACTATGTTTGGATAGGGACTTTAAAGAAGTGATTAACTTAAAATGAGGCCTTTAGGGTGGGCCCTTATCCAATCTGACTGGTGTCCTTATAAGAAGAGGAAATTTGGACACACAAAGACACAGGGATGTGCATGCACATAGAAAAGGCCATGTGAGAAAGCAGCAAGAAGGCAGCCATCCGCAAGCCAAGGAGAGAGGCCTCAGAAGAGACCAAACCTGCCGACACCTTGATCTGGACTTCCAGCCTCCAGCACTATGAGAAAATAAATTTCTGTTACGTTAGACACCCGGTCTGTGGGATTTTGTTATGGCAACCCTAGTAGACTAATATAGTGGCCATAGACCAATACTCAACCTAGGCCCCTAGTAAGAAATTGAGAAAAAAACTGTTTATTAAGACTGAATGAATAAATGAAAAGAGACTACCATCTTTACAACAGGGTACGAAGCAAACATTAAAAGTCATATATGTGAGATATTATCAATATTGGGAATGAAAAAGGGGACATAACTTCAGGTCCTATGGACATTAAAAGGATAATATGGGAAAACAGTAAATTCCAAAACCGTATGTAAAGTAAATCCCAATTCTATTTAAAATAACAATATCACAAAAAACTTGTAACCCAATCCTAATATATGTATATAAACACAAAGGAAATAGAATGCAAAGAATATATATCAAAGTGTTAACAATGACCGGACATTTGGTTTATTTAAACTTTGTTTCTTTACATACTTTCTAATTTTTTCCCCTCAAATTTTCTACTATTCATATGTATTCCTTTTATAACCAAAAGTCTCCATTAAAAAAAATTTTTTTAAATAGACATAGAGAATTTCCCAAAAGAAAAAGACTATGAATAGTAACAATATCACTTCTACCAACTGAATCATATACCTGATATACACACAAAAATATAAACATACACTCTCTCTCTCTACCTGTAATAAGACTGCTTTTAGAATCATCAATGGATCATCAATCTCTTCTTCATTTTGAAGATCTTCCAAATTCACATCTGGATTACTTTTGTCCTCCTAAGAAAGAAAACAATAAAAAAGTTTCGCTTTCCTGGTAAGCGGCCTGAGGTGACCTCTAAAAATGGTTCACTATTCACCTGACCCAGAAAACCCCACAAAATCATGCAAGTCAAGAGGTTCAAATCTTCGTGTTCACTTTAAGAACACTCATGAAACTGCCCAGGCCATTAAGGATATGTGTATCCGAAAAGCCACCAAGTATCTGAAGGATGTCACTTTAAAAAAGCAGTGTGTGCCATTCCGTCATTACAATGGTGGAGTTGGTAGGTGTGCCCAGGCCAAACAGTGGGGCTGGATGCAGGGTCGGTGACCCAAAAAGAGTGTTGAATTTTTACTGCACATGCTCAAAAATTCAGAGTAATGCTGAACTTAAGGGCTTAGATGTAGATTCTCTGGTCATTGAGCACATCCAGGTGAACAAAGCCCACAAGATGCGGCGCAGGACTTACAGAGCTCATGGTCGGATCAACCCATACATGAGCTCTCCCTGCCACATTGAGATGATCCTTACTGAAAAAGAACAGATTGTTCCTAAACCAGAAGGGGAGGTTGCCCCGAAGAAAAAGATATACCAGAAGAAACTGAAGAAACAAAAACTTATGGCCCAGGAATAAATGCCGCAAAAAATAAATGCAAATAAAATTAAGAAAAAAAGTTTCTATCACTAATTCCTTAAAAAGCAGTTAATGAAATAGGAGTGTTTGTGCCACGGAGGTTTCAAGATGGAGAAATGATGATAAAAACATCATAATAATTTGTATATGCTTTGGAATCAGGCAGCCTGGCTTTAAATTTCAACTGTGGTTGAATAATCCTGGACAAATTACCTAATCTGTCTGGCATTATCTGTAAATTGGCATTGTGAAGGAAAGCTTCTAGCACAATACACACAGCGGGTTCCAACATTTTCCCACTAAGCACTACTTTAGTTGTATCCTACAATTTTGATATGTTGTGTTTTCATTATCATTCAGTTCAAAATATTTTCTGGTCTCCACCCAATTTATTCTCACTCACTTATGTTGGCCTAACAAAATCCTACCAACCTCTGCAAGCTCAGCTTAAACATTCCCTCCTACTTTCTTTTTTATAAATGACTTATTTATTTATTTTTGGCTGCATTGGGTCTTCGTTGCTGCGTGCAGGCTTTCTCTAGTTGCGGCGAGCAGGGGCTACTCTTCGTCACGGTGTGCGGGCTTCTCATTGCGGTGGCTTCTCTTATTGTGGAGCACGGGCTCTAGGCGCGCAGGCTTCAGTAGTTGTGGCACGCGGGCTCAGTAGTGGTGGCACATGGGCTTAGTTGCTCCGTGGCATGTGGGATCTTCCTGGACCAGGGCTCGAACCCATGTCCCCTGCATTGGCAGGCAAATTTTTAACCGCTGTGCCACCAGGGAAGTCCCTCTCTCCTATTTTCTGATCACCCAAGTTTTCACCCCATCTTACGAAGTTACTTGGAAACATGTCAAAATTCTCCTGATAAGGTATTTTTATTCATTTTTTTTCATACATGGCATCTTGCAAAGGTATTTTAAACTGGCTTAAAATCATAAACACAAATAGACCTAAACAGTTAACATAAGACAAAAATAATAAAGAAATATAGAAGAATATGGCAGATGAAATACAACCATCCTGCTGTAAAATTACTAAAAATGCTGGATAAAGTAAAACACAACAAAAGAAAATATCTTTTTAAACACATGCTGAACTAGCAAGAGAACATCGGGAAAATCCTCAGAGAACAAGTGACATGGGAATCCAGGGAAGAAATCCAGAGTTGAGGTCTCCAGCCGCCCAGCCTTGCTGACACACAGCTACCACCTTGATGCTCATGCAGGACAGGGTCTGGGAGACAAAGCATAAGGACCTACCCAACGCGGGGAGCTGAATGGCTGGTTTTCTAAACAACCAGCTCTCCAATTCTTTGACACCACCTGGCTGTCCGTCAATTCAATTCTGACACTAATGTTGCTAAGTCCCACGAGACTGCCCCCACTTCAGATACCAGCTGCAAATGGGGTTCCCAGGCTACCTGCACTCCTGCCTGGCTGATTACAAATTCTACAAGCTCCACTTCATGTTTGATAATTTCCTGGAACAGCTCCTAGAACTTAGGAACTTATACTCAGGACTAGAGTTTATTACAAAGGATACAAATGAACAGCCAGATGAAGGTACACAGGGCAAGGCTGGGGAGGGTCCCCAGTGCAGAAGCCTCTGTCCGCGTGGAGTTGGGGTGGCCACCCTCGCTGCACATGGATGTATTCACCAACCTAGAAGCTCCCTTAGTCCTCTTCTTTCAGAGTGTTAATCAAAGTTTCATTATGCAGGCATGATTGATTAAGTCACTGGCCCTTGGTGACCAAACTCAATCTCCAGCCCCTGTCCCTCCCTGGGTGAGGGGGTGGGTCTGAAAGTTCCAACCCTCTAATCATGTGGTTGGTTTCTCTGCTGACCAGCCCTCGCCCTGCAGGTAACCTCATTAGCATAAACTCAGGTATGGCTGAAAGGGGTTCATTATGAACAAGAAAAGACATCATGCCTATCACTCAGGAAATTTCAAGGAGCTCTGTGCCAGGGACCTGGGACAAGGACCAAGTATATATTTTTTACTATACCACAAAGATAGATGCCAGCGGAAAGCTAGAAACCTGAAAGGACTACGCTATCAATATAAGCATGACCTACCAAAAACTCCACCCCACAACACCACCCCCACAACACCCCCACAACACCCCATAACAAAGGACAATGAGAAACTTGCTTGTTTTGACCTTGATACTAGATGAAGGTGGAAAAACATTTCCTCTAATAATCTGTAATCACAAGTAGGTCTTCATGTGGGTTTGTGGCCCAAATTCACATTAGTTGTATGGCTCTAGAACCACCAAGTCTAGATTTTATTTTAAAGGTATTAAAGGTTGGAGGCAGGGGCTTCCCTGGTGGCGCAGTGGTTGAGAGTCTGCCTGCCAGTGCGGGGGACGCGGGTTCGAGCCCTGGTCTGGGAAGATCCCACATGCCACGGAGCAACTAGGCCCGTGAGCCACAATTACTGAGCCTGCGCGTCTGGAGCCTGTGCTCCGCAACAAGAGAGGCCGCAATAGTGAGAGGCCCGTGCACCGCGATGAAGAGTGGCCCCCGCTTGCTGCAACTAGAGAAAGCCCTCGCACAGAGATGAAGACCCAACACAGCCATAAATAAATAAATAAATAAAAATAAATTTAAAGGTTGGAGGTGACCCCAGGCATGTGGTAGAGACAAATACACATCTTTCATGGAAGAAGGTACTTTTAACTCAGGCTTCAAATTACTCCTACACCGCGTTCTTAAAAAACCAACCAGCCAACCAAGCCCACAGTCTAAAATAACAAAATCATAAGGAAACAGAATCAGCAGCTATCCAAAGACCCACAAAGTCTTCAGATATTGCCATTATCAGACAGAGAATAATAAAATAGTATGTTTAACACATTTAAAGCCATTTATGGCTAAGGAACAAGAGATTTAGAACTGGTAGGAGGGGAGACGCAGGCCGGCATTGCCTAGGATGCGACACACTGGTGCAGGCGGCACGTGGGCTGGGCCTCGTCCTCCTGCACTCTTGCCAGTGGCCGACCTTGGCCTTGTGGGGACAGGCTCATCCAGGAGGCACCAGTCCCAGGGCTGCCTACTGGGAGCTGCTGTAAAGCTTCTTTGTCCCACATCCTCAAATGTGCAAGATGATGTCTGAAGTGATGTCAACCATCAGTGAAGCAAAAGACCCCACTTTGGAAGGCATAGGTCAGGCTCCTCTTTACACCGGATCGAGAGCCACATTTCGAATAGTTAATGACCTCCAGGCAAGAGGCAAGAGATCATCTTCTACTTAGGCTGAGAGAGACTGAGATGTTGGCTTTCACCCAGGGAACATTATGTGGGGTTGGTCATGAAACTTGTTCCTTGCAGACAGCTCCTTGAAAGGGAAGAAGAAACTGCTAAACTATAAGCAGAAAAAACAATACCTGACTATGTTTAGAGTATCTGGAATCCTTTGTCTCTAGGCATAAGAGATCTCTCAGGATAATGGTAGTAGAGAGACAAGCAGTGTCCAGCAGGTGTATCTACTGAAGTTGAAATTCTTAAAGCACTCATCATTATGTGAACACCACAAAGCTCGTGATTCTTAAAGAGCAGAATTAAAAAAAAAAAAAAAGAAAAAAAAAGGGATGCTTCATAGAGGCCGTGAATAAGGAAATACACAAGCACAAACAGAAAGCAATCTTCTGATTGTTCTTTAAGCCCCGAGGAAGACCTCGCTAAAGTACCAGAGGTTCAAGACCAGAGAAGCAGTGCAGAGGGCAAAACCAAATGAAAGAACGCCTGCCTGCCCTCTCGAGTCACGTAATGGAACCGGGAGAAGAGCCTGACGCTGCTGATCATTTCCAAAGAAATGAACACAAAATTGCAGAGAAGTTCAAGGAAGCACAAACCAAAAGGAAGACACGAAGAAAAGCATCATTACTTTTGAGCCACGCTACCTCACCACAGAGTGTGAAGCTACCTCTGTGCATGACGTCAATGATAAACTTAAATAGGAAACTGTAAATAAATATTTTATGCCTCAAAATACTGAGGATAAATCCCACCAGCTAGAGAAGTGCCTGAAATCTGACAATGGCTGAGCAAAATTGAAGAAATGTCTGCAGCCAGCATGGAGGAAAGCAGAGGCACACTCCTGAGGCGGAAGCGGAACTGACATGGAGGGCAGGAGCACTTTCTAAGGCTGAAGAGAGACAGGGCAACATCGGAAAAAAAGGCTGCCACAAATGGAAGCATAAATGGAAGGAAAAAACCAAGAACTACAGTGGAAAAGGCAAAGAGAAAAAAATAAATGAACAACATCATAACTATTTATTAGACCTGTTTGCAAGTTTCTATGAGAATCTAATAAAAGGCTTCAACTTCATCTTTTAGAGAGAATGAAATAAAGTTAAAATAATTGTTTGAAAGGGCTGGGGGTGCCCTAGAGAGTAAGGTTCACTACTACGGGACCCTGCGAGTGTACGACAGCAGAGTGAAGGAAGGCAACAGGTTAAGAATCAGCAACGAAGGATGGAAACATGGAGAGCAGAATTAGACCAGAGGAGGATAAGAAGTGCTTCACTCCATCTGACTGGCATGTGCCCAAACAAGCTAGGGTCTTGGCAAACATGGCACAAGCATTTGAGAGGTGCTTGTGTGGCTTTCTCAACCCAGAACTGGATAAACCCAGTTGTAGAAATAAAAGAAATGGAAGGTTAAGGCCTAGAAAGAGTGAAACAAAACTGTCTTTTTCCAAAAATGTCTACAACATAAGAGGGTTTAGCAAGATGGTTGATTATAAAATCAATGTACTAAAGATAACTGTACTTCAATACACCAGCCACGAATAGTCCAAAAAATACAGTATAGACATAGCCCCACAGAACACCTCCCTGATCAACATTTTCCCACTAGAACAGCTAGACTTTAAATACCCAAACTTTACAAAACATACGTTATCTCTCAGTACATTCTAAGTACAACTGATAGAGCATCAGAAACACAGGTAGATGTTCTGAAAGGCAAAGTGAATGTCAACAAAGGGAACACAGCATCTTCTATACTGCTGGCACTCAGAGAAGCCACGTTACTACATGTGGAGCAATTTTTCATTCACAACGATATTAACGGACACTCTTGAAGATAGGTTTTAAGCATTCTACATCCTAACATGATGGGTTGGAACTTACCAGTGTTTTAGTTACATTTTAGAAAAGTGGTTGAGAGTTTGGTGCTGGTGTGTAACAGATTATAATTTTTCCCACTGTAAATAACTGGAAGTAGATTCCCAATTAGTGCTTTCTCTTCTAGAGAAAATTATGAAACTTTTTTAGAAGACATTAAAGAAGCTCTAAAAACCAAAAAGATGTATCCTGTTTACACATGTAGATACAAAATGCCACTACTTTTACATGTGTGTATGTGTGAGAATATTGACAAGGTGATTCTAGAAATGTTCAGAAAAGCATTAAAATCCAAGACAGGCAAAACACTCCTGAAGAATAATAACACATAGGGAGACTTGCCCTACCAGTTATCATAACATAGTATAAAGCTACAGAAATTAACAATGTGGTATTTGCCTAGGAATAGAAAAAAAGAATAACAACAACAAAAAAAACAGAATACAGAGCCCCAAAGTGGACTCAAATGTAAGAAAACAATTGATATAACAGAACTAGCATTGTAAACTGGTGGGGAAAGAATGGATCATTCAATAAATGGTAACGGGCAACTGGGTACCCAGATGGAAAAACAACATCACAACATTCACAGCAAAGCATTCCAGGAAGACTGAAGTTTCAACTGTAAAAGGCAAAACTATAAAAGTTTTAGAAGACAATATAGGAGGAAAATCTTTGGTTGGTGCCATGAAAGAAAAGCTGAGGAACGGTTACTGATTAAAGGAGACTTAAGACATATGCTAACTAAATCTAATGCATGATCCTGGGCTTGACACTAGAGTCGGGAAGAAAACGCTCTAAAGGATTTGGATGAGGCCGCTGTGAAATCCGAATATAAAACATATATTAGATAATAAATAATATTATATCAGTGTTAAAGTTCCTGATTTTGACCTACGCTTATGTAAGAGAATGTCCTGGTTCTCAGGAGATAAACACTGAGTTATTTAGGGGTAAAGAGGTCTAATGCCTTCAACTTTATTTCTAGTGGTCAGCACTGATAATGATGTTAACTGTGTGTGTGTGCATGTGTCTGTATACAGAGGATGTGCCTGCACAAATGTGGCAAGATGTTTAACAACCGGAGAACCTAGGTGAAGAGTATACAGGAGGTGTTTGTACTATGCTGGTTATTTTTCTGTAAGTGTGAAATTATTTAGAAACAAAAACTGTAAACTTCTATCTGTATTAACTTTCAGTGTCTATAAGTTTTCTACAGAGTGAATATATAATAAATGGCAAAAGATTAGCCTCACCAAAATAATGGGACTAGAAAAGGAAAAAGTTGCAAAATACTTTTAATCTAATTTCTATACTTACTTGAAACTGCCAGTTTCCCAAATGATCGACATCTTTAATATACACATGATAATGTCCTCCGTAGCAACCACCTTTGTGTATAATAACTGAGAAGAGGTCATACATATATTCCAAGTCATCTAATTCACTCTACAAGAAAGAGCACAAACATTGATAGTTTACATAAAATAAGAAGATACATAACCAAAGGGGGAAAAAATTTCAACTATTAAAGTTAGTAAGAAACTTCACTATTATTGTTATTTAGGGTAAATTAAGATAAATTTGAATAATCAGCTTTGAAATTCTTAATTCTTAGACTGAAAATTATCTATCGTTGATCTAATACCAATCACACTGTGCCAAATTCTGCCTCTGAGTTAAACATAAAAACATATATCCAGGGACTTCCCTGGTGGTCCAGTGGTTAAGAATCCACCTTCCAATCAATGCAGGAGAAGCAGGTTCGATCCCTGGTTGGGGAACTAAGATCCCACATGCCACGGGGCAACTAAGCCCGTGTGCCACAACTAGAGAGAAGCCCGCACACCGCAACAAAAGATCCCTCAAGCCACAACTAAGACCTGACATAGCCAAATAAATAAATATTAAAAAAAAATAATAATTATATATATATGTATCTCCAAACAAGATGCTATTTTTATGTAATTTGGCTAAAATCATGTAACCCCATGTGATAACAAAACACACACTACCCTATCAGAGTTTTGGCAAGAAAAAACCATCTTGTATTAAACCTATTATGCTGCTTTATAAATGTGCTCTTTAGCAGTTGAATTCGTCCTATATTTTAACTAGATTGTCATGCACCTCAAAGTCAGAGTTGTATCTACTATCGATCACCCCTCCTGACACTTCAGTCCTCTGCATATAACAGGAATTTAGCAGTTATGAATACTAGCTGGTTTCCTTTAGAGGCAGTTTAGTGGAACAAACAGGTTCTTTCTTGATTTACCAATTCTATGATCAATCTTTTCTACAAGTAACATGCTCTGTAATTATGAACACCTACACTGGCATTAAAAAAATCTACTTTAGGTTAAGAGATACTTGGCATATGGATGCTACTTGAGGGAGTGCCAATTATTTAAGAACTTATTTGCTTAAACTGCACTTTTTAAGTAAGCAGCATTTTTAACATGTCTGGCTCAGGGAAAAAACAAGAGAGATGTAAACAAAGGTGCAAAATGATCATTTTTTTCATTAATACAGAAACCAGAAAGTAAAATTATTGTGAATTTCTTAGATAAGTGCTGTTTTGCTTTTTTCAGTTTTGTTATTTCAACATATGTCAAAATCATGTGACAAACTACTTTTTTTTTTTTTTTGGCTGCACCACACAGCTTGCAGAATCTCAGTTCCCCAACCAGGGATTGAACCCGGGTCATGGCAGTGAAAGCCAGGAATCCTAACCACTAGGTCACCAGGGAACTCCCATGACAAACTGCATGACAAACTGCTTTTTATGAAAGGACAAAAATTCTTCTCTGAGGTGACGGATGCTAACGAAACGTACTGTGGGAATCGTTTCCTAACGTGTGTAAACCAAGCCCTCGTCCTGTACACATTACACTCACACAGTGACGTCTGTCGATAATTTCTCAATAAAGATGGGAAGGAAAAAAGAGAATTAACTCAATTATTCTGAAAAAAACATTTTTTTTTTTCAGGCAGCAAATAGGAGCAGGGGAAGTACTCTGGAAAACCTGTTTATTCTATGTGTGCCAGTAACAGGCTCAGGGCCAACACGTTAGAAGCTCTGAATGGAAATTAATATAATAACGAAACCAAAAAGCTCAGTAATTAGGCTTGAAGTAGAGAAAGCCCCACCTGAATTTTAGACCATTTAGAAAAAAGATTACTTTTATACATAGAAATTCAACAGCTGGCTAATAAATGTTCTGGACTTAAACATATAAAGAATGATTTGTAGTAAGAAATGCATCAGTCTCATCACTCTGATCTGGCATGTATACAATCACATAGAAAATATTTCTAAATAGCTTATAAAGTAAGTAGATTATGTCATTAATTTGTTTTTAAAACTTTTTCTTTCCCGTGTCTTAAGGATTACAAAATCTACACTAGTGACATTCCAATTTCTTGTTCACTTTCTAGATGTGTAATTCATTCTTGCATCTAAAGTAAACTAAATCCAAGTAGGAATGTACTACTGAATGGTAATTTTTCCTAATGCAGGGTCATTTCTAATTCTGTTCTTAAGTTTTCATCGCAAAGATTTTTCAAGGAGAGTTTAGTAAAAAGAACTGGGAACAAATCCATACTTTGGAAATTCAAAAGAACTGTAATAAACTCGTGATTCTCAGCCGGGAGCAATTTTACCCACCTTCCCTCCCAGCTGGAGACACGGACATTTGGCAAAGTCCGAAGACATTTTTGTCACTACTGGGGGCAGAAGCGGGAGATGCTACTGTCATCTAGTAGATAGAGGCCAGGGATGTTGCTTAATATCCTACAATACAGGGCACGTCCCACCACAACAGAGAATTATCCAACTCTAAATGTTAACAGTGCCAAGGCTGAGAGATTCTGCACTCAGCCAACTGTAAATCAGGTCAATAAAAGATTCAATCTTGAGAGGGTAAAAGAAAGAATTTCAAAACAAAATAGTTCAAACCTGTTCACAAAATGGCTTGAGATTGATCCGGAGAGGGAACGTATAACAGCTTGTTTCCTTGTATCGTTCACACTTCACAAAATCAAAATTAAATCTTAATAATGAAAAAGTGAGAAAGGGAGGCAGCTTACGCAATTTGGCCGACTGTCAAAAGAAAAAATTTTTAATTTTTAAAAGCTGAATTATATAGAATACATAATGTTTCTTAAGATATAAAAAAGTGACCTATGACACAGTTTTAAGAGAAATATGTCCTTAAGTCACATAAACTAATCACCATGGATTCAATATAGTTCTTGATATAAACTCATCTATTTTATGGGGCTAAAGGTGACATCACTCACTTATGCTTACAACTAAAAATTCACAACCCATTCGTATGTTTTAATGTCACTATCCTAACAAAGCTATCTGATGAGTGTGCTCCCCCTCTAACAGTGCTTTTTTTTTTAAAATTTATTTATTTATTTATTTGTTTATTTATTTTTGGCTGCGTTGGGTCTTCGTTGCTGCACACGGGCTTTCTCTAGTTGCGGTGAGCGGGGGCTACTCTTCGTTGCGGTGCGCGGGCTTCTCATTGCAGTGGCTTCTCTTGTTGCGGAGCACGGGCTCTAGGAGCGCCGGCTTCAGTAGTTGTGACACATGGGCTCAGTAGTTGTGGCTCGCAGGCTCTAGAGCACAGGCTCAGTAGTTGTGCTGCACGGGCTTAGTTGCTCCGCGGCATGTGGGATCTTCCCAGCCCAGGGCTCGAACCCGTGTCCCCTGCATTGGCAGGTGGATTCTTAACCACTGCGCCACCAGGGAAGCCCCTCTAATAGTGCTTCTTTCCTGCCCGAGCCCTGGCCTTTCACCTTTCACCTTCCTCCTCGGTCGCTGTGTCTACTTTACCTAGCAGACACACAGTTCTTATTTACTGAAGAACCGGAGCTCTTAACCTGTGACCTGCGGACATGTTTCAATGGATGTGAACCCTTGAAATTATATGAAAATTGCATGTGTATATGTATTTTTCTGGGGAGAAGAGCCACAGCTTTCACTAGACTTTCAAAAGGACTCTAACTCTTCAAATGCTGAGATCCACTGATTGGGGTTTTACAGTTCTTAAAAGCAGATAATAAGATATTTTTTGTTTTAATGCCTTGCTTTAAAACAAAACACTAAACTGAGCTACTTTTTATTTAAAAGGCATCAGCTTTTCCCAATCCCCTTGCACTAAAGGCATGTGAGGAGGCAAAAAGAATCCTTCCCCATATTTAAAATTATCCATAATCATAAACATCTAACATTCCTAAAAATATATTTAAAACAATTCTACAAATATAGTGGGTGAAAAGAAAAGTTAAATGAAAATACAGCAACCTAACAACATGGCAGATTTTCAAACTAGCTCAAAAAAAAAAACATCTAAAAAAAGTGAGTAACTCAGCTATAATGTGGCTGAGGAAAGAAAGACTGCTCAGAACAAGATGATCTGCATTAATTTAGGTAATGCAACCAAGCCTAACCTTAGAATGCAATAAATCTAATGCAACTAGAAGGCAATTTTTAAAGTATCAAGATCAAAAAAATTCCATTGAAAAAGAATTAAACCAATGATAGAAAAGGTGCACACAAGAATTGCTTTTGTTTAACAAAAGGTTCTTATTTTACTAATGTGCAAATTAAGGTCAACCAAAACTAAGAATGTGTTTAAGTGTCTTTCCAAGATGCTTCATCCTCTGAATTTTATATTTATTTTATTAGGTTGTAGTTGTAACACTAAAGAGGAAATACAAAATAAATAAGCAAAAAATAAACCTCTCTTTGGTTTTCATAAAGGGGCAAAGGCTAGATGGAAATAAATATTAAACAATATAAAATTCATCCTGGTTTCAAATCCTATTGTGAAAGCTACAGGCATGGGGTTTATTGTTTTTAATTACATTTTCACCTATATCTCCAGGATCCAAATCAATGTTGTGTGCTATCTAAATCAACCCTCATTTTCTTTGTTGGAAAATTCAATATTGTCAGCTCTAGGAATAGTGCTAACACTCTGTCTTAACAGAGTAACTGCAAAGATACATCTTTAGTGGTATTTCTTTAAGTCAGGGCTCAATAACCATCGGTTCAATTGAGTTCAAGGTTATCACGCTAATGAATAGCCTGTCATATCATCTGCCAGCAGTGAAATAGTTCCTACTGCAGATAATAACAACAGCTGAGTTGATGCCACGTTGCAAAAGAAATCACTTGCTTAAATCTTATCCTCCTTTTTTTCCTGTATTTTGCTCTGTTGTACAAAGAGAAACCCTGGCACGCTCTGTCAAGCCCTGTAATTAGCAAGTTACGTACTTCCAACTGGGGGAGGAGGAAAGGCCATATTGGATTTGCTAGTCAGGGAAGAAATATACACACATCAATACTGTAAAATAACTGCAAATGTGCAAATAAAGAAAGCCATTTGTATAGTGGTAGACCAAAAAAAGGAAAGCTCAACAAGCTTCCTGGTTGGCAGAAATAAAAATGTATTGCATTCTTCATAATGGTAACTTGCAAAAAAAAAAAAAGGTTTATTTAAGAAACACTGAGGTACAAATAATTTTTCCCTGTGAGAAAAAGAAGCTGAGAGAACTGCTGGGTTGAAAGCTTAAAAAAAATTCTTTACTGTAAAAAATTAAAATACATATATATATATATAAAATGTAAATATCTTTTCAATCCTTAGTACTGATTAAGAGCTTCATGTATATCTTCAAGACACTTCATACAAGTTGACTTCCCTTGACGGACCTTCCTGCTACCAAACACTGAGCAGGCACCCTTAGAAAAAGCAGGGATCTATCTTTACCTTTGCTGCTTTAACCAGCCTGTCACAAGTCCCGCAGTGGTACAAGTTGTCAGAGTCAAAAACTTCCTCTTCCACATACATGTCCCAGAGTGCATCTCCCAAACCTGATACATTTCTGACCGCTACTGTGAGATCTAAGAAGTCTTCCTGAAATACACATGAATAGAACATTGAAAAAACAATTCCACAGAGGTTCACAAACACATCACCAATTCATACATACACTGGGAATAATCAGATATATTTTTTTCTAAAACACATATATTTTTTCTATATATGAAGGTATAGATCTCCTGATTAGATACTGTGAAATTCATAACAATAAATTATTCTTTCTAAACCAAACTATAACTTAGCTTAAAATATATCAGGAACCAGTTTACGAGTTCACTGTAGATACAACGAAACCTATTTTATCAGGAAATAAGACAAACCATTTAATACATGAATTGAGAAGAGTATACGTGCAGGGTTATTAGTGCTGTCTTAGTCTCTAGGCTGGCATGGCAAGGCCAGGGTTGGACTCTCTAATGTAAACTCTTCTTCCTCCTCTTCTGCTAGGGCTGGTTTAGGAAAAACATTATTTTGAGCCAGGATACAAAGGTATTTTTTAAAAAATTAAGAGTGTATTTTGCAAAATGCGAGTCTACCAATTCTACTAAAAGTACATTTGAATTACAACATATTTCTAGTAATAAACGTTTACAATTTGACAAGTTTAAAGCACATTTATAATTTTGTGTGTATGTTTGTGCAATAGCATTACCTTAAGGGATTATGGGGATTGTAAAATAATAGCACTAATTAATTAGTTCAAGGTGGAAATCTAAAGTAATAAAAGTAACATTCATATATGATTTATAATATAAATATGTGAAAAGTTAATGTCTGTAATTTATAACGTGCCTTCATATATGTTATGTTTTGAAATTACTTTGTGAATCATTACATTATACTGGTCAATCATACCATAACCCAAAGACATACAACATCTTAATATTTCCAAACTAGGCTGGCCAAACCTTCTATTAGCATAGGCAATAAGGGCCAAAAAGCCTTCTTTATGCCCAACACTTTCATAAAAAATAGAAATATATATACATATATATTCCAAAAAAGCAATTAATGCAACATTTAGAAAATGGCATTTAATTATTCTACTCATATAGTCAAATACAGAAACTTCCTATAATTCTTGCCATAAGAAAATATTTTTATTAAAGGACAACTGTTCAGTGATGAAATCATTTGCTATATAAGATTTGTAGCGCAAGTAGTGATTATTATATTTACATGAGCAAATTTCCAATTAGATGAAATGGGCAATCTCTGTTATGACACAGAATTGAAGGTTACACTAGTTTAAACAGGATTATAATAGCTTTATATAAATAATATTTAAACCTAAGCACACACATACAAATGAACTTTCTAAGGGGTATCAATAAACTAAATCCAATATTTAATTACAGATCTAATTGTCAATTTAAACATTCCTCAGTATTCTCTATTTTTATTACTTCTCTAAGTAACTTTCTTTATAATATTCCAACCACCAACCATGATGATAATTGGCTTTTCTCATAAGGTCACTGGTCCCTACTTGTAAACACCCCCCAAATCTACTTTCTATATATTAGAGTACTAAATAAAAGATTAAAGCTACATCTTAAGATATCTACTTCTTTCAGTTTACATGGAGAAATTTGGATTATAAATTTATAATCTGGGTGTAGCTAGAGTACAAGAAAAAAACTGATAAAGTTATTTCTAGTAATAAACACATTAATCCTCATGTGGTATAGATCACAGATTTAATTACATGAATTATAATTTATGATTTAACTTATTACTAAAATACTCTTGCATATTCACCTGCTTTTCACTGACATTCTTACATTCTTTACAAACAATCTGGTTAACAATGGTTCCGTGATATAGACGATTGATGAGGTCATGGCCGGAGGTCCCAACTAAAGAAGTTTCCAAAGCACTAAAGAGAATTCGATTCAGTTCCTGTACATCATGTTGCCTCATTTCCTATAAAACAGGTAACTTTTAAATGTAATTTTGTGCTTCAGATTTTTAAAAACAGATTTTTAAAGTGATATGAGTTTAAAAACACAAGACTTATCTAGAAATCCAAAGGTAAGCCTCGATCAAATGTAAGGATGACCATGCTAAGCAAGCGGAGAGCAGGGTAAGAGATCACCCCCTATTTTTACTTTTACTACAAAACGAAAATATAAACAGATGGTGTTCAGTGTGTACATATAACTCAATTCACTTGAAAACAGGAAAGTGCGTTTATTTTGTGGGACACCATACGCATGGCGGTGCCACAGAGAGGAGAGGGGAAGAAGGAACACACGGGCACAGAGCAGTCTCTAAGAGCCGGCAGTGTGTGCGCAGCGGAATCTCAGCTCAGAGGGACTGATAAACACTCTGAATTATCAGCATTTGAAAAGAACTAGAATTTACTGCTTTGATATATAGACCAACTAAAGGAAGACTAACACAGTGCTACTGAGAAAAACTCTGATGGAACCTGCTTCAATCTATGAATCATGCAACTGTGTGTGAAGAGGCTGAACTACTCCCAAAGAACCATTTATAAACCCAAAGCCAAGGGGCACACCAACACTTAGAAGTGGAGAAAACAAGAAAGAACCGGCACAGGAACCCGAGGAAGAGCCGGGAAGGGGAGAACCAGGAGAGCAAGGTCACGGGAACAGCGGAGGGGTGGTGGCGCTACTACTGCGGGCTGCGGAGAGACGAGCAGCGTCTCCTGGTCTTGGCGTGAGGGTGCCATGAGCAACCTTGACAAGAAGGTAGGAAGGAGGTAGAGGAGCAAATGGAAGGCACAGGAGAGGCAGTGAGGGACGATGACTTTAAAGATAAGTGTCATGCGAAGAGAAGCTGATAAAGTAGATGAAAGCTGGAGTAACATGTGGGACTCGGGATCTCTTTCTTAGTTTTTAACACACAAGACACTAGATGATATAAATTTCTCCAATATCACTGGTTCTGATGGGACAGAAAACTTGTGGAAGTTTCAAGATCTGTTTCTGAACAATCCTAAATTCGGCAAAGGTGCCTCAGAGATCCTCTCTACCACTGCAGGTCCAGTCCTAGAGGGTTTACTACAAGATTTTATTTAGAAATCAGTCAATCAGTCAATCAAATTTTCACAGTTTTTTAAGAAGTATGAAGCCAGCAATTGAGAGGAAGCTCATTACCAAAAACAAAGGGAAATCCATCAACTGATGACTAGATGAAAAAAAACCACAAGCCACCGTGGCATACCCACCCAACAGAACATTATCTGGCAATAAAAAGGAACGAAGTGCCGATACATACTGCAGCACGAACGAATTTTGAAAACGTTGCTTTAAGTGAAAGAAGCTAGTTACACAAGTTCACATATTATACGATACCATTTTTGTGCAGTGTCCAGAATAGGCAAATCCACAGAGACAGAGAGATTAGTGGTGTCCAGGGACTCAGGGGAAGGGGCATGCAGGGTGTGGGTGAGTGGTAATGGGTATGGGGTTTCTTTTTGGGGTGGTGAAAATGTTCCAAAATTGACTGTAGTGATGCTTGTTGAACTCTGTGAATATACTAAAGAAACCCACTGAACTGTACCCTTTAAAAGAGGGAAGCTTAGGGCATAAGAATTATATCTCAAGAAAGCAGTTTTGGGCTTCCCTGGTGGCGCAGTGGTTGAGAGTCTGCCTGCCAATGCAGGGGACACGGGTTCGAGCCCTGGTCTGGGAAGATCCCACATGCCATGGAGCAACTGGGCCCGTGAGCCACAACTACTGAGCCTGCGCGTCTGGAGCCTGTGCTCCGCAACAAGAGAGGCCGCGATGGTGAGAGGCCCGCACACCGCGATGAAGAGTGGCCCCCGCTTGCCGCAACTAGAGAAAGCCCTCGCACAGAAACGAAGACCCAACACAGCCAAAGATAAATTAATTAATTAATTAATTTAAAAAACAAAACAAAAAACCCTTCCACGATGATGACATCCCCTCTTCCTTTCCCCTCTAGTGGTAACCACTATCCTGAATTTTATTAAAAAAAAAAAAAAAAAAAAAGAAAGCAGTTTTTTTTTAAAACAAGGAAAGAAAAAGGGAATTAACCCTAAGCACCTGCCCTACACCAGAAACTTAACACACACTCTTTAGGGAATGTATTATACCGCATTGTGCTGCCAAGCCCAAGCCCTACCTCTTTACCCACATAGCACCACCTAGTTAATGAGTGTTTCTGGTTAAAAGACAAGAGTTGACAGTTTACTTCTGAAGGCAACATACCCTTATTCTGATCACTGTCTCTTTAAACCCTGCGATGGTCTCCCATGCCTTCATCCCTGCATCTGTTCCATGAAGACCCCAGGCCTAGCTTTGATTTTACACAGCTCACAGCTCACCAATATCGACAACACACATCTCAGTGCTGACAAATGTTTGGTGTTTGTATACAGTGAAATACCCTTTAGGAACTCAAACAAAAAAACAAGAGGAAGTCCACACACAGGAGGATATAGGAAGAAAATGAAGACAGTCAGGAGAAAGGCAGGACAGTGAAAATGAAAAGACCTGCCGAGAATGGTTTCACTGTTTTGCTTGAAGCAAATGTGCAAATTGGAACACCCAGATTCAAACACACAAGCATGCCATAAAGGCAGACAGAATTACAGCCAGTCAGCTTTTTAAGTTGATAAGCAGTTTGCTATTAAAATGGCAATTTCCATTAATGTAACAGGTGGTATATCTCAACTAGACTATACAAATGGTAGAAATTATAAAAACCAGCTTTTATACTTCTCCCTGTATCTTCAACCCTCTTCCCCAAACCCAAATCACACTCATTCATAAAATCCTGGATACAGCCAAGTGTGTAAAAATGTTTTACTGGTTTGTAATTATCTAATATTAGAAGTAAATATTTAAAAAATATCTTGAGACCATAAGACAAAATTAAAGGAGAAGCTGGATAACATTATGAAGCCAGTGTTCAGTCTTTACTGCTGGTAACTTTTCCCTGGAGAAGCTGACCTTCGTACCTCATCACTGGTCCACCCAAAGCTGTCAGTGAGGTCTGCGGTGGACGCAGCTTCCTGGTCTAAGAGCAGAAGCTGTGCAAACAACCGCTGTAACTGCAAAGGTATGATTCGGACCTGAATGAGAAAAAAATGCATTTCTAAATATCTTTTAAATGTTGGTTGGGCCTTTTTAAAAGAACTGTGTACTAATTTTCTCCTACCTCCTAGTTCATTTAGTTCACTCGGGAGAAAATTTATAAATATTGTAAAGGGTGAATGAAGATTCATTTTTCTTTGAAAATTTTAATTCAATACAATTCTTAGCTATCTTGACATATCACAGATCAGTATTAAAACCCAAACAGGCCCTAATAAACCACCCAATTAATTACAGACTGACAGTAGTTCAACTCTCTAATAGTTCATCCTTTCTCCAAAATACCTCAGATACAGACATACTCCCTATGAGGAATTTTCCAGTCACAAGTATCTCACAGGGCTGGCTGCACCCTGCGTGGCTTTCTTCCTGCTGGCGCCACGCCCGTTCCTGCCTGTGTGCTGTGGGCCAGGGCCCTGAGAAGGCTGCCTGGAGCCTGATCTGAAGACTGGACTTAAATATCTAAGGTGAGAATAAGCCTTTAGAAAACTTTATGGTAATTTTGCATTGCCACAGCATTTTTATTATATCCAATGAAAGTCTGATCTGCAACAGATTGGGAATAAAAAAACAAAAAAACAAAAAAACCGGGCTCTTTGCCACACGGGGAGTTTGAGAAGCACTCATGAATCCAGGGCTGGATCATGAAAGACTTTTATTAAGAAGTACAGGGCTGGACTTCCCTGGTGGCGCAGTGGTTAAGAATCTGACTGCCAGTGCAGGGGACACGGGTTCGAGCCCTGGTCCGAGAAGATCCCTCACGCCGCGGAGCAACTAAGCCCGTGCACCACAACTACTGAGCCTTCGCTCTAGAGCCCACGACCTACAACTACTGAAGCCCGTGTGCCTAGAGCCTGTGCTCTGCAACAAGAGAAGCCACCACAATGAGAAGCCCGCGCTCAGCAACAAAGACCCAAGGCAGCCAAAAATAAATAAATGAATAAATAAATTTATTTAAAAAAAAAAAAAAAAAAAAAAGTACAGGGCTTCCCTGGTGCCGCAGTGGTTGAGAATCCGCTTGCCAGTGCAGGGGACACGGGTTCGATCCCTGGTCCGGGAAGATCCCACATGCCGCAGAGCAACTAAGCCCATGCGCCACAATTACTGAGCCTGTGCTCTAGAGCCCGCGAGCCACAACTACTGAGCCCACGAGCCACAACTACTGAAGCTGCACATCTAGAGCCCAGGCTCCGCAACGAGAAGCCACTGCAATGAGAAGCCTGCGCAGAACAAGGAGTAGCCCCCACTCGCTGCAATTGGAGAAAGCCAGTGCACAGCAACGAAGACCCAACGCAGCCAAAAGTAAATAATAAATAAATAAATTTATTAAAAAAAAATTTATAAAAAAAAAGTACAGATTTTAGGGGACTTCCCTGGCGGTCCAGTGGTTAAGGCTCAGCGCTTCCACTGCTGGGGGGCGTGAGTCTGATCCCTAGTCGGGGAACTGAGATCCTGCACGCCACACAGCATGGCCAAAAGAAAAAGTACAGATTTTAGTCTGAGGGTGATAAAGTTCTGAATGATGTTTAAGCAAGGGAGAAACATGATTAGATACGCACTTACAGTAAACCAATCCCTCACTCAGTTTACTTCCAGAATACCAAACTGAAAGAATACTGGCCCCTTATTTTTTGTTGTTGCTACAAGTAAGTGCATTAAGCGGACTTTTTGGCGCGCTAGTGCAGACAACTCGTGAGTATCTCCTTAATGCAGAGAGAGGTATGTCTAAAAAGCAGCAGCGGCATTGCATCTGCATAAGTAATTCTCTGTTGGAAGGGCAGTTCCCTTAGCAGTAAGGTATAGGCCAAGACACTTTCTGAAAATAAAGATCATATTTGGTAATTAATAAAATTATTGATTCCTATGAATAAGCAACTTAATTCTTTCCTTAAAACATTTCCTCAGTACTCCAAAAAACCCCTGTGAATCAAAGATTTTAATACCTTTGCGTCAGGTTTATCCTTATCCTCTAACGAACCAAGTTCTTCCGGGCCAAGAGAAAATAAAGCTTCTAAACAAAAAAGTAGAATCACAGATGTAAATGACATTATCTCATTTTTGAAAACTGTCTTAGAAAGCCAAGGCCACCAGTAGGTAAAAATCAGTTAAAGATTCAGAAATACGACTTGACAATATTTACACCCTTACCCTACACATCTTGCTTTCTGGTAACGTTATTTTTAACCACTGACCCTATTAGAAAGTGGGAAGCTAAGGTTTCAATAAGGGAGAGCTGCAAAAGGAAAATTATACTATAAAAACCGTAACATCAGAAATCTTTGGTGGCTTCCTATTGCCTATGGCAGTGGGTCCCAAAAGCCACGTGAGGAATACTAGGAAATACACAATATATAATTGTGTCACACGTGTTTGTTTACAAGCCACACGTGAGACTTCCAACCATTCTTTCATGAGAAGGAGCACCTTTAACTCTGAGATAACGCCCTTCCCATTTTGGTATGAAAATATCTTTTCTGCGTTGAGGGTAATAACAGATGGTGGTGACCTTACCTGGAAAAAGACGTTGGCAACTCCAGAATTTGTTTATAATTCAGTGTCTGGGTATGCCACCCAGTGGGGCATATCTGAATTTTTGGGAAGTCTGTATTCAAACAGATAGGAACACCTACTGGGAGACTGTGATATACTCCAGGGAGAGAAGGGATGGGACGGGTGTTGCACTGCTGCCTTAGTGATTACTGTTATGTTATATTCCTCCTGAGCTCCTGGCAGGAACTGGGAAAAAACACTACATGAAGGTTACAAACATAAAGGTTGAAGCATAAAAACCGTACAAAGCCTTCCACAATCGTCTCCCACTACTCCCAGCTACACTGATCTGGGAGTACAGTGGAGCCGAATCTAGTCCTATTCCTTTAAATATGATTCCAAAAAGTTCCAAAAATTTGCCCAGTTCTCTGCCAGTCCTTACCCTTTCCAAATTGTACGCCTTCCTCAATAAGCTTCAGGACCCGCGCTACACCTTACTAGGAGTGTGCGAGTCACGCTAAGGTGTCGGCCCATGTGCTTGGCCAGCCACCCCCTTTGCCAGAGAGAAGACGGCCCGGGGCTCCGAGCCCTTTCTTCTTAGCAGCGCTCTCCATGACCTGCCTGTCTTCCCCAACAGTCGCCTTCCTCACCCTCTTCTTAAGGCTACTTTTCTACTTTAAGTTGCCCTTGAACTTCAATTATACTAAAACTTGGGAAAAACTTAACCTCCCTAGGAACCCGCTTATTCATGCTCCAAATTTCTAACGGTGGAACTACTGAAGGCACTGGGGGGATATTTTTTGGAGTGGATGGAGTCACAGACAAGAGGCAACACTCAAATCCACGTGCACTTCGACCCAGTAGAATGGCCCTGGAAGGGGATAATGGTAATTATACACCAAATCTCTGGAGGCAGGAAGTCTCTGTAAGCTTAGAAGCAACAGAAAATGTCACAAAACTTTGCTAAATTTGGTAGTGGTGGGAAAGGGGATGAGATACTGGATACAGGATGAGCCAGGCTGTCTGTCCTCAGAATATGGAGACATGGTGGGGAGCTGAGCTACAGTCATGGAGCTTCGTAGCTGCGGGCCCCCAATCAGGGCCACGTGAAGGCAGAGGAATCTTCACACTGAAATCAAGGGAACACAGAGACTAAGACCCTCTCGGGAACACAGAGACTAAGACCCGTGTGGAGGAAGCTAGTTTGCAGAGGAGGAATGGGACAAACATGTAGAGAAAAATAGGGGCAAGAAATCAAGGGTCCAAGGAGGTCAGGGTGGCTTCCTGTAGGTGGTTTCTAGGAGATTCCCCTATATTCTCACAGTAAACCTCCCTTTTAATAGAGCTACTTTGAGTGGGTTTCTGTTCCTTATACGCAGCCCCTTATCTAACACCTTGGATCTCTGGAACTCAGAATTTCCAGATTTTAGAAAGGTAATACGAAGAAAGGGTTCAATATGTTAACATTACATCCCCAGCAGAGCCTGGGACAAACAATATCTATTAATCAAGGACTTAATATTCCTGTAACAAATGTATGACTGCTCACCCAAGTGAGATAGTGAAGACTATAAACAGCCTCACAGCAGGTCAAGCTCTCAGGCCAAGCACGTTCAGATTATTAGGTCAGGCTGTCAGAGTTTTCCAGATTTCAGAACTTCAGATAAACGACTGTGGACTGTATGAATGTGACAACCCCTCCCCACTCCAAAAGGAAGCATATAAGTGTACTGAGTAACTCTGGTTTAAGTGTTTATTACTTTGAGAAACTCCAAAATACAGATGGTGTACGATAATGAAGGCTGGCACTCATGACAAAACTGTCTATGTTGTACTTTAAATTATAGGAATTCGAAAAGAAATACACTGCCTTATTTTTTTATCTTGTTACTGGACATTACTGTGATCACACAGAAAATATTCATAATTTCAGCTTCACATTCCTCTGCAGAATTACCAATTTATGTCCCTCATTAGCAACAATTAACGCACACTGTCGAATACACATTTAAAATACTTTGTCTATTTGTGATTCTGCATAATTAATTACAGGTAGATACTGAGGATACACATTACCAGCCAAATGCATGTAACATAGCATACCTCTGAATTCAGGTGTGAAATGAAGAGTCTGAAGAAGGGAATTGAGGTAACAGGTTCCACCCTGATTTCTGATTCCACTTAAATTGGTGAATCCTCTAGGAGCAGGTAGCTCCAAAGCTTTGGTCTTTAATTTCCTCCCTTTTCCATAATGATCATTTGACACACTGGAATAATCCTCTTCAAACAGGTCCCCAAACATTGTGAAACTAAATACTACCCTTAAAAAAATATAACATGTTATATAAATGTTTTTATTTTTAAAACAAAACTTCCCCACATCTCCCTTTTATACTTGGGAGTCTCCATTTTAAGTCACTCTTTAGAAAGTATAGACAGTAGTTTGGGCTTTGGAGGCAGCAAGACCTGAATTTTTTCATCCCTGCTCCACACAACCTGTGCGAGCGTGGGCAGGTTACTTAACCCCCGTTCTTATAAGTAAAATGCGATACCAACTGTCACGCAGGATCATTTAAACAATCAAATAACATAATGAAAGAAAGGCATTTAGGGTACAGGATTTAGCCCACAATAAATGACAGCTGTTTTTAAAAAGGCATATTGATATCACTAGTGAAAAAAGAAAGAAAACCCATCAATACACCTAATCCGCTGAGGTGGCAGAGCCGAAGCTAGATTGTGAGTGTTGACAATGGCCTAGGGACCATGAATCACTTCCTAAAATCTCTGCTTCTCAAACTCCTTGCACCAGATTATGACACTTAAATAAGTTAAATGGAACAAATTAATCTTTAGAGTTGTTTAGTACATGGCCCCGAAGCCGGACAGCCGGGTGGAGATTCACTGGGAAAAAAACACTGCCATTTAAATTATGGAGCCTCGAGGGCTTTACAACATGTATCCATCCAGTGATCCCAACATTAGCTCCTGGGATCTAAAGAATCCGCTCAAGGTCTCACATCGAGTGTGGAGGAGGGTCACCTGGAGACGAGAAAGGCCAAGCGCCTAGCACAGTTCCTAAGCGATAGGAAACGCTGAAATGCAATTATTTGCCTTTTCAACCCGTTCCTCAGAAGAAAAGCACAAAAAATGGAACTTGAAAGTGTGGCCTCGAGCGCGTGGTCTAGATTCCGGTCTCCTCCACTCCACGGTCAGACCAGGCCCTCAAGCCCTCCAAGCCACCGAGCCCAGGGGCGCGAGGAGGCAGAGGTCCCCGCGGCGGGAGACCGCAGACCCCTCACCAGGAGGACGCCGCATCCCGGGGCCGGCCGGGGCAGCCTCTCGCCTCGGCCCCCCTCATCCCTCCCGAGATGCCCGGCCGCAGGCCCCACTTACTGCCTAAAGCCCAGACCCCCGCCCCGGCCAAAACTCGAAGCGAAAGAACGCGCCGCTACCGGACACCGCCATGTTGGCGTCAACAGCTCTCCCGCGGCACCGCGCGTGAGCGATTTATGGAACGCACGGACTACGTCTCCCAGGATGCCCGGCGGGGGGAGCGGCGGCCCGCCGCGCGGGGCCTTATGGGCAATGTAGTTCTTTTGGCCCGAGCATGCGGGAGTCGCGTTGGGTGGACAGTGCTCGCTTCCTTGTCTGCTGGCGGCTTCGCGAGTCCGCTCGGTCAGCCGGCCACTCATTCGTTCACTTTTTAAAGTTTATTTTTATCGCTGTTCTCAACTCATGTTAGTTGCAGTAGAGAGTACAAAGATCGCTTGTCATTTGGCCTGGCTAATGCCAAGTTACTTAAACCTTGGAAACATTTGTGTAGGGCTTCAAGAGTGCCGTGCACTTACAAAGACATTTTACAGGTGTATCTCCAGTGAAAAATGTTCCAAGTAACTTTGATCCTTTATAACATCCTCAGTGTTTACTTTGCGCCAACTCTCATACACAAGAGTACACTAAAAATACTTCAAAATCTCCTCTCTTGCCCTCTTGAGCACCTTTGGTGGACTCTTTCCATAGCCTATTTAGGCTCTCTGGCCGTCTCTCCTGTCGAATGAGGGCGACGGGAAGAAAATCATTTTGACTTCAGCTAGAGATTTGAGAGATTGAGAACAGCAATAGTGATAGACGAAGCCACAAGGCAGGAGTCAAAGTGAATGCCAGCCTAAGGGATTTGTATTGGGAACATAGCGACATTCCTGTGGCTGCAAATGTTCAGGAAGTGTCGGTAGGGAAAGAACTGGAGGCAGGGGACCAGCTGGAAGGCTGAAGGTCTAGACCAGGAAACCACAGTGGGAATCGCATCTTCTCAGTTCTTCTTCTTTTTTTTTTTTAAAATAAATTTATTTATTTATTTATTCATTTTTGGCTGTGTTGGGTCTTCGTTTCTGTGCGAGGGCTTTCTCTAGTTGCGGCAAGCGGGGGCCACTCTTCATCGCGGTGCGCGGGCCTCTCGCTGTCGCGGCCTCTCTTGTTGCAGAGCACAGGCTCCAGATGCGCAGGCTCAGTAGTTGTGGCTCACGGGCTTAGTTGCTCCGTGGCATGTGGGATCTTCCCAGACCAGGGCTCGAACCCGTGTCCCCTGCACTGGCAGGCAGATTCTCAACCACTGCGCCACCAGGGAAGCCCTTCTCAGTTCTTATCAGTCTTTCCTAGGCCACCTTGCCCCCTTGGCAGCCTCCTCTTCATGATTCTCGTCCCTGCTCCAAGGCACTCTATCCTGCTGCTTCTCTTTCTGCCTTTTGACTGCTTCTTCTTTGCCCGCTGTGCTTCATTCCCTTCTTCCAAACAGTGAATATTCCTCAAAGTTCCATTCCCTGGCCAAGAATTAGCACTGGAAGGTTAGCTTCTGAGGACACAGGCTCACCCTTGTACCCAGCTGTATCCCGGCCATCTCAACAGTGCCTGGCTCATTACAGGATCTTAATAAATATGTGTTAAATGAATGAAAGGCCTGTTAACACCACCATCCTTCCCCTCATCCAGCATCAAAGTCTCGGAGCTGTCTTTGAAACGTCATCTTTTCTCCATGAATCCAAACATTTTGTAACTCAAAGTATCATCTGGACAATGCTTCTTCTGTTTCCATGGCTCCCTCTCTGCCTGGCAGACCCTCATGAAGTCTCACCCACCTTAGAATGACAACATTTTAGGTGGACTGCTGCTTTCTCCATCCCATCATGCGTATCACTACCACCTCCATCCCATCATGCATGTCACTACCAGATCCATCTGAGGCGCACCCTGAGCTCGCATTTCTCTACCAAAGAGGCTTTGGTGATTCTCTGGTATCTAGTCTAGAAATTCCACCATGGTCCAAACACTATTTTTTTTAATAAATTTATTTATTTTTGGCTGCGTTGGGTCTTGGTTGCTGCACACGGGCTTTCGCTAGTTGCGGCGAGCGGTGGGCTACTCTTTGTTGCGGGGTGCGAACTTCCCTCACCAGGGAAACCCCAACTGTGGGTTTCTCATTATTGATCCATGCCCTTTATTAGGTTGAGAAACTTCCCTTCTTTTCCTAGTTTGCTGAGAATTTTTATCAGAAATGGATGTTGGATTTTATCAAACATTTTTTTCTGTGCCTATTGAAATGATTACATGGTTTTACTTTTTTAGTTTATTTATATGGTGAATTACCTTGATTGATTTTCTAATGTTAAAACAGCCTTGCACTCCTGGAATAAATCTCACTTGGTTATGACATATTATATTTTTATGTATTACATGGTACATATATATGTTTATATTATTGAATTTGGTTTGTTATATTTTTGCTTAGAATTTTTGCATCTATGTTCTTGAGGGGTATTGGTCTGTAGTGTAACCGAGCAAGGCCCTATGGGGCCTTCCCAGGACATGCCTTCCCCCATATCCTCTGCTTTATCTCCTCTCTGAAGTACCTACATAATAGTATTTTTTATTTTTCAGTTTCTATTCACAAAGAAAAAGCTCCAGTCCATCTTCTAATTTTTTTGAAAAATTCCTGACATTACAGAACTAAACTGAAATGTATTAATATTCCACTCTTACATTTCCATGACAAACAAAAGAATTTCATGAGCCAGAACAAACAAACAAACAAACAAAAAAGCCAGGGTAGATAATAGTATTTGATGCAAATTTCCTGCGCTGTTTTGCAGATGTGAAAACCCCCCACCAAATGGAAAAACTACTTGCTGACCATGAGCACAGACCCCCAGGCCTCCTGGAGCCTAAGGACTGATAATCTTAACCCCTGTGACACCGCCCTGCTGCCTCACCATCAGCCCATCACAGAACTGTGCACAAGCTGACAGTACCCTGTGACAGCCCCGCCTCACCTGCCCTTTAAAAATGCCTTGTCAAAACCCTTCGGGGAGCTTGAGACTTTTCAGGGCATGAACCACCTCCTCTCCTTGCATGGCCTTGCAATAAACCTTTCTCTGCTCCAAACTCCTTATTTAGTTTTATTATGTGGCAATGCTGGTCTCATAGACCAATTCTATGGTCTTGTAACACGGAAGAGCAAAACCCGACTCCATGTTGGATCTGTTTCTTTTACTTTAACCTTTGCTACTTCAACCTTTGCTTTTCATTTACTTTTATTATTATAATTATACCCAATGGCCTGCCTCAGGGAACCCTACCTCTCTGCCTGAATGTTAAACTAAAGGGCCTTTGTTCAGCTCTCAGGGAGACAATCTGACCCTGCCCACCTGTGAATGGCTGCAGAAAAGAAGAAATTGACACATCCCCTCCCCCATGCTGGCCAAGCCAGGAGATATTTTGTGAAATTAATGGCCTTCTTACTTTACTTCGTCACCTCCTCCCCCTCTCCGTTCTGTAAAAGAAACTGGCATCCAGACCCCGATAAGATGTTTTTGGGGGGACGCTAGTCTGTCATCTTCTTGGTCTGCTGGCTTTCTGAATAAAGTCGCTATTCCTTGCCTGAACACCTCGTCTCCCTATTTACTGGCCTGTCGTGTGGGGAGCAGAGTGAGCCTGGACTCGGTAACAGTCTCATAGAGTGAATTAGGAAATTCCCTATGCTTCTACTGGAGTATATTGCATCTATATTCCAGAATACTTTCTGGAATGATAATTGGTAGTACTTCTTTTTCCAATGTTTGGTACATTTATCAGTGAAGTTATATGGGTTTGAGGTTTTATTTGTGGGAAAGTTTGTATTGCAAATTTAATTTTAATTTAAAATACATAGGTTATTTCTATTCAGCTTATTTATTTATTCTGGGTTAAACTCTAGTAGTTTGCATCTTTTAAGAAATTTGTCCATTTCATCTAAGTTGTAGAATATATTGGCATAAACTTTTTCATGATATTCTCTTATTCTTTTAATATCTATAGAACCTGTAGTAGTGATGCCACTTCTCTCATTGCTGATATTGGTCATTTCTTCTTCTCTCTCTCTCTCTTTCTTTTTTTTTCTGATCAGTTTGGCTAGAGCTTTTTTTATTTATTTATTTTTTTATTTATTTATGGCTGTGTTGGGTCTTCGTTTCTGTGCGAGGGCTTTCTCTAGTTGTGGCAAGCGGGGGCCACTCTTCATCGCGGTGCGTGGGCCTCTCACTATCGCGGCCTCTCTTGTTGCAGAGCACAGGCTGCAGACGCGCAGGCTCAGTAATTGTGGCTCACGGGCCCAGTTGCTCCGCGGCATGTGGGATCTTCCCAGACCAGGGCTCGAACCCGTGTTCCCTGCATTGGCAGGCAGACTCTCAACCACTGTGCCACCAGGGAAGCCCTAGAGCTTTATCAAGTTAATTCAGTTTTTCAAAGACCGAGCTTTTGGGTTCATTGATTATCTCTAATCAATTGCTTTTCTATTTTCTATTTCATTGATATCTATTCTAAAATAAGCCTACCTGCAGGTAGACCACTCACCACCATTTTTATTTTTCAGACATTTATCTGAAACTTTTCCAGTCACCAAGGTAAATGGTGACTAAGCAAATGTCACCAGTTATAGTTTGGGTGTCCTGGACGGAGCCATCTGGACCCCTAACAAAGATTATGCCCCTAGGTTGGCTCTAGAATCCCTCACCAAATGGTCCTCAAGATCTAATCTGACACCAGTGAGTTTACCCATGAAGGTGTCTAGAAAACCTCCGTAGTGTAGTTTGGTCCAGTGCAACAAACATTTCCTTGTGTGCTTTCTCTGTACGAGGCATAGCATGGGTATTGTGGGAGGAGAGTACAAATATGAAGACATGTCCCCTGACCTCAAGGAGTGCTTGATAGAGTGTGAGACAGATACAGAGATTCCTGAAGGAGGGTACCAGGCCTATTGGGGCAATCCCACAACAGACGTCTAAACAGAGGACTGTGGAAGCAGAGAGAAAAGAGAAAGCAGTCCCAGCAGAGTGCTTCGGGCAAACACTGGGCAGGTAACCCTATTATGTGACATATCTAGAGAAAGCAATTTAAAAAAATGACAAACACATTCCATCACATCCCTAGACTGGGAGATGGGGTTGTCAATCTTATCTCAACATTTCAGAAGCCTCAGAGGGTTTGGAAATGGAATAAGACAAGCAGTAACATCAAGCATCGCAGAGACTCTTGTCGACCTCAAGTTCACTGCCAGTGAGGAGGTCAGCGGCAAGGTGCTTCAAATCTTTCCTTGGAACCTGGGACGCCAATCACTTTCTGGGCAAAGAGTCTTTGGTACCCTGAAGATAAAATCCAAATTTTCCTTTGGGAGAAATTGTGAAAATCCCAGCTTTATTGAAACTTACCCTCTTTTTTTATCATTCTGAGTCCTTAGGTTCCAAGAGCATTGTTTAATAATTCTGTTTCTAAAACGGCATTGCAGTGCAATGTCTCTGCTCATGGTAAAGATCAAAAGCTATCTCATCTGGAAAACATATTACTACCTGTTTCAGCAAATGCTTCTCATTCATTATCATCCTTATGAGTAATTCATTGGCAATGAGTATAATTTTTTTTTTTTTTATGAATGTCTAAATACACGCCCTCTCCTGAGGCAGGTTTTGTGCCTGTACTTATGCCGCTCCTGTTACATGAGCTTAGAATCCAGGCAGCTGGATTGCTCTGGGCTGCAGTTAACAGATGGCACCTGCGATTTTAACCGGCTTCCTTCCTCTGTGCATGTGTCTGCTGCTGACACCTGGCTTTGCTGAGGCAGGCAAGCTGCTGGTAGTACCCATGGATGGGAGCCACTGGTTTACCATGCGTCCGGTCGTGGAGAAACTTGCCCACAGAGGGCATGAGGTGGTCTTAGTCATACCAGAGGTGAGTTGGTACCTGGGAAGTTCATTCAATCTTACGGTAAAGACTTATTCCACGTCTTACACTCTGGAGAATTTGAATAGTGAGTTCCAGAAGTTCTCCGATTTTCACTGGAAAGCTCAGCCACGAAGTCTACTTCTTATGTTGATGAGTTCGTCCAACAAAGCTTTTGACTACTTTTTTTCACATTGTAAGAGTTTGTTTGAGGACACAAAATTAGTAAAATACTTAAAAGAGAGTTCTTTTGATGCAGTGTTTCTAGATCCTTTTGATATGTGTGGCTTAATTGTAGCCAAATATCTTTCACTCCCATCTGTGGTCTTCACCAGGGGAGTATTTTGCCATTATCTTGAAGAAAGCACTCAGTGTCCCATGGCTCTTTCTTACGTTCCTAGAGATTTCTCAGGGTTCTCTGATGTCATGACTTTCGGACAGAGACTGTGGAATCATATCCGGCACTTGGAGGAACGTTTATTTTGCCACTATCTTTTCAAAAATGTTGTAGAAATCGCCTCTGAGATTCTCCAGACAACTGTCACAGCATCTGATCTCTTCAGCCAAATATCAATTTGGTTGTTACGACGTGACTTTGTTTTGAACTATCCCAAACCTGTGATGCCCAACATGGTCTTCATCGGTGGCATCAACTGCTACGAGGGAAAGCCGTTGTCAAAGGTAAGTTACTTCTCCTTTAGCATATTAAGAATTAATCAGGCTTTGGACATTAAAAAAAAAAGATTCCTTATTAAACTGTGATTTGTCATTTATATCCTTTGCATTTGTAATTCCTCTCCAGTTGAACAAACTATTTTATGCCAGTTCATTTAATTGTGCATCATCAAATTTTACAAAGCCGTCTTCTTTGATATGTATGTGTATACAATTGATGTAACTGTATATAATTTCCAGGCTGCATTTTTAAATCCTGTTTTAGGAAAAATACTGAAAAATACAGTAAGAAATGAAACTTCCCTTTTGTTAATCCAATGCCACCCCCTACAGGAAAATGCTTTTAGCCATTTTGTATGTATCTTTTCCAATTTTTCTGAAATTATTTAATATTATTTAATATAAGTGCATGTATCTAATGTAAATTCTCACACCCACTTATTAAAATACAATCTAGTATCAGACTGGATATATTGTTCTTTACCTTGCTTTTTTTCACTTGCCAATAAATTGTGGACATCTTTACAGTCAGTACATACAAATCTGTCACATTCTTTTTAATAGTTGCATAAAATTCTTTACTTTGGATGTACCATATTTATTCAACTAACCAATATTGATAGATATTGATAGCTTTTCCCATTTTTTCTTTTATAAGCAAGACTGTATTAACATTCTTAATTTCTTTACCTTCATATATTTCTATGTTTCTATGCTCTTATCTCTGTAAGCTAGAGTCCTTAGGAGTAGTGTTGCTGGGTCAAATAGTATGTACATACTATATTTTAATGAATTCAACAAATTGCTTTCAAAATATTGAACAACCTGACACTTTGGTCAAAAGTATACAAGAGCTCTGTTTTTTCTATACCCCCTCCACCTCCAGAAGTTGTCAAAGTTTAAAATTTTTAGCAAAATAGTTCTACATAGATGCATCAATTTTTGTTTCCTATTTTCTTAGATATACTGGCCATTTGTATTTCCTCTTTTGTGAGTTATGTATTCACATTCTCTAATCATTTTTATAGAACTTTCTTTTTATAGCTAATTATTATGTCTCTTGAGTATTAGGAATATTAATACTTAGTTTTTTATATGTGCTGCAAATATTTTTTTCCTTGGCTATCTTTCATCTTTCCTCATACAGGACTTTCATTTTGGGGTAGTCAAACTGGTTGAATTTTCCTTTAATGGTTTCTGGATTTCAGCTTGTTTAGATCTTTCCAAGTCTGACATACATAAGCATTTTTTTCTATATTATGTCTTAATGTTTTAATTCCACCAATGTTGATAGTTTTATTTCTTATAATAAGAACTTTGCATGGCATAAGGATCTAACTTCATTATTTTTCCTAAATGGATAGTCCATTATCCCAACATCATTTAATAAAAACTCCTCCTTCATTCATTGAATTGAAATGCATCGTTATCATATTTTAAATTCCCATATTTATTTGCATCTGCTTTTGAACTTCCAGTCTTGCTCCACTGATTTATTTATCTATTCATGTGCCAGGACCATATTTTGATTATAATAGCTTTGTAGTAAGTTTTAACATCTGGTAGGGCATGCCCCATACTCATTATTCTTTTTTTTCCAAGTTTTCTTAGTGATTCTCATAATTTATTCTCCTTCACAAAATTGAAAATTGTTTTATCTAGTCCAAAATATAAAAATAAACCATTAGGGTTCTGTTACTATTATGTAAAATATTTTTACTCATTTGAGAAAGGTGAGATTGACTGGCTATTAGTATTAGGGAAAGGAGACACATTGTTAGGATCAGTAATGGTGCGAATAGGGAGTCGGAAAAGAATATGAATGAGAAATTAAGGCTATTGTCATTGAATTGATTAAGAAGAAGTAGGCTTGTGAGACTAATTAGCAGACTATGGGTTGTGGAGTTAATTCAGATTATGTTGCTTTTTGATAGTCAAGTTAGGGGTATTAGTATAATTGTGGGGATAATAAATTTTAGCATTGGGGGAGGTTAAGGTTTTGTACATAATCGGTGCCATAGGTATTTGATACTATTACTAATAAGGCTAATCTGCGTGCTGCCTTGAAGACTGCGAACACCAGCAAGAGGATGGGTATTATGCTGGCTAAGGTGAAGTGTGAATTTAGGATTGTTAGGGTCGCCAGGATGAATAGTGATAATATTATGCCTTCTAGACATAGTAGTGAGGATATTAGGTGGGATAGATATATTAGTAATCCTATAAGGGATATAGTGAAAGCTATAATAATATTTATATACACTAAAGACACTTGGTAATTATGAGTTTAGTCATAATCTAATGAGTCAAAATAATTTGTTTTGTTTTAAACTAAATACAGTTTAGTTCAGTCCATTCCAGTCCTTTTTGAGTTCACTCGTAGGCCAGGCTAATTGCCAATAATGAGATTAAAAGTAAAACCATGGTGAGTATTGTTTTCAGATTACTTGTTTGAGTTGCTCAGGGGAGGGGCAGTAGGAGGGCAATTTCTAGGTGGAAAAGGAGGAATGTAATTGCTACTAGGAAAAATTTTATGGAAAAAGGCAGGCGGGCGGATCCTATAGGGTCCAATGCGCATTCGTAAGGGCTTGTTTTCTCTGTGTAAGTGTTTAGCTGGGAGAGTCAGAAGGCGATGAGTACAAGCAATGAGGCCAGTGCAGTATGTGTTAATAGGGTCAGTATTAAGTTTATTATTCTTTTTCGGGGTGTACCGAAACTAACTGATTAGAAGTCATTTGCACCAATTAATACTATAAGAATTATGAGCCTCATCAATAGATAGATACGTAAAGGAATAGTCATAAAACATCTACAAAATATCAGTATCAAGCAGCGGCTTCAAAGCCGAAGTGGTGGTTGGATGTGAAGTGAAATTTTAATTGGTTCAGGAAACAAACAATAAGGAAGGTGGACCCAATGATTATGTGCAGTCTGTGGAATCCTGTGGCTATGAAGAAAGTTGACCCATATACCCCATCTGAGATGTAAATGGGGCTTTGTAATGCTCTGAGGCTTGTAGGGGTGTGAAATAGACGAGAAGGGCAATTGTAATAAAGAGGGCTTGGAGTATGTGCTTGCGGATTTCCTTCCGTAAGGCTGTGGTGGGCCCAGGTGATAGACACCCAGAGGCTAATAGCATGGAAGGGTTGAGAAGCAGCACCTCTAGGGGGTTCGGAGGGCGAATGCCTGTTGGCGCCCAGCACCCGCCTAATTTAGGGGTAGGGGCGAGGCTTGAGTGATAGAAGGCTCAAAAGAAGATGATAAAAAAGAGGACTTCTGAGACGATAAATAAGATTATTCCGTATCGAAGTCCCTTTTGGACGATTGGTGTGTGATGGCCTTGGAAGTTGCTTTCTCGAATAACATCTCGTCATCACTGATATATTGTTAGAGTGTTGGTTAGTAGGCCTAATATTAGTAGAATTATTGAGTTGAAGTGGAATCACATGATTAGGCCCAACGTTATGAGGAGGGCTGAAAGGGCTCCTATAAGGGGTCAAGGACTGGGGTTTACTATGTGATCCACGTGGGTCTGGTGGGTCATTATGTGTTGTCATGGAGATATAAGCATACTAAGAGGGTAAATACATAGGCTGGAATTATAGCAACGGCAAATTCGAGGATAGTGAGTAGGGTGAGAACAATGAAGGTAATGAAAGCCGTGATGGTGTTGATGCTTATTAGCACTAAGATCGTTCCTCCGATTAGATGTATTAATACATGACCTGCTGTGATATTGGCTGTTAATCGCACAGCTAGTGCTACCGGCTGGATAAACAGGCTGATAGTTCGATAATCACTAGCATAGGGATGAGGGGGGTGGGTGTGCCTTGTGCTAAGAAGTGGGCCAAAAATGCTTTTGTTTTGTTATGGAAACCTATAACCACGGTGCTGGCTCATAGGGGAACGGCTATCCCACATTTATTGAGAGCTGCGAGGTGGGTGTAAACGGGTGGGTTAGTAGTCCCAGAAGGTTGGTTGATCCAATAAATAGAATGAGAGACATCTTTTTGCTATGCTTTTCCTATTCAGAATATAGTACTTCTCTTTACTTATTCAGATCTTGTTTTAAGTCTACCAATGAAAACTTGCATTTTTTTGTATGTCTTTTATTTTTTCTTATTAAAATTTATTCCTAGGCATTTTATTACTTTGGAAACTATTGTGAACAGAGTATATTTTCATTTCTATTTTGAAGTGGTAATTAAAGTATAGCTTTGCTTTTTGCACATTTATCTTGATCTAGCCATACTACTAATCACTCTTAGTAATTTGTAATTTTTTTAGGTATACAATATCGTCTGCAAATAATAACCTCCCATATTCATACCTCTTATTTTGTTTCACTGAAACATATACCTTCAAAACATCATTGAGTCATTAGTTCAATAACAATTATTCAATAGTTTATGAATAATGTTGAATAGTTGGTCCAGACAGTTTGAATTGGAGTTCAATCACTTGCAATTGAAAAGGTACTTTCAAATACAGGAGTAATATTCCTGGCAAATGCAGAGTCTCTAAATCCAGATGAAATGCTTATCTCAGCCTATTATTTTATTAGGGAAGTCCTATTTATTTTTATCTATTGATCTGGCTGCTTATAAGGCTCAGTACATTTTATAATATAGTCATATTCTCTTTTTCCCCTTCGAACTAAGGAGAGGTTACAGATGGATTAGGTACTCAGTGAATATATGTTATGGACACTCTGCTTATGTAACTCCTACTACTTAGAGCATGAATCAAGTCTGGCTAGGACAGCATTTTATAAGGGCCTCTGTTCACCTTGCCTTGCCCACTGGGGACCCCTGGATCCTCACATAGCTGAGGCAGTTTCACCCAGACTGGGTACACACACACACACACACACACACACACAAACACACACACACACACCACACAGATGATAATGTTGGATTTATTTAGCATGACTGAATGCAAGAAAACAAGAATCAAAATATTGGTTGGGCTGTAGAATGTACAGACTTGTATAAAGCACCCCATTTTTATGAGGAAATTGTTTTGGAATAAAAATAATTAAGCACTTACCGTCATACATGTGCTAAAAGTGAATTTAAGTGTTTTTGGAGCAGAGAACATATTATTTTGTTTGTGTAAATTCAAGATGTTATATCAGGCAAACTTTATGTAAAGGGCCAGAAAGTAAATGTTTTAGATTTTTCATGCCAGTAAATACCCCAGCTCTGACACTTAGCAGCGACATCACCTTGGGTAAGAACCACTGTTTCTAAATAGGTTAAATAGGGATAAAATAGTAGCACCACACACAGCTCTTTTCCAGATCAGAAACGGTAATGCATGTAGAGTGCCAGGTGTGTGGCAAAGAATCAGTGACAGCTGTAACTGCCATAACCACGTGGTGCTAGGTATTTCCCAGTACGATTATTTCCAACCTTCACGATATTAACAGTAACGATGAGATCAGGCTCTTTTCAAAACAACATGATCAGATGTCAATATTCTCCTCTTGTTGGGAGCCTCCTATGAATTATTTAACCCTCAGATGGATAGAGTCCCCTTAGGGAGAGTTTAGAAATTAAATATAACAAAAGCCAACATAGGTTGACATTGTTATTAGCCCCGTTTTGCAGATAATGAAACTGAGGCACAGAGAGGTTGAGCGAGTTGCCCACGGTCACAGCTCTGGTAAGTGAGGAAGGCACATGGGCTTATTTGCTCTGCGGCATGTGGGATCTTCCCGGACTAGGGATCGAACCCGTGTTCCCTGCATTGGCAGGCAGATTCTCAAACACTGCGGCACCAGGGAAGCCCGAGGTGAATTTTACATGTCAGTAAGTATTAACAATTTACTCTCCCTCCAGCAATGTATAAATATACCCTTTTCTTCAAATTCTTGCTCACACTTATCTTCAGACTGTAGGTTTTTGCCAATCCAATAGGTGAAAAATATCTCAAGGTTATCTTAATTTGCATTTCCCTCATTAACTGTTTATCTTTTTAAAAAAAATTAAGTTGTTTGACCAGTGAAGAAGAGAGCTGGAGCTGACCTCTCTCAGTGAATATAACTGATGCCACCTCTGATCATATTAGCTCTTCGGGTAACCCCACCATATTCTTGACTCAGTGAATTTGTTGGAAGGCTTTTCATTGCTTGCAATTTTATTGGCTCAAATACTGGGAAAATCTCAGGGTATACTGATTAGGTGTGGCTTGCTCCAGGGATCAAACCATGACACCAGGACCCATTTTTCACCTTTAATTCTTGTATCTGCTTCTGATGATATCCTTCTGGGTGTCATGATACCCAAGCACCTGGGGCTCTAGCCGGAGTCCTTTTCCCAGGATTCCTAGTAAAGTTCTTCTGCCTCATTGGGTCTCATTAAGTGACATGTCCATCTCTGCACTAATCACTGTGGCTGAAGGGATGAGATGTGCTAATTGGTTGAGGCCTAGGTCACATGTTCTATCCCAGAGCAGCTCTTGCGGAGCCTCACCTGAAGTCCAGGGGAGGTCGCTGGGATGAGTCACTTCCTAATGACTTTCCACACTGGACAAATTAAAGATGTTTTCAATTTAGATGTCAGGTTTTTCATTGCTAGTTTATCTTACAAATCTATTATCATATAGATTTCTCTGTGTCCTAATCTGAGTTTATTTTAAGAAAATGTGGGTGGGTAGTAAATAGGAATGCCCCCAGGAAAGAATGATCTGTCAACTTTTAAAGCAATCATTTTGGGGCTTATAAGCATTTTGTATTTGAAGTCTTTGATCTTTGTTCTCTTTTAGGTATTTTTTTCCCTATTGTGATATTTGTAGATACTTTTAAATTTAAACTTGAAATTTAACAAATTCCCCAGCAAGTGGAAGGAATACTATTAGCTATGGGTATTTTTCTTTCTCTCTCTCTTTTTTTTTTTAAGGGCAGCCGTCTCCTTTTTAAATTTTTATTATTATTATTATTTTTTGGCTGCACCACGCGGCATGTGGGGTCTTATTTCCCTGACCAGGGGTCAAACCCACGCCCCCTGCAGTGGAAGCGCAGTCTTAACCACTGGACCACCAGGGAAGTCCGGTATTTTTCTATTAATGTTTCTTAGAATATATGTCTTTCCATGGTAGATTTTGGTCTTTATCAGCTCTGGAAAGTTTTATTCTTTTGCCATTGCATTGTATCTTTTCAATTTATGCTATTTTTAAAACAATTAATGCTATTGAGGTATTATTTACATGTAATAAAATGCACCATTTTTTTTAACTGTACATTTCTGAGTTATAATTTTATATATCCATGTAACTGTCACCACAGTCAAGATATGGGACACTTCCATCACTCCAGTAACTGGCCTTGTGTTCTATCCCAGTCAACCAACACCTTCCCTAGACCTTAGGCAACCACTGATCCGGTATCTGTCACTGAGATTAGAATAATCTTTTCTAGAGTTTCATCTGAATGGAATTATACAAATATGAATGGAAAAAAGCTGCTATGAATATTTGAGTACATGTGTTTATGTGAATAAATCGTTTTGTATTTCTTGGGTAAATACTTAGAAGCAGGATTGCTGGGTCGTATGGTAGGTGTATGTAAACTTTATAAGAAACAGCCAAACAGTTTTTTAAAGTAATTGTACTATTTTACGTTCCTGCCTCTACATTCTTGCTGACACTTACTATTATCAGTTTTTTATATCTTAACCACTCTTGTGGATGCATAGTAGAATTTCATTGTGGCTTTAATTTTCATTTCTTTCTTTCCTTCCTTCTTTCATTCCTTCCTTCTTTTTTGGTCACACTGCGCGGCTTGCGGTATCTCAGTTCCCGGACCAGGGATTGAACCTGGGCCACAGCAGTGAAAGCGCTGAATCCTAACCACTAGGCCACCAAGGAACTCCCTAATTTGCATTTCTTTGTGACTGCTGATGATGAACATCTTTTCATGTGCTTACTGATCACATGCATATCTTTAAAAAAAACAGTGTCCCTTCAAATCTTCTGCTCATTTTTATTGGGGTAGTTGTCTTCTTATTTTTGAGCTGTAAGAGTTCTTTATATGTTCTGGATACAAGTCCTTTGTCAGATACATGTTTTGCTGGTGTTTTCTCCTGGTGTGTGGTTTATATTATATTTTTAAAATAACATCTTTCAAAGAGCAAAATTTTAAATTTTGATGAAGTCCGACTAATCAATTTTTTAATAGTTTGTACTTTTTGTGTCCTAAGAAATCTTTGCCTATCCTAAGGTGTGAAGATTTGGTCCTATGTTTTCTTCAAAAAGTTTAAATAGTTTTAGTTTTTCTGTTTAGGTTTATGAGAGTGGCAGTGGGGAATACCATCTCTCAGGGGTCAGGCTCGAGTGATGTCGTTTTCTATTTCTGGCCTTTGTGGGGTGACCTCACCCACACCCCTGGCGTCAATCACCACCATATCCTGATGGTTCCAAGTCCATCTGTGCAATCCAGGCCCCTCCTCTGCTCCAGATCCGTGAAGCCAACTACCTTGGACATATCCTCCTGGTGTTTCACAGGCACAGGGAACACACGCCGCTCCCTCCCCACAGCCCTGCTTCTCCCCAGGGCCCGCATCTCTGTGAAGGTACCACCATCCCCCCAGGGGTCCAGCTCTCTCCAGGGGCTCCAAGTACAAGAAGTGCAAGTAGAGATCAGATGACACCAACGTCTAAGTAAAGTGCCACTGCGTTAATGTAGAATGGGAGAGAGCCCTTTAATGGGACAAGAACAATCTCACTCCTCTGCAGGTGTGTTCCTGCCCTCACCCCAATACTTACAGACATTTTAATTGGTTTGGGGGAATAGTTCAGGGGCTGAAATATTTCACCCCTAGCTAAGAACCCCTTTCTAGTGCCCAGTCTACGCACAACTTCCAGATCCAGACCATCCTCCCCTGGGCAGTGCGGGATGCCCTCTGCAGCCCTGTCCCTGCCTTCTCTGGACCCATCCTTCATGCGCCGTCCTCTGTGAGCGCCCCCTAGCAGATGCTTCCTGTACTGCCTCTCACATCTGTTCTGTCTCCAGTGCTCCTGCAACTGTGATTCAGGCCCTCACCTCACACAAACAGCCTCTGAATATGACACCTGGGGTCCAGGTTGACCCCTCTGAACTATTCCCTACTTCTTTGCAAAAGGGACTTTTAAAAAACACAAACTTGGGGCTTCCCTGGTGGCACAGTGGTTAAGAATCTGCCTGCCAATGCAGAGGACACGGGTTCGAGCCCTGGTCTGGGAAGATCCCACATGCCGCGGAGCAACTAAACCCGTGCGCCACAACTACTGAGCCTGCGCGTCTGGAGCCTGTGCTCCACAACAAGAGAGGCCGCGATAGTGAGAGGCCCACGCACCGCGATGAAGAGTGGCCCCCGCTCGCCACAGCTGGAGAAAGCCCTCACACAGAAACGAAAACCCAACACAGCCAAAAATAAATAAATAAATAAATTTATTAAAAAAACAAAACAAAAAACCCCACAAACTTGGCCAGGCCACAACAACTTTAGTTGTTGTCCGAGACTTCGGGATGAAGCTCAAGCCCCCAGCTTGTGGTCCCTAGTTATAGGTTGAATTGTGGCCTCCTCAGGGGCCACAAAAGATATGTTGTAGTCCTAACCCTTAGCACCTCAGAATATGAGCTTATTTGGACACAGTGTGTTTACAGAGGTAGTCACGTTAAATGAGGTCATTTGGGTTGACCCTAATCCAATATGACCAGTGTCCTTATGAAAAGAGATTTAGCCACAGAGACAGACATGCACAGAAAGAAGATAATGTAAAGACACCCAGGGGGAAGATGGCAAGGGTGATGCACCTATAAGCCAAGGAAGACCAAGGTTGCAGGCAAACACCAGAAGCTGGAAGAGGCAAGGAAAGATTCTCCTTCAGAGCCTTCAGAGGGAGCATGGCCTTGCTGCCACCTTGATTTGGACCGTGCCCTCAGAATATGAGACAATCAATTTCTGTTGTCCTAAGTCACCCAGTTTTGGGCACTTTGTTACAGCAGCCCTAGAGGTGAATACAGCCCTCTCCGTTTTCAGCCTCCTGCTTCCTGCTCTTGTATGTTTCATGAGTTTCCCAAGGTGTACAGTTCTCTTGCTGTTAGGAATGCTTCCTGCCATGTCCATGCCTCTGTGCAGGTGGGGCCCATCAAAGCACCAATTATGACTTGCCCTCTTGTAAAAAGCCATAAAAATTTGTGTTGGCAAAGGCAGTCTCACGCGTGCAGTGTTTTGGCCCTCACTTGGCGGCATAAGAATGGGCCTTGGCTTAGAACTCTTCCTTACCAAGAGCCTATGCCAGGCTTATCACCTTGTGTGGGAGTATCTTTCCCTGTTTCAGTTTCAATGACTGCTCTTTTGTCTTTGTTTGAAGTGAGTGCATCTTATGCCACTTGGCCAACCCTACTGTTACATCTGTCCTCCTCGGAGAGGGGATGGGGTCTTTCCACCGTGGCACAGGGGGGAGGCATGTAGGCAAATTGCCCTGCATCAGGCATCAGGGGAGACGGACTGGCCGTGGAACACTGATGCCCACTGCTGGAGGTGACCTTGCTCTGTGTCTTCTCTACATAAGTAAAGTGTTGTCCCATCTGGTGCGTGACTGCACTTTGTTCTTCTTGGCGACTCAGATACCGACGTGCAGTAGGCAGAGGTGTTTGTACTTCTATTCCTGGCGGCTGGCACAGTGACGATCTTTGCTATTCTCCATGTACTTGGTGTCCTGCTCTGGGATTGGGGACCAGTGCTCTGTAATCTGCTTGACAGATATGATAGGATATAAGCTGGGAGTAGAGGTCAGAAACTGAGCCTTGGGGAAAACCTGCAGTTATGTGGCTGGGACAGAAAAAGAGAGCATAGATGTTGCTGTTGCAGGGGAAATGAGAGAACCAGGATCCTGGACGCACAGCCTCCAAGGATGATGCAGGGTTGCCAAGGAAACACACCACAGCTTGGTGGCGATATTAGGGGCTTGTCAACTCCACTGCCCCAGGGTGATGCCGGCTCCCTGGGGCTGATGGGCTGACTGAGATGCTGGTTACTTTCTGGCCACATGGGCACAAATGGGTTGTGGATAGTCTCCCTGTTGAGAGGTAGGAGCTGGTGCATCGGGCGAGGGCAGAGTAGGAGAGGTGAGTGCTAAGAAGAGCGGGGAAACTCTCCTTTGGCTCTTGGCCACCCTGGGGCTCCCATGCCATCTGCTGTCTCCTTCATCCCTTTCAACCTCCACTGCTTTGGCTTGCTCTCCAGTGCCTTCAGACAGCCTTTCAAAAAGAAATATTTCCCGGGAATTCCCTGGCGGTCCAATGGTTAGGACCCGGAGCTCCCACTGCTGGGGCAGGGTTTGATCCCCAGTCAACCCCACAAGCCGTGTGGCAGGGGCAAAAAAAAAAATTTCCCAAGAGATTATAATCATTATGTGTGGGAGCATTGGACTGATAGGAGCTACTCCTACCGGAAGCCAGAAATGCTTCTAGGTGAATTTAAAAATATATATATTTTTGGTCATATTACAAATCCCAGGGAGATTTTGCTTGGCCTACCATTACATCTATAGCTTAATTGGGGGCAAAATCAAGAGTGTTGTAATGTTAAATCTTCCCACGCAGGATGTTGTATGCCTCTTCATTTATTTTATTCTAGTCTAGATTGAATCTCTAACTGGAGCAGAGAAAGCACCACCACCCTTTCCAATCCCCTAAGTGCACTGTGTATCCTTACTTGGCTTATAGCATCTGTATTAGGTTGAGTGGCAAACACACGGCAGCTGATCACACTGAGGAAAGCCAGAATGTTGCCCTGGATACTCGCTGACAGGTGTCCATTGCAGTTAGAGCCAGACCAGTAACAGGGGCTACTGAGTTCTTAGCAGAGCGAAGGGGATACAACTCTGCTAACTTGCTGCTTCTGCCACCAGATAGGGTGTCGCTAGATTCACTGGTGGCTGGAAACCCAAACAGCAGCTTCTCTTGCTAACAACACTGACAGCAGCTGCAGCAGCAAAAACAAGCTTGAAGTCCCACCCTCCCGGCGGCCCTGCTCCCTTCCCTAGCATATCCTTATACCCTGAAAGTAGCACATGAGCAGCCTTGATCCTACACTCTCAAGAAATTCTGCATGGCAGTTTGTGGAAATGAATGGGGGACAGAAACGATAGGATGTAACCTGGGAGTAGAGGCCAGAAACTGAGCCTTGGGGAAAACATGCAGTTATATGGCTGGGACAGAAAGAAGATCCAGAAAAAGAGAGCAGAGATGTTGCTGTTGGAGGGGAAATAAGAGAAGCAGGACCCTGGACTCACAGCCTCCAAGGATGGTTAAAGCAAACGCTCCCTGCACAGTGGCAGCTGGCATGACACAGGAGGCGTCTTGGTGTGCACGTGTTTACTCAGTGGTGGATCCCTACTGGGGGTAACTTTCTCCGAAAGGGAAGCCTCAGCCTGGCCGGTCCTGCGGCCTGGGACAGGATGTCGCTATGGCAGAAGCCATGGATGCAGAAGAGCGTGCTCAGTGAGAGAGAGAGAGAGCTGGGCAGCCCAAGGAGCCCTCCCGCACCATCCCCAGGGCAGACGGGACACGGAGATGTCCGTATCTTGCTGAGCACGTGCGGGCATCAGTCTCTGTAGCAGGGCCGGACTCATGGGCCCCACCTCAGAAGGTCCCACAAATTATGGCGCCCCTCTGTTCTGGAGGAATCTGTCCTCATCAGGACTTAGGACTGTAAATGACCTTGGAGCAGAATCTGAACATAAACTATAAGATGTAACAAAGGCCCAGATTAATGTACACCCCAGTCCCTAAACAGAGTAGCAGAAGACTGGAGCCTCCGGCATCAGAAGAGGAATTCAGAGAGCCTGCTCCGAGGCCGGGGGACGGCGCTCTCTGAATCCACTCTGTCATTGCTAAGGGTTGCCTTGTCCACTGATGCCTTAGATAACGGCAACCCCTATTCCACGAGGCGGATACAGAATTCTCAACCAACCCTTCTGCTGTCCTTCCTCCGGAATCCCTCCAGATATTTCCATAGCTGACAGCCACTTCAATAGACTCTGCCCTGAACATGGCAAGAGGTGTCCCCATGTGGAACGGGAACAAAACGGACAGCCGGCATCCCCTCCCCGCTGAGAGAAAGCTGTCTTGGCAATGTTATATATTTCCCTGGATGTGCTCTGTGTTCACCCATGATTGGGGGAAAGAGTTGAAAGAGTTATCAAATAAGGTCACATCCAGCAGAGAGGTTCTGGCTGGGACTAGGGCGCAGGTGACTCCTCAGAGCTCAGTCACAGCCCCATAGAACATGGTTAACAGAGAAATAGGAGGTGATCAAAGGGAATGCGCAGGCACAGCCTTGCTTTGGGCATTGGATGAAAAACAAGAGAGTGAACTTGAATGCTCCCCAGAGGGAACAGCAGAGTCAGATGAGTTTTTCCAAGATAAGGGGGAGTGGTCTTTCCCTGGGTGAAAGCAGAGGTGATGAAACACAGGGATAGACTTATTCTGTAATGATTAATGTAAGGAGGGAGCACTGCCTTCCAATTACATGCCATTTTGCTTAAGTGGCCTGATGATAAGATAAAGAGAACAAATGCAGGCGGCACAGCCTGAACAGAAAGTCAGCTGCTTTTGGCTTCTGCAGAGATGTCCCTGGGACTGCAGCTTCCCTGGCAGGTGCTCCCTGGCCTCTTGCTCTGCCTGTGGGTCGGGCGATGGGCCGAGGCTGGGAAGGTGCTGGTGGTCCCCATGGAGGGCAGCCACTGGCTCAGCATGCGGGAGGCCGTGCGGGAGCTCCATGCCAGAGGCCACCAAGCAGTGGTCCTTTCTCCTGAGGTGAATATGCACATCAAGGCAGAGGACTTTTTCACCATGAAAACCTATGCCATTCCATACACCCAGGATGAATTTGATTACATCATGACAGGCAAGATTCATCTGCTTTTTGAAAGAACACATTTTCTAACACTGTTTTTGGAAATTATGGCCTCTTTGAAAAATGTGTCTTTGGTCTTTCAAAGGTCTTGTGAGGAACTATTGTATAACAAGGACCTGATCAGGCACCTGAATGCCAGTTCCTTTGATGTGGTTTTAACGGACCCCGTTTACCCCTGCGGAGCGGTGCTGGCTAAGTACCTGTCGATTCCGGCTGTGTTTTTTTTGCGTTCCATTCCATGTGACTTAGACATTGAGGGCACAGCGTGCCCAAACCCTTTTTCATATGTTCCTAGGTTATTAACAATGAATTCAGACCACATGACATTCTTCCAAAGGGTCAAGAACATGCTCTACCCTTTGACCCTCAAGTACATTTGCCAAGTTTCTTTCCCTCCTTATGCACGTATGGCCTCTGAACTTCTTCACAGAGAGGTGTCGCTGGTGGATATTTTTGGCTCTGCATCCATTTGGCTGTTCAGAGGAGACTTTGTGATGGACTACCCCCGGCCAATCATGCCCAACATGGTCTTCATTGGGGGTATCAACTGTGTCAACAGGAAACCATTATCTCGGGTCTGTATTGGTGCTTTTATTCAATCAATGTTCCAAGCGGAACACATTTTTTTAAAAAAACAACTTACTTCCAGGTGCTTATTTATCTACTGATCTTTTTAAAGATTTCCACCTCTCACTCTCCTTCTAACAGTGTTTGGTGAGATAAATTGTTAAAGTGCCTCCAGTAGTGCAGTAAAGGTTTGCGATGGTCTTTGAGAGGAATGAGAGGAAGGGGTGAGTGTCCATGATAGGATTGACAAGCAATGGTGTGATTCAACCGTGATTGCCCTTTAGTAAAGGCACGTTCGTAACAGTTGTGCAATTTTCTCCAGCTGAGTAGGAGCAGAGAACTTGAGCTGTGAATCCATCCATCAGGGGATTTTGCTTGAGGGTGTTCAAGTAGGATGAAAGAACTGGCAAATTACATTTGTTTAAAAAAATTTTTTTTAACCCTTCTTTTTTTTTTTTTTAACAAGCCTGGCTTTGTTTCTTTTTTGCTGTTGTTGTTGTCGTTTTTTTTTAAAAATTAATTAATTAATTAGTTTATTTTTGGCTGCATTGGGTCTTTGTTGCTGCGCACGGGCTTTCTCTAGTTGTGGCGAGGTGGGGCTACTCTTTGTTGCAGTGAGCAGCCTTCTCATTGCGGTGGCTTCTCTTCTTGTGGAGCACAGGCTCTAGGTGCATGGGTTTCAGTAGTTGTGGCACGTGGGCTCAGTAGTTGTGGCTTGCGGGCTCTGGAGCGCAGGCTCAGTAGTTGTGGTGCATGGGCTTAGTTGCTCCGTGGCATGTGGGATCTTCCCGGACCAGGGCTCGAACACGTGTCCCCTTCACTGGCAGGCGGATTCTTAACCACTGTGCCACCAGGGAAGTCCCAAATTACATTTGTTGACCTGATAGTTCTTAGTGGTTTTGTCTTGGAAGGGACGGAGGTGTGGTCACAGGAGACCTAAACACCAAAAAGAAGCAGAAGTTTCAGAGAGGTCGAAATATTAAGTGGAAGTGAGACAATGCCAGAGAGAGAAGTTGGGGTCTCTGTGATCAGAGAAAGAAATAATTGAGTCCAACTTTTCAGAGATGGAGCTGTGCTGATGAGAAGTCTTCTGACCAGGAGTTGGTGTCTGGAGTAAAATGTGGGGATGTACCAGAGTTTAATGGCATGTCAGGTAGGTCTTCTACTTGGGACACTGAGGGCATCAAAGGATAGCGGCAGGGGCTAGAGAGGAGGTAAAACTGAGCCTATAAACTCAGTGAAGGTGGGGAGAGCGATGCTGAGAAATGAGTCTCAAAGAGGAAGGGTTTGTTAGGAGGGGCTGACCACATCACCAAACCTACCCTGGCCCAAGCCACCCCACCCCAAGTTTCCATGACAGGAACTACTACTTTCCTCATCCTTTCAGAGTCTTCTTAGGTTAACCCTGAATATTTGGGCTTAATTGAAATAGGACTCTTGGAGGCCAGATTTGTTTCTTAATCCACTGAGTTAGCCATCTTTTTTGCCCTTTTATGTAATAGTCACTGAATTTATATTAACTTCCATGACTTTAGATCTCTTATAGTTTTTGTATTCTTACTTTTGTATCTCTTTTTATTAATGTAGTATATGTTATTGCACAGGACTCTAACTTCATTTTTCTTTTTTGCTCGCACCATAAAGGATCTATTCTACTAGTTTTTTCTTCCTATATGCAATGCATTTGATCAATGATAAAATATGTATGTATCTATTAGATTTGTAAAAAGGGAAAGTAGGGAGGCATTTAAAAAACAATTGCTGCTCTTTCCTTTTTACTTTTTCTGTGTGAATATATTCTGTAGAGTAGACTGCATTGGTTCAAATCCTCACTACCATTTTATAGTTGAATGACCTTGGGTGGGTGACCTAACCATTCTGACCTTAACACTGTCACAGAGAGCACACAAATATTATCCATTATCATTATTTAAAAGGTGCCAAGCAAGACAAGGTATGTCACCTGGAGGCATGTCATTTGGAGGCATGTAGATATGTTTGTGCCAATTTATTTGGTACATGAAAGATCATTTACACTGAAATTCTCAAGTTTTATACATCGTAAGCACAGCATTATCTTTTTTGTTCCACTAGCTTTTTTTTTACTTTGAGATTTTTGTCATCCTTATTTATTTGGTTTGGTTTACCCTTAGATGTGACTCCTTTAAATGTTTATGGAAATTCTTCTCAAAATATGAAAGATTAAAGTCTAAAGTTTTAATATTTTTGTTCCTTCTCCTTCTTAAAGTTTATGATGGGTTGAATTATATTATTGGTCTTCTCAAAGAAATAACTTTTGGATTTGCTTATTCTTTTTACTGTTTTTGTTTTCTATTTCATTAATTGCAGCTTATTGTTTTTATTAATGCTATCATCCTTGTATCCCTTGATTTATGTTATAGCTGTTTTTCTAATTTCCTTAGGTAAGCATTAAGTTCCTTTATGTTTTCTTAATAATGAAGAATTGAAGGTCATACATAAAACATTTTCTTGAATCCTTAGATTTTGGTATAAATTGCTCTCATTTTCTTTTTCTTAAATTTACATGATTGATTTCCTCTTTGAGTCAGTGGCTATCTATATTTTTTAACAAGGTTGTCTCTTAATTCCCATATAGTTAAGATTTATTGTAGCCATCTTTCTCTTATTTTTCTCTAATGATTTTGAATTTTAATCAGAGAATGTTTCTTGTGGGGTCACTGCTTTAAAAACTTTCTTAATAGGTTTTCTTTATGGTCTAGTACAGAATTATCCAACAGAAATATAATGCAAGCCACATATGTAATTGAAAGCTTTTTAGTAGACATATTAAAAAAAGCAAAATGAGGGTTAAAATTAATTTTAATACTATATTTTATTGAATCAAATATATCAAAAACATGATCCATTAAACATATACTCAATATAAAAAATTTTGCAGGTGCTCATTTGCCATTGTTTCTTCCAGTTTTATTGAGATATAATTGACGTGCAGCACTGTATAAGCTTAAGGTGGACAGCGTAGTGATTGACTTACCTAGATCATGAGATGCTTACCACAATAAGTTTAGTGATCACCCATCATCACATATAGATACAAAATTAAAGGAACAGAAACTTTTTTTTTCCTTGGGCTGAGACCTCTTAGAATTTACTCTCAGCGACTTTCATAGATAACATAGAGCAGTGCTAATTATCTTTACCATGTTGTACATTACATCCCTAGCACATATTTCTCTTACAACTGGAAGTTTGTACCCTTTGACCGCCTTCATCCAATTCCCCCTCCCCCCATTCCGCGCTTCTGGTGGCCACAAATCGAATTTCTATTTCTATAAGCTTGTTTGTTTGTTTTTGAAGTATAATTGACCTACAGCACTATGTTAGCTCCTATCACACTACATAGTGATTCAGTACTTCCATACACTTCAAAATAATCACTACAGTAAATCAGGCTATGATATTCACCGTAGAAAGATATTACATAACCGTTGACGGTATTTCTCACACTTGAATTTCTTACCTGTGACATATATTTTGCAACTGAAGTTTGTATCTTAATCCCTCCCACCCATTTCTCTTCTTCCCCTACGCCCCTCCACTCTATCAACCACCTGTTTGTTCTCTGTATCTATGAGTCTGTTTCTGTTTTGTTATAGTTGTTCATTTTGTTCATTTGCTTTGCCTTTTATTTTCCACATGTAAGTGAAATCGTACAGTATTTGTCTTTCTCTATCTGACTTATTTCACTGAGCATAATAGCCCCAGGTCCATCCATGTTGTCGGAAAAACAAGATTCCATTCTTTTTTATGGCTGAGTAATATGCAATAGCCAATATTCTTGTCTATTGTAAATAATGCCGCAGTGAACACAGGGATGCATATATATTTTCTAATTGGTGTTTTCCTTTCTTTGGATAAGTGCCCAGAAGTAGAATTGCTGGATCGTATGGGGTTTCTATTTTTAATTTTTTGAGGACCCTTCATGTTGTTTTCTATAGTGGCTTCCCCAGTTTACGTTTCCACCAACAATGTACGAGGATTCCCTTTTCTCTACATCCTCACCAACACTTGTTACTTTGTTGTCTTTTTGATAATAGCCATTCCGACAGGTGTGCAGTGGTAATCTTATTGTGGTTTTGATTTGCATTTCCTTGATGATTAATGATGTTGAGCATCTTTTCATGTGCCTATTGGCCATCTGTATTTCTTCTCTGCAAAAATGTCTATTTGAGTCCTCTGCCAATTTTTTTTTTTTTTTTTTAAATTTTTATGACTGTGTTGGGTCTTCGTTTCTGTGCGAGGGCTTTCTCTAGTTGTGCCAAGTGGGGGCCACTCTTCATCGCGGTGCGCGGGCCTCTCACTATCGCGGTCTCTCTTGTTGCGGAGCACAGGCTCCAGACGCGCAGGCTCAGTAATTGTGGCTCACGGGCCTAGTTGCTCCGCGGCATGTGGGATCTTCCCAGACCAGGGCTCGAACCCGTGTCCCCCGCATCAGTAGGCAGATTCTCAACCACTGCGCCACCAGGGAAGCCCCTCTGCCGATTTTTAATCATGTTGTTTGTTGTCGTTGTTGTTGTTGACTTGTATGTTTTCTTTCCGTATTTTGGATATTAACCCCTTATCAGATACATCATTTGCAAGTATCTTCTCCCATTCAGTAAGTGGCCTTTTCCTTTTGTTACTAATTTCCTTTGCTGTTCAAAAGGTTTTCGTTTGAACTTGGGCGGGGTCTGCGCCGCGGCCGCAGGCGGACGGCGCAGGTCGGGTCCCTCCCGTCCGCGCTCCCCGGCCCCGAGGCGGTCGATGGGACCGAGCGCCGCGGAGCAGGCGGCGGCGCCCGTCGCGGGGCTGGGGCAGCGCAAGAGCCCGCCGGGAGGCTCGGGCACGGCGGGCCGCAGGACCTGAGCCCTACCGCTCGGGGAGCAAGCTGGTGGCGGGCGATGGGGATGGAGCGGGGCTCCGCCGCCGCCTCCTCGGCCCCGCAGCGAAGCGCCGGGCAGCTCGGGAACATGGCCCTGGAGCAGCTCTGCTGCGTCCCGTGTGGTTAATAACAATACTTGTAGTGGAAGGGATTGCTGTGGCCCAAAAGACCCAAGATGGACAAAATTTTGGAATCAAGCACATTCCTGCGACCCAGCGTGGCCTTTGGGTTCGAACCAGCAATGGAGGTCATTTTGCTGTACCAAATTATCCTGACTCATATCCACCAAACAAGGAATGTATCTACATTTTGGAAGCTGCTCCAAGTCAAAAAACACAGCTGACCTTTGAGGAACATTATTATATTAGAACCATCATTTGAATGTCGGTTTGATCACTTGGAAGTTTGGTTTCTCTCTACATGTAGGTCGTTACTGTGGTGTGAAAAGCCCTCCATCAATTAGATCAACAGGGAGATTCATGTGGATTAAGTTCAGTTCTGATGAAGAACTTGAAGGAGTGGGATTTCTAGCAAAATATTCGTTTATTCCAGATCCAGACTTTACTTACCTAGGAGATTGCCATTTTGAGCTGTCAGGAGCTGACGGAATAGTACGTTCGAGTCAGGTAGAACAAGGGGAGAAAACAAAACCAGGCCTAGCAGTTGATTGCAGGTGGACGATTAAAGCTACTCCAAAAGATAAGATTTATTTGAGGTTCCTAGATTATCAAATGGAGGGCTCAAATGAATGCAACAGAAACTTTGTTGCAGTCTACGATGGGAGCAGTTCTATTGAAAATCTGAAGGCCAGGTTTTGCAGCACTGTGGCCCACGAGGTAACGCGTAAAACAGGAGTTGGGGTGATACGGCTGTGGGCTGATGAAGGTAGTCGGCTTAGCACGTTCAGAATGCTTTTTACTTCCTTTGTGGAGCCTCCCTGCACAGACAGCACTTTCTTTTGCCATAGCAACGTGTGCATCAATAATTCTTTAGTCTGTAATGGGGTTCAAAACTGTGCCTACCCTTGGGATGAAAATCATCGTAAAGAAAAGAAAAAAGCAGGACTGTTTGAACAAATCACTAAAACTCACGGAACAATCGTTGGCATTGCGTCAGGGATTGTCTTGGTCCTTCTCATTATTTCTATTTTAGTACAAGTGAAACAGCCTCGAAAAAAGGTCATGGCTTGCAAAACTGCTTTTAATGAAACTGGATTTCAAGAAGAGTTTGATCCTCCTCATTCTGAACTGTTTTCACCGAGAGACAAGGAGCTGTCTGCAGACCTGTCGGAGGAACTGGACAGCTACAGGAGACGCGGCGCTCCTCCACTGCGTCGCGGTGCATCCGCGACCATCAATGGGGATCGCAAGCACCCAGCATCAAACAAAGCAGGACCAACCTGAGTTCCATGGAACTTCCCTTCCGAAATGGTTTTGCACAAACGCAGCCAATGAAAACATTTAATAGCACCTTCAAAAAGAGAAGCTACACTTTCAAGCAGGCACGTGAGTGCCCTGAACAGGCTCTAGAAGACAGAGTAACGGAAGAGATTCCCTGTGAAATTTGTCAGAGGGAGGGAAGGTTCTGCACAAGTATCCATAGCCATCGATTTTTTTTTTAACATCTTTATTGGAGTATAATTGCTTTACAGTGGTGTGCTAGTGTCTGCTTTATAACAAAGTGAATCAGTTATACATATACGTATATCCCCATATCTCCTCCCTCTTGCGTCTCCCTCCCTCCCACCCTAGCCATCGATTTTTAATCTTCTACTGAAGGTGACATTAATTATTAAGTATGTACGTGTGTAGCCTACAGCAGCAGCCAGCCCTTTTCTCCTGTCAGAACTAGGAAGACCTTCATTTCCCATTAACCTAATGTAATGGTGAAGTTTCTATTATCTCAGGCAGTCTATATATGTTAACCCAACCAAGGAACTTACTCCATTCAGTAAAAAACAAAAAATAAGCCTCTATTGCTCAGTGCCCTACAAACAAAGCACCAGTTACATAGTAGCATTTGGAGAGAGGAGGGGTAGTGGTGCGCCAGGCTCAGCTGCCTGCGGGTCTTAGCAGCAGGAAGACTGCTCTTGATTGATACAGCTCTGTCAATATTTTGATCCCACAGTAAGTTTAAAAGTAAGATTTTTCTTCACATTCCTTTTATTTTTTTCTTTTCTCTAAATTTAATCTGTTTTATAAGCCAGTAATTTTACCCTTTCAGTTTCTTATGTAAATGGTTCATGTATCACACGTATTTCAATATAGGCATCTGTTCTAGAATTTGTCAAAATATAACTAGTTACTGTGGTAAGTGCCAATTAAGACGCAGAGTTGTGTTCTGTCCATCTGCTTCTTCTTGACTAGTTTCTATACTGCTGCCTTTTAATCACTGGATCCTTAGTCTTTATTTTCTGTGATATGATTTAGCACCTTTAAGTCATATTCTGTCTTAGTTATATTATACGAGAAAGTTTCATAATCCTGGGACGTATGCACCATTGCCAGTTATACCTAAAAACTTGAAAAAGATTAAAAATTTTTAGAAATGCTTTGAAATTTCCCAAGTTTTATCACATTCAGTGATAGCCCATCCATTCCTGTGAGCAAAAAGTCATTTAATTCATTTCGGGGGAGGCCTATCATTATATTTATTTCCAGTGTTTCTCATTACTAGATCTGTGTTTTTTATTATTTTTATAAAAAGATTATTTCACTCCCTTTGTGTTGGTTTATCTTATAGGCTGTGGTAACCAAGGTTGTATGAGAGTTAAAGGAAAATGCCTAAGAAACTGTATAAGCCTTTAGATTGCTTCTTCCTTGGGACAATACATTTTTCTAGTTCTTACCAAGAATAACAATTTCCACTTTTTTTAAAACTGCACTTTTGACCTTATTTTTTTATGATATATAAACAATAATTTATAAACATGATATAAAAGCTCACTGCATTTTCTTAGACTTTTGATATTATTTGATACTGTACAAACTTTATTAAATCAAGATTAAAGAGCTACATGACAGATTTCTTTCAGTGTTCACATTAGCAGCTTTGTATACAAATATGCTGTGATGGAACTGTACACTGTAATTTACGGTAAAGACCTTGGTAATGTGTACATAAGCATTTGTTTCCTCTTGTTATTGCATTTAGTTTATGATAAATTTTTCACTGTGTGATATTTATTGTTCTAAATCACTATACAAATCTGATATTAAAATATACATTATTACATAAAAAAAAAGATTTTAGTTTGATATAGTCCCATTTGTTTATTTTGCTTTTGTTTCCCTTGCTTTAGGAGACATATCCAAAAAAAATTACTAATATTGAAGTTAAAGAGCATACTGCCTGTGTTTTCTTCTAGAAGTTTTATGGTTTCAGGTCTTACATTTAAGTCTTTAATCTATTTTGAATTTATTTTTGTGCATGGTGTGAGAGAGTAATCCAGTTTGATCTTTTGTATGTAGTTTTGTTTTCCCAATGCCATTTATTGAAGAGGCTGTCTTCCCCTCATTGTATATTCTTACCGCCTTTGTCATAGATTAATTGCCCATATAAGTGTGGGTTTATTTCTGCTCTATATTCTGTTGCATTGATCTATGTGTCTGTTTTTGTGCCAGTACCATCCTGTTTTTGTGTGTGTGTGATTCTCAACATTTTTATTTAAAATAATAGCAGTGGGGGGCTTCCCTGGTAGTGCAGTGGTTAAGAATCCACCTGCCAATGCAGGGGACATGGGTTCAAGCCCTGGTCCAGGAAGATCCCACATGCCGTGGAGCAACTAAGCCCGTGCACCACAACTACTGAGCCTGCACTCTAGAGCCCGTGAGCCACAACTACTGAGCCCTCGTGCTACAACTACTGAAGCCCACGCACCTAGAGCCAGTGCTCTGCAACAAGAGAAGCCACCACAATGAGAAGCCTGCACACTACAATGAAGAGTAACCCCTGCTCGCCGCAACTAGAGAAAGCCTGTGCGCAGCAACAAAGACCCAGTGCAGCCAAAAATAAATAAATAAAAAAAATATTAAAAAAAAAAAAAATAAATAAATAACATGCTTTTTTAAAAAAATAAAATAAAATGAAATAATAGCAGTGGGGAATACGACCATATTTTCATATTTTCAAATGAACACTTTAAATAATCCCCAGTTTTTATTCCTTACGTGTCCAGATTCTTACCAGTTGTGTTTGGCTTCTTTATCTTTCTTTTTTAGCCCTCACTGGGATCATAATTTTTCTTTCCGTCAAGGGAAGTTCATTTGTGGTGGTTTCTGGGCTATCAGGTTTGGCATGTACAGTTGCAAACACAGTTGGAGCGGCACTCACAGCTAACATACACTAACATTAACAGCAAGAAGAAGTTTTTTACATGGTGTTTCCTCTATGTGTATCATCCTACAAATTGCCTTCAATCATAGACTGAAGTACCATACTATTTTGATCACTGTAGCTTTGCAGTATAGTGTGAAACCAGGGAGCATGACGCCTCCAGTTCTGCTCTTTTTAAAAATTGAAGTATAGTTAATTTACAATGTTGTGTTAATTTCTGTTGTACAGCAAAGTTATTCAGATATATATTCTTTTTCAGATTCTTTTCCATTATAGATTATTACAAGGTATTGAATACAGTTCCCTGTTTTATGCAGTAAGAACTTGCTATGTATCTATTTTATATATAGTGATGTGTATCTGTTAATCCCAAGCTCCTAATTTAACCCTCCTCTCTCCTTCCCCTTTGGTAACCGTAAGTTTCTTTTCTGTGTCTGTGAGTCTGTTTCTGTTTTGTAAATAAGTTCATTTGTATCATTTTTTTAGATTCCACATATAAGTGATATCACATGATTATTGTCTTTCTCTGTCTGACTTAACTTCACTTAGTATGATAATCTCTAGGTCCATCCTTGTTGCTGCTCCAGTTCTGTCCTTCTCTCTCAAGATTTTTTTTTTTTTTTTTTTTTTTGGTTATTCAGGGTCTTTTCTGTTTCCATACAAATTTTAGAATTATTTGTTCTCATTCTGTGAAAAATGCTGTTGGTGTTTTAATAGGTATTGTGTTGAATCTGTAGTTTGCCTTGGGTTGTATGGTCATTTTAACAATATTAATTCTTCCAATCCATGAGCACAGTGTATCTTTCTATCTGTGTCATTTTCAATTTCTTTCATCAGTGTCTTACAGTTTTCCTAGTATAGATGTTTTACCTCCTTAGTTAGATTTATTCCTAGGTATTTCATTCTTTTTGATGTGGTTGAAAATAGAATTGTATCATTAATTTCTTTTTTTGGATAGTTCATTGTCACTGTATAGAAATGCAACAGATTTCTGTATAATAGTTTTGTGTCCCACAACTTTACCCAGTTCACTGATGAGTTCTAGTAGTTTTTGATCGTGCCTTTAGGATTTTCTATGTATAGTGAGTGTCATGTCATCTGTAAAGAGTGACAGTTTTACTTATTTCTTTCCAATTTGGATTCCTTTTATTTCTTTTTCTTGTCTGATTGCCATGGCCAGGACTTATAACATTATGTTTATTAAAAGTGGCAAGAGTCTTGTTCCTGATCTTAGAGGAAATGCTTTCAGCTTTTCACCACTGAGTATGGTGTTAGTTGTGGGCTTGTCATATATGGCCTTTATTAGTCTGAGGTATTTTATCACTATACCCACTTTGTGGAGTTGTTTTTTTTTTTTTAATAAATGGATGTTGAATTTTGTCAAAAGATTTTCCCACATCTATTGAGATGATCATATGACTTTTAATCTTCAGTTGTTAATGTGGTGTATCACATTGACTGATTTGCGGCTATTGAACAATCCATGCATCCCTGGATAAATCCCACTTGATTGTGGTGTATGATCTTTTTAATGTACCACTGAGTTCGGTTTGCTAATATTTTGTTGAGATTTTTGCATCTATGTTCATCAGTGACATTGGTCTGTAATTTGTGTGTGTGTGTGTGTGTGTGTGTGTGATATCTTTTTCTAGTTTTGGTATGAGGGTGATGCTGGCCTCATAGCATGAGTTCAGAAGCATTCCTTCCTCTCCTATTTTTTGGAATAGTTTGAAAAGGATAGGTGTTAACTCTTCTCTAAATGTTTGGTAGAATTCACCTGTGAAGCCATCTGGTCCTGGACTTCAGTTTCTTGGGAGTCTTTTTATTACTGATTCAATTTCATTATTGGTAATTGGTCTGTTCATATTTTCTATTTCTTCCTGGTTCAGTCTTGGGAGATTATACATTTCTAGGAATCTGTCCATGTCTTCCAGGTTGTCCATTTTATTGGCATATAATTGTTCACAATAATCTCTTATGATCCTTTATATATTTTGTGGTGTTTGTTGTGACTTCCTCTTTCTCATTTCTGATTTTATTTATTTGGGCCCTCTCTCTTTTTTCTTGATGAGTCTGGCTGAAGGTTTATCAGTTTTGTTTATCTTTTCAAAGAATCAGTTCTTAGTTTCATTGATCTTTTAAATTTCTGCTCTGATCTTTATTTTTTTTATACTAACTTTGGGGTTTGTTTATTCTTTTTAGTTACTTTAGGTGTAAGGTTAGGTTGTTTATTTGAGATTTTTCTTATTTCCTGAGGTACACTTGTATTGCTCTAAACTTCCCTCTTAGAACTACTTTTGCTGTTTCCCATAGATTTTGGATTGTTATGTTTTCATTTTCATTTGTCTCCAGGTAGTTTTTTATTTCCTCTTTGATTTCTTCAATGACCCATTGGTTGTTTAGTAGCACATTGTTTAGCCTTCATGTGTTTGTGTTTTTTGCAATTTTTTCCTTGTAGTTGATTTCTGGTTTCATAGCATCATGGTTGAAAAAGGTGCTTGATATGATTTCAGTCTTCTTAAATTTACTGAGACTTGTTTTGTGGCCTAATGTGTGATCTACCCTGTAGAATGTTCCATGTGCACTTGAAAAGAGTGTGTATTCTGTTGCTTTTGGATGGAATGTTCTATCTATATCTATTAAGTCTACCTGGCCTAATGTGTTGTTTAAGGCCAGTGTTTCCTTATTGATTTTGTCTGAATGATGCATCTATTGATGTATGTGGGGTTTTAAAGTACCCTAATATTGTTGTTTACTGTCAACTTTTTTTATGTCTGTTAATATTTGCTTTTTGTATTTAGGTTCTCCTATGTTGGGGCCATATATATCTATGTGTATATCTAATGCTGGCCCACTGGTAGGTGGAGCCAGATCCTGGAGTCTCTGGCTGCAGGGCCTGAGGGTTCTGGAGCTGGTATCAGCCTGCTGGAGGGTGGGGTGAGGCCCAGGGGGTCCCTGGGCTAGTGCTGATGCACTGGTAGGCGAGTCCATGTCCTGGGCCCTCTGGTGGACAGGGCCAGATCCTGGGCCTTCTGGCGGATGGGGCCATGTCCCAGGTGGCTGTGAGCTCAGGGGGTCCTAAGGAAGCTGGCCTACTAGTGGATGGGCCTGTGTATCCACTCAACTAGCTACTTGGCCTGAGGCATCCTAGTACTGGTGTTGACAGGCTGGTGGGTGGGGCTGGGTCCCAATGCTAATAAGCTAGAGGGAAGATTCCAAAATGTCACTTGCCAGTACAGTGTTACTGTGGTAGAACGGAGCTCCCCAGTAGAGCTGCTGCCAGTGTGTATATCCCCAGGATGATCTCCTGTTGCCTCCTGCCTCTCTGGGAGGCTCTCCAAGATCAGAAGGCAGGTCTGAACCAGGCTCTTTCCAGATTACTGCTTCTGCCCTGGGTCCTAGTCTGTGTGAGATTTTGTGTGCACCCTTTGAGAGTAGAGTCTCTATATCCTACAGCCCCCTGGCTCTCTGGAAAGTAAGCCCCACTGGCCTTCAAAGCCCAATGTTCTGGAAGCTCTTCTTCCTGGTTCAGGACCCCCAGGCTGGGAAGCCCAATGTAGGCTCATATCCTTCAGTCCTTAGGGAGAACCTCTGCAATTGTAATTATCCCGCATTTGTGGGTCATCCGCCCAAGGGTATGGGTCTTGACTCTACCTTGTCTCCACCTCTCCTACACATCTTCTTGTGGTTCCTTCTTTATATATTTAGTTGTAGAAGATCTTTTCTGCTAGTCTTCAGGTCTTTCTCTTCAATATTTGCTCTGTAAATTGTAATATTGCTGTGCCTGTGGCAGGAAGTGAGCTCAAGTTCTTCCCAATCTGACATCTTGCCCACTTGCCTCAATATAAAGTTACTAATGAGATAGTTCACATGTTTAAATTTCATACTAAGTCTTCAAAATCTGGTATGTATTTCACACTTACAGCACATATCAATTTGGGCTATACACATTTCAAGTGCTCAATAGTCATGTGTAGCTAGTGGCTACTATATCAGACAGCATATGATCAACGTTTGTAAATGTTCCATAGATAAAACTAAAAATGTATATTTTCAATTTTTTATTAAAAAAAAAATCTTGCTGTGCCCAAATCTGAAATTATTTTCCCATTTAACTGAATTTTGGTGAATTTACATCTGGAATTTTAATAGTTTTTACTTTAAACATATAGCTGCTAGATTGGTGCACATAGGTTTATGACTGCTGTGTTTTCTTCATAAAGTTTGCTTCTTAAAAATGTTTAAGTGTGGTCAAACACCCCTAATATAAGATTTACCATCTTAACCATTTTTTAGGGTATAGTTTAGTAGTGTTAATTATACTCACATTGTTGTGCAAAGTAGTGCTAATTACACTCACATTGTTGTGCAACAAAACACCAGAGCTCTTCATCTTGAAAAACTGAAACTCTACGTCCCTTAAACAGCATCTCCCCATTTGCCCAACTCCCTAGTCCCTGGCAATCACCATTTTACTCTCTGTCTCTAAGAATCTGACTACTCTAGGTACCTCATATAAGTTCATTCATGTTGTCGTATATGTCAGAATTTCCTTCCTTTTTACGTCTGAATAATATTCCATTGTATATACAGACCACATTTTGTGTACCTATTCAACTGCCAATGGACACAATTTGCTTTCACCTTCTGGCTATTGTGAATAATGCTGCTATGAACATGGGCATACAATTATCTCTTTGAGATGCTGCTTTCAATTCTTTTGGGTATATACCCAGAAGTGGAATTGCTGGATCAGCTGGTATTTCTATTTTTAATTTTTTGAGGAGCTGCCATACTGTTTTCCACAGTGGCTGCACCATTTTACATTCCCACTAACAGTACACAAGGGTTTCAATTTCTCCACATCCTCTGCCAGGCATATTTTCTGTATTTTTTGCTTTGTTTTGTTTGTTTTTTGTATTTTTTTAAATGATAGCCATCCTAATGGGTGTGAGGTGACATCTCATTGTAGTTTTGATTTGCATTTCCCTAATGATTAATGATGTTGAGCATCTTTTCATGTGCTTATTGGTCATTTGCACATCTTTCGAGAAATGTCTAAGTCCTTTGCCCATTTTTGAATCAGGTCTTTTTGTCGTTTTTGAGTTTTAGGACTTCTCTATATATTGTGGATATTCATCCCTTATCAAATATATGATTTGCAAATATTTTCTCCCATTCTATGGTCTGCCTTTTTACTCTGTGATATCTTTTGATGTACACATTTAACTTTGTTTCATGAAGTCCAATTTGTTAATTTTTTAGGGACTTCCCTGGCGGTCCAGTGGTTAAGACTCTGCGTTTCCACTGCAGGGTGCACGGGGTTGATCCCTGGTCGGGGAACTAAGTTCCCTCATGCTGTGTGGCATGCCCCAGCCCCCCCCCCCCCCGCAAAAAGAAAACCAAAACTATCAGCAATTAGTTATTTTTCATTAATTATGCCTTTGGTGTAATTTTCAAGGAATCTTCTCCAAATTCAATGTTGTGAAGTTTTGTCCTATGTCTTCTTCTAAGAGTTTTATAGTTTTAGATCCTTGATCCATTTTGAGTTAATTTTTTATATGACATTAGTAAGAGTCCAAATTCATTTTTTACATTTGGATATTTAGTTTTCCCAGCACCATTTCTTGAAACGACTGTCCCTATTGAATATTCTTTGAACCCTTGAAAAAAGTAACTTGACCATGTATGTGAAGTCTATCTCTTTTAACTTGAAACCTTTAAAAGTTCACTTAAAAATTTAAAAAATATTAAAAAAATCTCCATCCAATCTATTTCTTTTGATGTAAGAATTCTGTTCATTCACACAATATAATTACTTTATTCCTTCCATTTAGTATAAGCTCATTCTTTTTGTGTTTCCTTTTTCCTTTTTTTATAAACAATATTATTTGTTGTTAATTTGGGAATTATCTGTTATTTTTCCATTTCCATGTAAATGCAGTACAGCATCTCCAAATCTCTGACATTCTTGCCTCCCTCTCACTTATAAGGGCCTGTGGGGTTAGGTTGAAACTACCCAGATAATCCATGGTAATCGCCTTATGGCAAGACCCTTAACTTAATCATATCTACAAAGTCCCTTTGCCATGTAAGGCAACATATTCACAGCTTCCAGAGATTAGAATGTGAACTTCTCTGCAGGGCCATTTTTCTGCCTACCACACACCATCAGCCTAAAGTTAAACCCAGATCTTATTGAAAACTTGAAAGTTTTCCTCTAAGTTATTGAAATTTTGTTCTGGTCTCTTCTTGGGGAACATCTGTCACCCACAGATTTCTACTTTCCAGGCTCTGTTGCTCTCATGTTGCTCTTCAATCCTATCTACTCTATTTTTCTGATGCATTCTGGGAGATGATCTCTGGAAGAGCATACTTCTACACTGATTTTACTTTCTGCATTATCAATTATGATCTTTACTACTTTCAGTATGCATTAAAAAAATTCACTCTTTTGCTTCCTTCAAGATAGTTACTGCCCCTCCCATAATATGAATATACTCATTTTCAACAAATGGTTTTGTTTTCATAAAGTTCCAAGGTAAAGAGTTCCTCTTTATTTTGCCAAATATAGATACCTCAAATGAAGCATTCTCCCTGATTTTACATTAAGTATTCTCATCCACTAAACAAAAACAAAAACAAAAAAACAAATAAGGAGCTTTCCTTAGAGAGCTCCACTTTAACAAAGCTTATTTCTGATTAGGTATTCTACAAGTTGCATATTAATAGGAGGAAAGAGTTCTGTAAGTTACTAAGAAGTCCAAAATTCAGCTGCATGGGCTAAAGATGGAGAATAGACTATTTCATTAATGAGGTTGTTGACTCTTTCCCAGAGTGTAGTCACATTAGATTGCTGCGTATGCTCATTGGTGGTCGTTGAAATTATACCGAAAGAGTTCAAAGGAGAGTAGGAGAAGAGGAAATGAATCTGTGTTTACTGAGAAAGTGGAATTAGAAATTCCTGGACAAGTAAGCATTTGGGTGAATGATTGCCCAAGATGAAGAGGGACTCCCTCCCTGTTTGGAGACAGAAGAGTGGAATCACAGGGGAAAGAAGACTGATCCTTAATGGTTATTTGAAGAGAGTATTCTTTCTTTCAAATACTTTCTGTTGTGTGAGATAAGCTGAACTAGAACTAGTTAAGTGTGGTGCTCCAGCGGGGAAGTGTCTATCTGGATTCTGCTAAGAGGACGACAGGTCCCCAGGTCTCTTGGAGCTCACAGGAACACACTTTTCCCTGCCTGGTGTGTTCTGTGGGGTGGTGCTAGTGATTCCATGGAGGGAATCCAACGCAGGGGACTTGAGATGTTCATTTTTGCACCAGGGGAAATGCTTTTCTTCCACTCTGAAACCCATTCAAGCCTTTCCATAAAAGAGGAATACTTGGGCTTCCCTGGTGGTGCAGTGGTTGGGAATCTGCCTGCCAATGCAGGGGACACGGGTTCGAGCCCTGGTCTGGGAAGATCCCACATGCCACGGAGCAACTAAGCTCGTGTGCCACAACTACTGAGCCTGCAAGCCACAACTACTGAGTCCGCGTACCACAACTACTGAAGCCCGTGCGCCCAGAGCCCGTGCTCCACAACAAGAGAAGCCACCGCAATGGGAAGCCCGCACACCACAACGAAGAGTAGCCTCCGCTCGCCGCAACTGGAGAAAGCCCACACGCAGCAACAAAGACCCAATGCAGCCAAAAATAAATAAATTTTAAAAAAAGATTTTCAGTTTTGAAAATTCTTTTTTTTTTTTTTTTTTTGGCCACACCTCGCAGCTTGCAGGGATCTTAATTTCCTGACCAGGGATTGAACCAGGGCCATGGCAGTGAAAGTGCCTAACCACTAGACCACCAGGGAATTCCCTGAAAATTCCTTAAATGTTTTCTATTTCTGTAAAAGGGAAACTTTCCACTTAGCAGTACTAATCCAGGATATATCAAAACTGAACGCTGTCCTTGCCCTCAACTATTCTAATTACCCAGAGCGGTTGAAGATCTAAGACCTCTGTGTCATCTTGGTATGCCAGACTCTTACTGGATTCAACTGAAGACTTACCTGACCACTGAACAACGGGGACTTATTTTAACTATTTGTATACAAATGCACTTATTTTGCTCTATCCAGAACGGTAGTTTTCTACCCTTAATTAGCATAAGCACCATGAAACTGTGCACCTTCCTTCCTATCACTTCAAAACTCCTAACATCCCTTCTGTCCCTGCTCCCCATCCCTTCCAGCTCCCTCAACAACCATGAATGTCTTCAACAGTGTGTTCCCTTGCCTGGCAAGCAAATGAACTCATTTTTGAAAAGCCCAAGTAGTCTGTTTTATTCTGTTCCTGCTTGAACAGAGTATATAAGCAGCACTGCCGAGGTACTTCAGTGACTGTTTATTTGACATGGTTTTAATAGACTCCGCGTGTCCCTGTAGGAGAGTGGTGGCTGAATCCTGTGTCCCTGCTGTGTATTTTTTGCATGTCATTCCATGGGGATTGAACTTTAAAGGACCAAAGGGTATCTAAACTCAATCTCATATATTCTAAGTTTGTTAACAATGTGCTCAGATCACATGACTTTTCCGTAAAGAACTAAGAACATGCTGCATTTTCAGTCTGTCCAGTTCAGTTGTCTTTTTGCTCTCATGCCTCACGCAAACCTTTCCTTGGGAGAGGACCAAGGAGGATGGAACATTTTGCAGTGGACTATCCTAAGGCAACCATGGCCCCTTTGGGGGCATAAATTGTGCCAACAGAAAGCTATCCTCTCAGATGTGTGTGTGTTTCATCACTCAAACAATATTCCAAACCTTCCACTATTCCAATCTTTGCGGCTTTTGTCAATCTAATTTGAAATGAGATACATCATGCACATGGCAATGGGATAGTTTTGTGTAGCCTTATGGAAATGCTTTTTTTTTTTTTTATCGTTTTATTTTTGGCTGTGTTGGGTCTTCGTTTCTCTGCGAAGGCTTTCTCTAGTTGTGGCAAGCGGGGGCCACTCTTCATCGCGGTCCGCGGGACTCTCACTATCGTGGCCTCTCTTGTTGTGGAGCACAGGCTCCAGACGCGCAGGCTCAGTCGTTGTGGCTCACGGGCCTAGGTGCTCCGCAGCATGTGGGATCTTCCCAGACCAGGGCTCGAACCTGTGTCCCCTGCATTAGCAGGCAGATTCTCAACCACTGCGCCACCAGGGAAGCCCCTGGAAATGCTTTTTTACATTTCCAGCATTCATAGTTGTAGAACCAGTTTGGGTACAGCTAGCAATTGAATAAAGTTTTTGAGTCATCACCACCACTGTTTTTTTTTTTTTTTTAATTACTGTTTAAGTCAAGTTATCTGAATAGTGTCTTAAGGATCCTATTAACTAATGGTAACCATGAGGAATTTACTTAAGTATTTTGCCCAAGCCTTTGGAGGGAACACGCTCCCTGCTAACACCGACTTCAATCCAATGAAACCAATTTCAGACTTCCGACCTCCAGATCTCTAAGAGAATAAACAGACACCGTTTCAAGCCACCAAGTTTGTGGTAATTTGTTACAGCAGCCATAGGAAACTAGTACATCAACCTATGCCAGGTTTACCTGTTTTTAAAAAGCCTAGGTTTACCGCTATATTTAAGCAGTCAACTCTTACTATGTCACCAGCATTATATAGAACTAAAAACCATCTGTAAGCCAGGAGTATTATTAATATATTCATACCTCTTACTACTTTGTGCTAAAAAATTGAAGTAAACGTATTTACCTTCGCAATGTTAACTTCAGAGCGAGCTACTTGGCTCACACTTCAAACAAAATGGAAAGGCAAGGTTCAAAGTGCGGTGGTGAACATTTTGTCTTAGTACCATGAAATAATCACTATCAGCCTTGGGATGTTTAATAAATAGCAAAGAGCATACAGATATTTACCACAGTTTTAAAGAAAAACAGAGGTCCCATTCTGTGGTCCCAACAACAACAAATAGGCATTGCCTTGATCTGTTTCTAAATTCTTGAGTACAGTCGTTTTGAAAGTAGAGTTCGCTTGCAATCTTCAAAAAAAAAAAAAAAATCCTACTCTTCCTCAAAATGCGCTCTGAATTAAATGTGGACCGGAATCACTTGGTGTCAAGGCGTAGCAACTGCTCTTTGCCATTTATTGTCATGGACTTTAACTCTCCGTCTTCTTCCACCTCTATCCTTTCTTGGCCATTCTCAATGATTCTCTTGGTGGTGATCTTCTTGCCATTAATGATTTCGGTGGAAGTCGACATGGATTTGAAGTTGCCCGTCCCACCACTACAAGACATGGAGAAGGAAGAAAGGCCCCCATTCCCCAGGGAACCAAAGGAAGTAAATCCTGTATCAAAGGAAGATCCGAATGCTGGAAATTCACTGAAGGTGGAGAAAATCGGTGCGAACCCTCTGCTTCTGCTTCCGCGGGAGCTCCTCCGACCGCCCAAAATGTTCTCAAGCGGGTCTCCGAAGAAGTCAGACGAAAACGGGTCCCGGCCGCCGAAGAACTCCCTGAAGACGTCGGCCGGGTCGCGGAAGGTGAAGACGCACTCGAACGGGTCCTCGAAGGGCCTGCCGCCACCGCTGCCCTCCACTCCCGCCTCGCCGTATCGGTCGTAGACGTCCCTCTTCTTGGCGTCTGACAACACCTCGTAGGCCTGGGCCACTTGTTTGAATCTCCTCTCCGCCTCCTCCTTGTTCTCAGGGTTTTTGTCCGGGTGCCACTTGAGCGCCAGCTTGCGGTACGCCTTCTTGATGGCCTCGATCGACGCCTGGCGGGGCACGCCCAGCACCTCGTAGTAGTCCACCATGCTGGACGGCTCGGCACGGCCCGCAGGCCAGGGAGAGGGCGAGCGGCGCGGCCGTCAGCCTCGGGGCACAGGCCAGAGTGCCCACCAGGCCAGGCTGTCCGGAGGGCCCGCCCCTTGTGACGAGGCCCGCGTCTCATTGGCCGAGGCCGCATCCCAGAATGCTCTCCCCACGAGGCGCTCTGTGACGTGTTTCACGCAGGCGCGGAGGCCCCGCCCACTCATTCGCTCCGCCCACCCGGCCCTCAACTGACCTGTGGTCTCCAAATAGGGGCAGTGGCTCTGAATGCCTTAGGAAATGCTTTTCTTAAAATAGGGTTTACGTCAGGGTTCCCCTCGGCCTGAGGTAGGGGTAGAGCAACAGGAGTGAGTTTAGTCCGACCCTGGGCTGAAGGACAGTCGTATCATTTGTCTAGGAGAGCATTTCTCCAACTTTTTGGCTTCAGGACCCTTTTGATTTTATGTGGGTTATATCTATCAGCACTTACTCCATTAAAAATTAAAACAGCCAAAGTTAGTCAATTTAACAACGATAAACCCATTACATGCTAACATAAATCATATTTTTATGGAAAAATAACTATCTTTCAAGCCAAAGAAATTTAATGAAGAGTGGTTTCATTTTACATTTTTTTCATCTCTCTGGCTTAACAGACAGCTAGGTTTTTATATCTGGTCCTACATTTAATGTATTGCTATATCACGTGTCATGTAGCCACTGGGAAATTCCACTGTACACGAAAGTCAAATATCATTATCATGGAAATAGTTTTAACTTTGGGAAATTCTCTGATGAAGTCTTGGGGATCCCGAGGGGGCTGTGGCCCATAGTTTGTGAACACCTCGTCTAGTATATCAAAATGATTAAAGCTTGTTTGGCCATGTTTATAGTGCTGTGGGTAAACTTGGGGTTCAATGATTACTTCTGCTAAAACTGCTGTATCATAACCATGATTTTCTTTTTGACATCTGACTTCTTTCCACCTCCTCCTTATTCTCTCCCTGACTCTATATTCTTTGCTTTCATAAATGGTGAGGCAACACCAATAAAGGTCACTTAGTTCTAAGAGGAAATGATTAACCAATGAACTCTCAACATTTCATCATGAAGGGTAGTAGATCCAAAAGGGTGCACCATTTCACCATGACAAACTGCTGACTCCATATCGCCTGGAGAGACTGAAGCCCTGAACTTGGCATTTGCTAAGCACGCAATAAACAGTAGTAGGAAGCAGATTGGGAGTAGAGTCCGGTGTAAACAAAGCAATACGGAAAAATACCAGGTGTGTTTTGGGAGGGTTAAGTGATCCAGAACGGCAGGAGGGAAAGGGGCAGAGGGAGGGGTTGAGCAGAAGGGCTAGAGAGGAGGAGCGAGCTGGAGTCCACCGCAGGGGGTTCCGAGGGCAAGGCTGAGGAGCCTGAATTCTATTCTGGGCCCTAGGAATCTGTTGACCAAGGTTTCAGGGGTGGTGGTGGCGTGGGGACAGCTTATGCAGGGAGCCAAAAGGGACAGGTAGGGATTAGGGGGCTTGGCGGTTGAGGCCCTGAAGCAGGACCATGGCAGGTGGGTCTGAGAAACAGTGGTAGAATGATCCGGATTCAGCACTTTCTTGCTTGGACATGGGGCCTAGAGCAAAGGGAGAAGGGGTGTCACATCCATACAGAGACATTTACTGAGTCTTACTGTCTGCAAAACCATAGACGGCCACCTGCGTGAGAGAGTGGTTCCAAAGCTGAACCTGTGGACGTATATATGTATATATATGTGAATAGATAGATACATAGGTAGAGGCGGAGACACAGAGAGAGTCTAGTAGCAGAGACAGACAGGCAGACTGCTAAGGGGTACAAGGCAGAATAAAGCAAAATGCTACAGAGATTTAAGGAAGGTGGCTTTGTTTCCCCCTGCAGGGTCCCACAGATTATCCAGAGGGCAAAAGACTTGTTTATGTAGCCCTTTTAGTTTAGTAACAAGCAGCTCCAATCTGATTCCATCAAAAGAACTAGGAATCTGTGGAGTGGTGGGTTTCTTAACTATTGGCTTCAGCTTTAAAAGAAATCACCTTCCAATGGGTTCCAGGAATGCTCTTGCAGACGCCCCACTCTTCAGTAGCCCCTAAAGCAAGACTACATCACTGCCCTGCTCAGTTTCCTTGGCCACCCATGCTCCCCCACCAGGGCACATCTCACTCTGCCCTGTAATTGCCTGGTTGTTTGTCCACCAGAGCCCTCTTGACAGGCACAGACCGTTTCTAACTTGGGTTTGTGGCCCCAGCTCCTAGCATCGTGCTGGGAGAGCCAAGACTTCCCATAAATATTTGATGAGTGGGGGAATTAACAATGGATTTTGAGTGTCAGATCTTCACAGGTTTCAGGGCAGGAGCTTTATCGAATTGCTTAGTAGTGGTTCTTGGTCATAATTCTTGACAGTGTGTGGATTGTCTGCTATTCATATTGGTAAAGAACATTCCCTGGTCATGGGCAGAGTCACGATCCCAAACCATCCAAGTGCACAGAGGCCTCAAAAATTTCTGAGTTTCTGCGTCGTGCAGGAAAGCCACAAAATCATTACCGGGGTGACTGTGTGTACTTACAGCCCCTTTGCTCTGTGTGATCTACAGATGAACTCTCACAACATTGAGACTTCGGAAGAATTACTGCCCTTACTGTTTAAACTGGGCTATGAATTTCAGAATGGCAGATAAGCGCACACCAATGAGCAAAAGCATTGCTACCTCTTTCCTGTTCACCCAGAATCTTGGTCCTGGAGAATTGCTGAGTGTCTGGGCAGGGCAGGGAGGCAGGGAGCTTCAGAGTACATGAGTGTGAGCACGTGCACACATGTGCACCCATACGTAAGCACACACAAGACTGGAGGTCTGTGGAGGAAGGATGGTGGTACAGGGAAAAGGGACTCTAAGTAACTACTCTAAGTACCGGAATGAGGGGGACCCAGTGAACATGCCCCACAGGACATCAATTTAAGTTAGCAGTTTCTCCACGAACCTCCTAACAGATCCCCAAGTATGGGCCAGTGATGTCCATAGTGAAAACTTTGGGCTCTGTGCTTTCATCCTGGGGTTGCGTCAAACAACAATGGATCCCAAAAGGAAAGAGCGAGGTGCTCAGTTCTGTCTGCACTCCGATTTGCCCTTTCTTGGGGAGGGGCACTTCTATTCGGCAACTACCACACTTCGCTCCCTGACCCTTCGCCCGATCTTCGGAGCACCAGCTAGTGCTGGGTATTGCTGTGGGAGTACATTCTACTTAATCCCAAAGTCCTGCCATCTGCCTTCTCTCCGTTTATTTTGATTGGGTCATGACTGTGGGGATTACAGCTCTACTTCTGTCTTCTGGTTTGTTGTCCATTTCCATCTCAGTCTTAATACTGTTGTCTGGGCCCTGCTTGAGGCCGTGGGGAGTTGTGGTTAAGAGGCAGTGCTTCCAGGCTTCCACACCCAGGGCCTGGGTCTCAGATCTGCCATTTAGTAAATACAGGACTTTGGCAAATCACTCCATCTCTCTGAGCCTCAGTGTCTTTGTTTGTAAAATGGGAATAAGAGTATCAGCTTTTACAGCACAGTTCTTGGGGATTACCTAAGATGTGTTGTAAAGTACTAAGCGTCATACCTGGCACATAGCATATGCTCAATAGATACATGTTCCTCTTAGTATTTTTGTTCCTCTTGCCCCTTCACCTTCAACTGATCATCAGAATTTCCCAAAGTGTCTTCTTTCCCTGGGCCTGAGTGATGAGCACAGTTGACCTTTTGCTGCCTGATCTCTTTTGGTTTCTTATTTACCGAGTGCTCTCTCACTGCCTCCCTGAACGGATATAGATCTGTCCTGAGAAAGGCCTTCTGTGCACACAGACTTGAGTTGGGCTTCCTTTCCCATCATCCTCTACTCCAGCAGCATTCATTTCCTTCTTACCTGCTAGGTCACAACCTCTGATGTGTCTGTTTATCTGTATAGATTGTCAGTCTGTCTCTCCAGATGGAGCCTGAATTCTGGGGAGGTGGGAGACGCATCTGTGGTGGTTTCTGCTGGAGCCTCCAAGCCCAGTACTGTGCCAGAATCAATAGATGTTGGCTGGATGAATGAATCAAAAAATGATGCAGTGGCTGGGTATATCTATCTATCTATCTATCTATCTATCTATCTATCTATCTATCTATCTATCTATCATCTATCTATCTATCTATCTATCTATCTATCTATCTATCTATCTATCTCACAATGGACTATTACTCAGCCATAAAAAAGAATGAAATGGTGCCATTTGCAGCAACATGGATGCAACTAGAGATCATCATACTGAGTGAGGTAAGTCAGACAAAGACAAATATCATATGATATCACTTATATGTGGAGTCTACAAAATAATACAAATGAACTGATTTACAAAGTAGAAACAGACTCACAGATGTAGAAAACAAATTTATGGTTACCAAAGGGGAAAGCGGGGGAGGGATAAATTAGGAGTGCTGGATTAACACATATACACTACTACATATAAAATAGATAAACAACAAGGGCCCACTGTATAGCACAGGGAACTATATTCAGTATTTTGTAATAACCTATAATGGAAAAGAATCTGAAAAAGAATATATATATATATATATATATATATATATATATATATATATAAAACTGAATTGCTTTGCTGTACACCTGAAACTAACACTCAACCGCAAAATGGGCAGAAGACCTAAATAGACATTTCTCCAAAGAAGATATACAGATTGCCAACAAACACATGAAAGGATGCTCAACATCACTAATCATTAGAGAAATGCAAATCAAAACCACAATGAGGTATCACCTCACACTGGTGAGAATGGCCATCAACAAAAAATCTACAAAAAATAAGTGCTGGAGAGGGTGTGGAGAAAAAGGAACCCTCCTGCACGGCTGGTGGGAATGTAAATTGATACAGCCACTATGGAGAACAGCATGGAGGTAACTTAAAAAACTAAAAATAGAACTACCATATGACCCAGCAAATCCACTACTGGGCATATACCCTGAGAAAACCGTAATTCAAAAAGAGACATGTACCACAATGTTCATTGCAGCAGTATTTACAATAGCCAGGATGTGGAAGCAACCTAAATGTCCATCAACAGATGAATGGATAAAGAAGATGTGGCACATATATACAATGGAATATTACTCAGCCATAGAAAGAAATGAAATCGAGTTATTTGTAGTGAGGCGCATGGACTTGGAGTCTGTCATACAGAGTGAAGTAAGTCAGAAAGAGAAAAACAAATACCGTATGCTAACACATATATATGGAATCTAAAAAAAAAATGGTTCTGATGAACCTAGGGGCAGGACAGGAATAAAGATGCAGACGTAGAGAATGGACTTGAGGACACGGAGGGTGGGGGAAGGGGAAGCTGGGACGAAGTGAGAGAGTGGCATGGACATATATACACTACCAAATGTAAAAGAGATAGCTAGTGGGAAGCAGCTGCATAGCACAGGGAGATCAGCTCGGTGCTTTGCGATCACCTAGAGGGGTGGGATAGGGAGGGTGGGAGGGAGGCTCAAGAGGGAGGGGGTATGGGGATATATGTATACGTATAGCTGATTCACTTTGTTGTACAGCAGAAACTAACACAACATTGTAAAGCAATTATACTCCAACAAAGATTAAAAAAAAAATGTGATTCAAGTGATTGTTAAGGAATTCCAGCCAGTTAAACTGTTGTTGCCTATGAAGAGACCTAGTCAAGTTCTGCCCTCTTTATCTCTAAAAGTAAACTTCCAGGTACCGCTAGCTCACTGACAGCGATCGTCACGTGACATAATCAAACATTAACTTGGTGTACAGTTTGGTTCTTGCGCTGTGTAAGTGGGAGAGGGCAGACCTCCGGCAGGTGACAGTCTTGGTAGCAACGGCAGGGGCACCATGACAGCAGGGTCCCAGGGTCCATGTCCACTCATCCTGGGCCTGCTGCTGTGCATGCTCGGCCCTGCCCTGACGCAGGGTGGGAAGCTGTTGGTGGTCCCCATAGACGGCAGCCACTGGCTGAGTTTGATCGGGGCCATCCAGCAGCTGCAGCACAGGGGACATGACATAGTGGTCCTCGCATCCGATGCCTCCATGTACATTAAAGAAGGGGCATTTTACACCTTGAAGAGGTATCCTGTGCCATTCCGAAGGGAGGACTTGGAAGTGGCTTTTATAAACCTTGGGCGTAGTGTTTTTGAGAACGATCCTTTTCTGCAGCGCGTGGTCAAAATATACAAGAAAATCAAAGATGACTCGGCTCTACTTTTTTCCGCCTGCTCCCATTTACTGCACAACAAGGAGCTGATGTCCTCCCTGGCAGAAGGCAGCTTTGATGCTGTATTGACAGACCCTTTCCTTCCCTGTGGCCCCATCGTGGCCCAGTACCTGGCTGTGCCTGCCGTGTACTTTTTGAATGGAATGCCATGCAGCCTGGACTTTCAGGGTACCCAGTGCCCCAACCCACCATCCTATGTGCCCAGGCCTCTGTCCTTTAACTCAGATCGCATGACCTTCCTGCAGCGGGTGAAGAACATTCTCATTGCCTTGTCAGAGAACTTTTTGTGCAGCATGGTTTACTCCCCGTACGCGCCACTTGCCTCGGAAGTGCTTCAGAAAGACGTGACTCTCCAGGACCTTATGAGCTATGCATCTATCTGGCTCCTCAGAAGTGACTTTGTAAATAATTACCCAAGGCCCATCATGCCCAATACAGTTTTTATTGGTGGGATCAACTGCGCTAGCAAAAAGCCACTATCTCAGGTGTGTATTTGAGTGGGAACTTTAGATGCCTGTAGTCTAGCAAGTGCTTTGGGTCGATGAGCTTGCCACAGGTCCTGAATGAGCATGCTGAGATAGTCTCAAATATCCTCTCTCGTTGATTTCTATCTCACCAGTCTCCTAGGTCTGAGATGTAATTTATAGTTGTCTTTGGCATCATCTTCTGGGTTATTTCTTTTATCAGATACTTCAGGAAAGTGTATTTTGGCCACTTTATTCTGTGTGCTCCAGCAGATAATAATCAATTAGATGCAACACCGGTTAAATGCCATAAACACAGCATGCTGGGTTCAGGGTTCCTTGCAGAGAACAAAATTGTGCTGCATGCACTTTGCCCGTGACTGGGTCAGGCTCACAAGAGTCAAGATTGCTGAAATAATTTTTTGATATCTATAGATCCCAGCAGGGAAAATTGCCTTTATGTTTCTGACTAAAGGTCCATTTCTAGATAGGCTGAATCCTGCAGTTCCGTTTCCTCTACTAAGCAAATCACCAGATAGCCAGGTTCTGACAATAGGCAGAAAGTTCATGCATCTCTCTTAAATGCTTATATGTTAATTTTTTTCCCCTACACCATTGGAAGTATGCAGAAAAGTAGCATTCACATCCTTTTCCAAATCTCAACAGAGGAGATACAGAATAGCAGGAGAGGCTCCTTCAAAAAGGGGTTTGGGAAGGATTCTTCAAGAAGATGACATTTCAGTGGGGGTGCATTCATTTATTTTTCAAGTATTGGTTGAGGATCTGCTGGTAGCCCAGGCACGTTCCAGGTGCTGAGTCTGGCTCCTACTAAGGGGCTCTCATCACCCTTGGAGAGCGATGAATCTTATTTCCAGTGTGCCCCTGACATGATTCATATTTTAAATGATCATGTAATTGTCACAGCCAGGAGAAACTCTGGGCGGCGGGAAGAAAACCAGGAGAAATCAAGTGTCAGGTGGATGCCTTCACCTCACTGCTGTAAGACAGAGTCTCCAGAATGGGGCTCTGATTCTGGCCCTGTGACGTGGAGAGAGATCTGATAATCCCTCAAAGGTCCTATGGCAATAAGATTCTGAGAAATGGCCCGTTGGACACATTTGTGTCTTGATGGGGTGGTCTGGTGAAGAAAGAAGGAGGTGGTGTTGATTTTCTGAAAGCAAGATGAGAAAACCTAAGAGTATAGAAAGCCATTAATGATTCTCTTTCAGACAGAGGAAAAGGAAGGAGTGAAATATCATCAAACCAATGGGCGTATTCAGGTCAAAGGAAAGAAAGCTAGCCAGCACATCCAAGTGAGATTTTCATTTCATTGCTTTGCGTTGTTTGCCATTGATTTTTGGCAAACAGTCTTTATTTATTTAAATGATTTCCATCTTTATTTTGGATGTTTAATGGGAGAGGCTGCAGAACTTTATCAACTACCTTTCTTGATATCATATTTTTATATCATTTATTGATATATTTTTTCCCCTGTAAATTTGTCTAAGTGGTGAATTGTATTGAGTATGTGTTAGTTGCTGCCTTGTTTGGTGCAAATAAGCTTAGGTGTGAGAATGTCTCTGTAAGTTGTACCAAATAGTAGCTCTCCTTGTCCTATTTTAAATGCTTTTAATTTGAAATTCCACTTTTTTGGATTTTTTTTTTTTTTTGATAGATTGAGAAACTGATTGGAAATTGAATGCAAACTAAGACCACTTGACTGTTACTGAAATGAATAGCCCAGTTTGCTTTTTTTTTTTTAAAGAAATTCACGTTCTTTTATTTATTTATTTATGACTGTGTTGAGTCTTCGTTTCTGTGTGAGGGCTTTCTCTAGTTGCGGCAAGTGGGGACCACTCTTCATCGCGGTGCGCGGGCCTCTCACCATCGCGGCCTCTCTTGTTGCGGAGCACAGGCTCCAGACGCGCAGGCTCAGTAATTGTGGCTCACGGGCCCAGTTGCTCCGTGGCATGTGGGATCTTCCCAGACCAGGGCTCGAACCCGTGTCCCCTGCATTGGCAGGCAGATTCTCAACCACTGCGCCACCAGGGAAGCCCCACTTTTTTGGATATTAATATCACCATTCCTGCGTTATTTTTGTTTACATTTCTCTAGTGCCTCTTTACTACTCCATATCTTCAAACTTCTTTCTCTTTAAACAAGGTGGAGCTGATATTCTTAACCTAGTCAGGCAGGCAGATTCCTTTAATAGTTGAATTTTGCCTGTTTGTACTTAACAATTGATAGATTTGATTATAATTCTTCCAGTTTATTTTTATTTTGCTTTTTCATCTCCCCGTTTCTTGATTTTTGCTGGTTTGTCACGTTGCTGTTATCTTTTTTTCTTTTTATTAATTAAAGAATGTTACTCTGCACTTCCCTCCCTCTAGTGGGGACCATCCTACTCCCAATGCTACTGGTAAATGTCCAGAACTTTTCAGGAATAAAGATAAAATCTTTATTTGGTAATGAGAGTCCATAGAGAAAGCACAGCCTGGTGCTGGGCATACCTTTGGGATGTCTGAAAGAATAAAGATGGTAGAACAGTGTCGAGAGCAAAGGCATGAAACTCAAGAATTCCAAGATGTCAGTCCCCTCTCAGGGTGAGAGACCATCTTTGTAGACATGTAGAGATACAGAGACGATATCCATACATCCACATTAGTTGTGAGGAAAATAGCCAAACAGAAGATGGGTGAGAACATACTTGAAGATGACGAGGAAAAGAAAGAGTGCTGACCAGGGAAGCCTGCAATGTTTGTAAGTGGCTCTGAGTGTATAATGATAAAGTGACATGTTTCCAACATACTAAGGGTTTCACGAGGCTTCTTGCAAAACAAAAGGCATTTGGGAAGGAAAACTCTAATAAAAGCCTGGAACTAAAAATACTAAACTTGCAGCAAAAGTCAGGGTTTTTATATTAAAAGCCTCCTTGGAGTAGGCAAGTATTTTCGCTTCGGGGAGCCTTATTTTTCTGGAATGGGATAAGAGGTGGGGGGGTCGAGGTTTATTTCAGTCAACACATGGCTTTGCTCTTTGGCCATTCCAGAGACTGTGAAATCGGGGCAAGGTTTAGGGGAAGTTTTGCCAAGTAGGGGGTAGACCTCACCATTATTGAATCCCGTACTGGCCCAGAATTGACACTGGCCATGTGCCCTTCTGTGATCTGTAACTGGACTTTCATGGCATTTAAACTCCAGCCAAGTGATATTACCTAACTTTGGGTGTTTATGGCCTTGTGCGTTCCCTTTGTGTTAAATCACATCCTGCGGTGGCTGAGTGGCTGTGGAAGGGTATGGAAGGAGGGGACATTGGCCCTTTCTAGACAAGGTTAAAGTAAGAGTTGGTTTCATGAAGGAGAGGAGGTCCTAGGAAATTTAGGGAATTCAGTGTGGTCGGTGGGGAGGATGATACCAGCTCCTTGACCTTTCAGATGAGCCCGATGGGAAAGGCTAAGACACAGCTGCCAGGAGACATGGGCCTAGAACAGGGCCTGAGGCTGGTGGGGGCGGACTAGACAGTGGGATGGCCTGGCAGTAGGGCTGGTCAGTGGCTTTACCGGCATGCTTGGAATCAAGCTTGGCAGCCATCTCTGAAAATCACGTGTGCTGAGCCCCGTACGAAGTCTCCTAGCTCACATCCAGGGTAGCCAGCATCGTGGTTTGTCCAGGACTGTTCTGGTTTTAACACTGAAAGTCCCAGGAAACCCCGCAGTTCTGGGCAAAGCCAACCACATCACACAGTCTCACTAATGCCCTTGGCACTCTTTGGAGACGTATAAAACCATCTGGAGACTCTCAGAGAGTTAATTAGATCATTAATAACCGACAGTTGGGGGAAAATTGCCCTACTTATGCCTTGCTCTATTTCCTTTAAGTGGATTCCCACTGTGTACGTGTGTGCCCCTGCACGTGTGCGCATGCAGGTGTGTGTGCATGTATCTCCTGAAGCCTGGAGCACTCTGGCGTTGGCTCTGAAGTTTGGGAACAGATCAGGCTGAGCTAAGATTATTGTGGAGGGCTGAATCTAGGAGCTTCCTTCCTCTCTTCCTGAAACACACCCACCACTCATCTCCAGGTTCTTGTTTCAACACTGTGGCTAATGCTGCTGTTCTTCTGATTGAATCATTTTGTTGCATCCTTTCAGAGCTTTTGTTTGACATCCATCTCTAAGTCTATTCCTTATTACTTTAGGGAAGGGCCTTTGCCAGGTCGTAAACTAGAATCTGTATTTACTAGTTGGGATCCCTGCCACCTCTGATTCTCACCCCATACACACAGACATTTTCTAAAATCCTGCTTTATTCAAGGGAACCACAGATTGCTCGTGTTCTAGTGGTTGTAAGATTCATTGTTAACTGGAAAATCAATCACGGTGTACAGTTCAAATACACCAAAACTCACTTGATTAACAAATTACTCCTTGGGAATTCCCTGGTTGTCCAGTGGTTAGGACTCTGTACTTTCACTGCCGAGGGCCCAGGTTCAATCCCTGGTTGGGGAACTAAGTTCCCACAAGCCGCACAGTGCGGCCAAAGAGAAAAACATTATTCCTTGATTTAAAAAAGTCGACTTAATGGCAATAGGACACCGTTGGCAAAGGGAGGACTTTGAATCAATTCAGCCCCCAGTTTTTGGTTTTTTAAAAAATTGCTAGCAACTTTAATTATTATTAATTAATTAATTTATGTTTTTGGCTGTGTTGGGTCTTCGTTTCTGTGCGAGGGCTTTCTCTAGTTGTGGCAAGTGGGGGCCACTCTTCATCGCGGTGCGCGGGCCTCTCACTATCGCGGCCTCTCTTGTTGCGGAGCACAGGCTCCAGACGCACAGACTGAGTCGTTGTGGCTCACGGGCCTAATTGCTCCGCGGCATGTGGGATCCTCCCAGACCAGGGCTCGAACCCGTGTCCCCTGCATTAGCAGGCAGATTCTCAACCACTGCGCCACCAGGGAAGCCCAGCCCCCAGTTTTTGAATGATGCTGTCTCACATGCAGAGGACAACAAGCTGGTGTAATCTGCAGAGGGCTTCGCATGTAGCTCTCTCTCTGTTCTTCATTCCTTATTCCTTGTGTCATCTGGCCCAGAAGTTTCTGCAGAAAGTCCCATTGCCTCATCTTGAGCTTTGTCCTTAAATAGCCAAGGCCGTAATGCCTGCGGATGATCCTTGTTGGATGCCTCCTGAGACAGTGGAGCAGCCTTACATTTGCAGCCTTCCTTGGATGACAATGATGGACATAGTGATACAAGGAATCAGCTTCTGGAACAGGACATGAGCACTCTGTGAGGGTCATATGCTGGGTGGGTGAAGATTCTGCCTGTTTCTCCTTCCCACCAGTGGCTTTGGTAGTCACAGTTTACTCACATGCCCTTGACCTTCTCTGAACTCCACAGAAGGGGCTCAGATCGCTGGGACACACTTGGCAAGAGTTTCTGTCTCTTATTTTGTATTTTTCATACTAGTTTACTTTTTACAGTACATTAAGGAACCAGCAAAGAAAGATTCAAATAAACTTCTGTATACTCTTCTTGCTAAAGCAGGCAAGTTGACTTAAACTCTTTAGGAACTCCTCTCCAGGAAAGGTGGAAAAATGCATGGTTGACTGGTTGAATTTCACCACTGAGTTGACCTGAATATGATTTTTAATCATCCAAGTGTGTTTGGCTGCCATGTGGGAAACTGTCATAGGCTGCAGGGAAGCTGTGAAAGGATGTTTTTGCTATTTGAGGCTTTTTCCTTAATCCTGAGTCTAATCCTTAATGCTGTCTGTAGCTTTCTGCTTTGACTCCATTCATTCTTTCAGTATAAAAGAATATTCTAGAAACCTTGAAAAGTAATACAGGTCTTTACTGTAGATTTTCTTAGACAGGCAATACGGGAGCTTTAATGTCCATAGAAAGCTTTCCGAAATCCACTTTGGACAGGGTTCCTCTCCTCCAATGTTTCCTTCCACAGAATCTGCTGAAAGGCTCTCTCCTCTCTCCAGGATGCCTCTTCCCCTCTCCTCCCTCCTCCCTGTCGTCTTCAACTCTCTCCTTCAGCCCCGCCCACCCCTAAAGGCCTGCTTTCCTCCCAGACTTTCCCAGCTGCCTGAAGCCCTGGGGAAGTGGATCCGGTCTTACCTCTGATCACTTCTCTTTTGGAAACTTGGCCCATTACCTGGATTCTGTATCTCAGAGAAGAACCCAAGTGATAACTCTGTAAGCAGGAAGCCTTCCTCCTGTGGGATGGAAGGCAGTTAGGGAGGGAGGGATGCTCTAACACACACTAATGCTTTGTGTCTCTATCTCACACACACACACACACACACACACACAAACACACACACTCCTTTAATCACATTCTTAAGAGGAAGATACCTGATTCATAGCTGAATGTATGCTGTCGCCAAAGAATATGAGAAAAAAATTTAACTGGAAATTTCTCTTCTGGTCCTAGGAATTTGAAGCCTATGTAAATGCTTCTGGAGAACATGGAATTGTGGTCTTCTCCTTGGGCTCAATGGTCTCAGAGATTCCGGAGCAGAAAGCTACAGAAATTGCTGATGCTTTGGGCAAAATACCTCAGACAGTAAGAAGATTCTACACGATTTCTTTTTATCTGTCTTCACAAGAGTTCTAACCCCAGGCTTTCAGTACCTAAATTAATTCTATGAGTTGGGCTTTAGGCTTGGGTTTCCCTGCCACTTCCCAATTATTAATCCAAAGTTGTTCTTTTTTTGCAATTTCACTCTCAACTACTCTGTTAAAACATGATCCACTTCACGAGGAGGTCTCTTTCTCTCTAAGTGACTCAAAAGTATATTAGAATTTATTTTTAAAAATAAAATGGTCAGGATAGTGTTTCTTCATATTGCATGAGAATATTTCTCCAAAAAGCTGTTGCTTAGAACCCTGGATTTGTTTCTTGTATTTCTGCTTTAATAGTTCTATGCCCACTCATTTTGTTAAGTAAACTTTCCCTTGAAGGGCAGAGAAGTGCAAAAATCGTAAATGTACAGCTTGATGAATGTTCACAAGTTCACAAAGTGAACATACCCGTGGAATCAAGCCTCTGGAACAAGACACAGAATGTTACCCATCCCCAGAAGCCTTCTTACTCACTATACCTCCCACCCTTGCCAAGGTTATATTCATTTGGAGACTCCACTTTCTAGCTACTATAGCAGATATCTTGCTTTGTTTTAAAAATCATATTATATTCCTAAACTTTATTTGTTTTTTGTTTTTTTGTTTTTGCTTCTGCAAGGTCCTGTGGCGGTACACTGGGACTCCACCACCGAATCTTGCGAAGAATACAAAACTTGTCAAGTGGCTGCCCCAAAATGATCTGCTTGGTACGTGGGGAGGATTTGATGTGTAGGTCAAACCAAGGTTAAATTAAGGAAGTGGCTCAGGCAGGGCTATTCAAAAGAATTGTTTAGCTGGAAAATATTATGGCCAATGTATCTCATGTTGCTTTTTACCTGGTAGGACATCTCAACCCACATTTTCTTCTGCACTTTTCTGCAAGGGCCACGTGTGGATGGCACTGGGTCCTGAGAGTGCTTTCAGAACCTAGATGATATCAGGTTGTGAAACTCAGTGGCTTGACTGCTGGCATCCCTCCCTGTTTTGCTTCTCAGGTCACCCAAAGACTCGGGCCTTTATCACACATTCCGGCTCCCATGGTGTTTATGAAGGAATATGTAATGGTGTTCCCATGGTGATGATGCCCTTGTTTGGTGATCAGATGGACAATGCGAAGCGCATGGAGACCCGGGGAGCCGGAGTAACCTTGAACATCCTGGAAATGAGTTCAGAAGATTTAGAAAATGCCCTGAAAACTGTCATCAGCGACAAAAGGTAAGAGAAGCTACCAAGGAATACTACCTATATTCTGGCCATCGCTTCACAATAAACATTCAGATGTGAAAACAAATACATCAAGATCTAATTTATAAGTAAGATGATTTGGGGTTATTATTATTCCTTTTAGAAAAAGATGCTTTAATTCCTATGGAATTTATCACAGAAGTGATTTTTTTTTTAACTTTTTGGGTTTACTTATTTTATTATTTATTTATTTATGGCTGTGTTGGGTCTTCGTTTCTGTGCGAGGGCTTTCCCCAGTTGCGGCAAGTAGGGGCCACTCCTCATCGCGGCGCGCGGGCCTCTCACCATCGCGGCCTCTCCCGTTGCGGAGCACAGGCTCCAGACGCGCAGGCTCAGCAATTGTGGCTCACGGGCCCAGCCGCTCCGCGGCATGTGGGATCCTCCCAGACCAGGGCTCGAACCTATGTCTCCCGCACTGGCAGGCAGACTCCCAACCACTGCGCCACCAGGGAAGCCCACACAGAAGTGATTTTAAATATTATTTCCCTTGGTATATTTAAAACTCCAATTAAAAAAAAAAACAATGTCAATATAATAGATGTCTGATCTATAAGTTCCTGCAAAGAGAGAAGTATTCCATTACAAGAAACATAGTGTCCGTAAGATAAAAACAAACCAGGTGCTTAAAGGTAAGGCTTTTCCGAGCACTGAAACCTGTGAGAAATTTTGTCCATGGGGTTTATTAATGTGTGTGTGTGTGTGTGTGTGTGTGTGTGTGTGTCATGTGATAATGACAAAGGCTTATAATAAAAGCAAAGTCAAGTTTTTTCAAATGTGGCTATGAAAACAATTCAAAAGGCAAAAAGCCACCAGATCAAATTATCTCTGCGTGAACTTGATTGTATTGCTACAAGTGATAGGCTGATCAAAACCTTATGAGAAGAAGTGATTGCCAGGAGTGGGCTTCATCCAATAATCAATTACGTATGTGCGTGTGCTGCACATGCATGTGCGTGTGTATCTACGACAGTGTCAGGAGCCTTCACCCATACTTGCTTCATTTTGAAGGAGGACAGATGTGAAAAGACTGGAGTGTGTTCAGATGGGAGGACACACTACACAGGGGGACACTGAGCCTGGACAAGGAAAATGTGCTAGAAATGATGGTGCTCCCATGTGTGTGATGCCTGTGAATGAAAAGAATTGTCTACACAACCCCAGGGTAAAGTGCCCACAGTGTCAGCAACAACCTTCCCAGAGCAGTCGGTGTGGTTTTTATCCATCATTCCAATTGGCTTCCGGCAGCCCAGCATGTCAGCATCGGGTGGCGCTGCTCACATATCACTACAATTAAAGCCCGATTTCTTTCCATATGCTGGAAACTCATTCTTGAGGTTCATATTAGTGATGTAATTTTGACCTTTCGTTCAGTGGTATGGACAAGTACTTGTAACCTAAAAATGACTTGGTAGAAGTTCTCTGGTACATTATCATTAAAAAAAAAAAAAAACAAAACCACTAATCAGTCAGCTTAAGTTACTAACTAACTTCATCTATTCATTTCTGAGCCATCTCCGATTGTGAATCTCCATGTTTCCAACACTCTAAGCTGGGACTGGACCTACATAAAATAAAAAGAAGTGGAAAAATTTCCAACATCAGATTATACAACCAGGCCATGTCAGGTGCTCAATAAATATTGAATGAATGAATGAAAGTCCAAGAAAATCTATTTTATAAGAGAAGATTTATATACAAGGAAGATGTTTAACAGAATTTATGGCCAAATATTAATAGTACATTATAATAATGTATCCAAATAAAATGATGGACATATTCAAAGACAGCAATGATCATAACCGCTCCTGAATAAGCGTCTCGCTTTTCTCTTTCTTCTCTCTTTTCTTTCCCTTGCCTTCTGCTCCTTACCCTCCTCCTCCTTCTCTTTCCTCTTTTAGTGCATCCATACTAAGGGTTGAAGTATCTAACCCATTTTGGATTTGGATATTCTGACTCAGCTATCAACACAGTCCAAAATAAACAGGAATCCATTTTTCTTTAACAGGCTGCAAAGACACTGCCTCATGCAAAATTTAGCACTTGGAGGTTTGATGTTTCAACAGTTGAATTGAAAGTATAGCACTGTCTTGGAGATGGCACTTAAAAATGGTTTTTACTTTGGCTAGAAGAGATTGTTTACAGTCTCATTGAATGGGAAATCATTAATAATTTCTGAGATGACCTTTTCCTTTATTTCTTTATCTTGTTACGAAACAAGTATGATCAATTGCCTACAAAGATATCACTAAAAAGAAAAGAAGAAAAGTAGGAAGCAAGTTTCAAATAATTTAAAATTATAATTTTGGCTTCCAGTTTTCTTTCTTCCTTTCCCCTTTTCTTCCTTCCTCCCTCCTTCCCTCCCTCCTTCCCTCCCTCCCTCCCTCTCTCTCTCTCTCTTTCTCTTTCTTTCTTTCTTTCTTTCTTTCTTTCTTTCTTTCTTTCATTCTTTCTAGAATATTTAGTGTGTGTTTTCTTTTCTGGTTACAATAGAAACTCTGCCAAGTTTGGAAAATCTGGTAGCGTTCCTAACTGGAAGCAAGCATAGAGAGAGGATGGTTCACTACTGTTGGTGTTCCAGGCATTCACATAACTGTCTTTGTGTGTTCAGCTATAAGGAAAACATCATGCACCTCTCTCGCCTTCACAAGGACCGCCCCATGGAGCCTCTAGACCTGGCTGTATTCTGGGTGGAGTTTGTGATGAGGCACAAGGGGGCGCCACACCTGCGCCCTGCGGCCCATGACCTCACCTGGTACCAGTACTACTCTTTGGATGTGATCGGCTTCCTCCTGGCGGTCGTACTGACAGTCATCTTCATCACCTTTAAGGGCTGTGCCTTTGCCTTCCAGAAATGCTTCGGGAAAAAAGAGCGAGCGAAGAAATCTCATAAATCCAAGGCACACTGAGAACTGGGCTGGAAACTTGCAAACAGAGTCAGGTTAAATTCATGTTATGCTTATTCAAGAAATACTTTGCCAGAAAATAACACCCCAGAGTGTGTTTTAAAAAATAAAAATGATCTAAGCGTTAGTCACACATATAGGTAGAGATATTTAAATATCTTTTCTGCTCCCTCCGGGATCTTTAATCTGGACTACACTTGTCATCTTTCAAATGACTTGCAAAGAGGGTTGGATAGGTCCCTCCTTCAATCTGCAGTACTTCACCTACGCAGAAATGGGACCTGTTTGGGAGCCACTGCTTCCCCCTGCCCCCCCCCCACCCCCACCGCAGGATGAGTTGTAACCTCATCTTCTGGCATCTGTAGATGGATGTGATAGATTCCTTCACCAATAATGCCTGGTTCTAAATTATGCTCATGCTTCCCAGATGTCACTTTGTGCATCTAAGTAAGGAAACGTTTATTCCTTGTACTTGATATGATATGAATGAATGGTATAGATTTCTGACTTTGGGGGGGAAAGAATGATGTATAAAATTGATGGGTGATATGCCTGAGCAGAAAATCATTGCTTGAGCCAAATGGATCTGAATTTGACAAAAGCCTAAATTATAGCGACTGGCAAGTATATTTTCTCCGATGTAATAACTAAAAACATATTAATAAATTCATATAAATTATATTTATTAGGTGGTCTCTTCATGGGTGTTGCATTTATTTATTGTTAAACTACAAGTTCTAACTACAAAAGTAATGCATGATTCTGACAGAAAATTTGAAAAATATAGAGGTGTACACATACACACACAAGGAAATTAAAATCACCATTAACCACATTCCCTGCAAATAACCACAGTTAGTAAATATTTTGGCAAATGTATATAGTTATAAAATATTGCAAAGATACCAAAGATATCTAGTGTTTTCTAACATTCTTCCTTCACTTCATCCTATTGTGAATGTTCTCTCCAGGTCTTTGTATAATATTTAATGTGTTTTAAGTGGCCAAGGAACATTCTATTGCATGAATATACCAGGATTTATTTAACCACTACTTCCTGGTGTATTCACTTTTATTTTCTTTTAGAAAAAAGACTTCACCGAATATCCTAGTAGCTAAGTCTTTGTACATATTCACGACTATTTCCATGGGAAAGTGCCTTACAACAAATCAATGGTTGTCTGTTTCGGTTCCTTTAAGGTGAGGATCCACAGGCAAGGAGTTTATCTGGGAAGTGAAGGAAACCCTGAAGGGGAGTGGGGAGTAGGATGGGGAGTGATGACCATCAGGAAGGCAGCTCTCTGTGGGCAGTGGGAACTGAATCCTGCTGGTTGACACTGGGAGCCAGTGCAGAAAACATGCCAGACTTACCCAGACTGGAGGGGCAAGGCCCTTGGGGATCTGAGCACTTGCCCCTGTCAGTGATTGGCTGCTCCCAGGTGGTATTAATTTCCCTGCACTTCCAGTCGGCCACAAGAGCAGGCAAGGAGGGCTTTAAAACCCAGAGAGGTCCCACGGGAGAGAAATGCAGGTGTGGCGTTGGAGGTCCGGCCCTGTGCACTAAGCGATAAGAACACAGGGATCTGGGTGGGGCACTGATGCACGGTTACCTTGGGCAAAAGGTTTGAGATATTCCCGAACTTGCCAGAGGGGTTCAATCAGTGGTGAGGGAGCCAGGTTCTCAAACTCCCTTCAGTATAAAGTATTATCTTGAAAAAAGAAAGTATCAGTTTCATTGGCAAAAGTGGGATTTTGTTTTTAATTGCCTGTTATTATTATTAAAGGTTGAATTTTTTTTTTCAAGCTCATGAGCCATTTGTATTTCCTTTTTGGAGAATATTCTTTGCCTGTTTTCCTGTGGGGTGTTATTACCCTGATGATTTTTTGTTTTAAATTTTTTTCTTGTTTTCCTTCCCTTTATTTTTTATTTTTTTAATAAATTTATTTATTTATTTAGGCTGCTTTGGGTCTTCGTTGCTGTGCGTGGGCTTTCTCTAGTTGCGGCGAGAGGGGGCTACTCTGCTGCGGTGCGCGGGCTTCTTATTGTGGAGGCTTCTCTTCTTGCGGAGCACGGGCTCTAGGCGCGTGGGCTTCAGTAGTTGTGGCTCGCGGGCTCTAGAGCGCAGGCTCAGTAGTTGTGGCGCACGGGCTTAGTTGCCCCGCGGCATGTGGGATCTTCCTGGATCAAGGCTCGAACCGTGTGCCCTGCATTGGCAGGCGGATTCTTAACCACTGAGCCACCAGGGAAGCCCCTGATGCCTTGTTGAGGGCTTACTAAATCACTGAAAATACCCTCCTGTCACGTGCATTTTTTTCTTCCACTTGTTCTTTAATTTTGTCCACACCTTTGTTGGTTTGTTTTTTGCTTTGTGTTACATGTAGAACTTTCAAATGTGTGGGTTTCAAATTGGAGCTGGGGTCATGGCTAGCTAGGATTTCTCCTGACCCCAGCCCAATTTATTTCTTCCCTACGTGGCTTTTGGAACACAAGCCGTTCACACCAGTTCCATCCCACACCTCTGAGCCCCATGTTGTTTCGTGGACTACGTCCCCCCTCCTTCAAGGTCCTTCCCGGTCCACCCAGGGACCACCTCCCGGCCTCACTGCCCACGGCTCCCTGCTACTCCACCCCTCACCCCCCAACCCCCAGGGACCCCGAGCTGCTCTGACCTCCCCCAGTTCATGCTCCTGTGCACCTTTGTGTTCCTAGTTTTTAGACCCTCTTGTTTACAAGTAAGACAACCCAACTTGGGATATCTTAAGCAAAAAAAGAGGTCATTTTGTAAGGAGACGTGCTCCCTAAGGGTGAGAGGCTCACGGCCAAGCCTCCAGAGGAGCTGAGCTGAGTGCAGCCTCTGGCCCCCTCCCGTCCCTGCATGCTCCGGGCGCCGCCTTTACGCCTCCCTCTCTGTGGTGGCCCCCAAGCTGTAAGCTTATTCAGCTTTCTGCTTTCCGGAGAACTGCTTGTCTCTTTCTTGGTATGCACTCCTGACGCTGCGGTATTGAGCGTAAAAAAGGAAAATGGCTTGCGGCCAGTTTCGTTCCAGGTGCCTGCTCTGGATCTAAGAGCCCCTGGTTGTTCCCCAGAAGAAGGACGTGCTGCCCTGAGGGGGAAGTCTGTATCTCCAGAGAATGGCCCATAGAGCATGCTGACGCATAGGCAGTGGCGACAGAATTATGTGGAAAACAAGGTTTACTGATTTATTGTCGGCTATTCGTTCCGTACTAAACCTATATATACATTCATGCTCTTTGAATAAACTTACCTTGCAACCATCAGTTGTCATGGCCCTTCTGATCCCATACTGGTGCTTTTCAGTTCCTTACCCCTCACCGCCAGGAACTTCTAGCTTTCTGCAGCCGGTCTGCGGCACCTCTCCTCTCGGCCTTCCCAGCTCCTCAGTCCCGGGAACCGTCATCCCCAAGATCCCACAGGGGACTGACTGCTTTCTTTCTTACCCAGAGTTCCGAACTCCTGTGAGAAAGAACCTGATTGGTCCAGCTGGATCAGGTGTCCACTCCTTGTCCAATGAGGAGTGGCGGGGGAGGGATTATAGACGGAAAACACGGCCGCCAGGACCCCGTAACTGTGATTCTGTGGGTCAGGGAAGCGGGAGCCTTGTGAGCCGGTAAGGTGCCCCCAAATGTGTTCACTGTATACATACTCTATTTCCATTTTTTCCACTTTCTTACTGGCCCTTTCATGCACTTAAGCTCACAGGTTTCTACGACTACCGTGTTTTCTTTTTTTCAGGTTGGTTCCCATAGAAGCAGATGTGGGAAGCTCAGCTGCGTGACAGCGCTAAGAGTGGCTGAGTTTGTTTGTTTGTTGTTTTTTTAAATTAATTAATTAATTTATTTTTGGCTGTGTTGGGTCTTCGTTTCTGTGCGAGGGCTTTCTCCAGCTGTGGCGAGCGGGGGCCACTCTTCATCGCGGTGCACGGGCCTCTCACTATCGCGGCCTCTCTTGTTGCGGAGCACGGGCTCCAGACGCGCAGGCTCAGTAATTGTGGCTCACGGGCTTAGTTGCTCCGTGGCATGTGGGATCTTCCCAGACCAGGGCTCGAACCCGTGTCCCCTGCATTGGCAGGCAGATTCTTAACCACTGCGCCACCAGGGAAGCCCAGAGTGGCTGAGTTTATGAGTGTGTTGTATGTGAGTCCTGTATTACTGTCATACTCAGAAAAAAAGTATTTTCATTTGGAAAACCAAGCAGAAGCCACTTCATTCTCCTGGATCTCATCCTCTTAGCATCCTCTGTAGATAACGTGTTTGGGGCATCTCACTTTTGGCCATGGCTTACACTCACCATGTATGCAATAATAATAATAAAGGACCGCTTCCTCCACCCCTTCTGATAGCCATGTTCTTCACAATGTCACATTGCAGCTCTTGCTATCAAGAGGGGAAATCTATATCCCCACCCCTTGAGTCCGGACTGGCCTGTGACCTCCCTTGGCTGTTAGAAGGTGGCAGAGGTGAAAGGTACAGTTCAAGTCTAGGTCCTGAGACGCCTTGGTGTGTCTGCCTGCTCTCCTGGAAACCTGCCCAGATGCTCTGAGAACAACCTGGGCCAGCCCTGCTGCACGATGGGAGACATGGTTCCTGATCACCCTGGTCACTTCAGCCAATAGGAAGCCAACTGCTAGGCATGTGTGTGAGGCCATCTTAGACCAGCCAACCCTCATCTAACCCACTGGCTACCACAGCTGCATGAGTGACTCCAGTTATGCTTGACTGGACACAGCCCAGATCAACAGAACCACCTGGCTGACCCATAGACTTGTGAACAATAATAAACTGTTGTTTTCAGTCATTAAATTTTGAGGTAGTTTGTTACACAGCAACGGCTAACTGATACATTCACTTCTGGCTCTAAGTCCACAATCTTTCATGTGTTGTGTCTTCAGACTCTCAGAGGACAAAGATGTGTCCTACCCACCTCTGTATCCACCACAACATGGAGAGCCAAGCTTAGCTGCACACTGCAGGCACACAGTCAGAGTCTGTGGGATGGAATTGCAGCCATTTCACTGAGTAATCTTTGAAAGAGAAAAGAAGGCCCAGAAGGGAGTGGGAGGTAGGGCCAAGGGGACTGTGAAAGAAGGAGCATGTTATAACTGCCTTCTGGTGTCTGTTCTGTTCCATCATGGTTTACATGTCTCCAAAGGGCAGAGTGAGGAAAAATGCGTGAATTTTGTGAGGATGAGTGTTTGGCACTATGTAGAGGAAGCTCGTTTTTTAACCACCCGGATTCAGTGAAGTAGAAATGGGCTGCTGAGGGTCATGAGCTCCCTGGTATGAGAGGCGACAAGCAGAGGCAGAGGAGCTCCCTCTTGGCAGTGAGGACAATGGGAAATTAAGTGGGAATTTTAATTAAGCAGTCTTAGACCTAGGTGGCTCTGGGTCTTGATCTGTTGCCCTGTAATGCATAGAAATTCATTATTTTATTGCTCAGACTGTTGATTGGGACTGTCTCTCACAGCTACAACTGACAGAAATCCTTTGGGCCCCACTTTTGGTTCAGGGAAACAGGGTCACTGGCTTGTCTTTCTTTGAAATTCTTTATCTTCAGGAGGAAAAAGGATCTGGGAGCTTTTATCCCTCAGTGTTGACATCTGTGTTGATGTTTGTCAGCCCTTAAGAAGTTGCTGATGTTGAGAGAGCCCCTTGAGAGGAGCGATGAGACCTGCCGAGGGGGATTTCTCATTAATCATTAGTTTTCAGTGTCCAGAAAAGAGGGAGGAAATGCCCTTCCTAACCAAGTGTAGCTATCAATAGCTGTGTGACAAATTACTTAAATGTAGTGGCTGTCAGTAGGGCCACACTGCCCCATCCTGGAAGCTGTCCAGTCCTTGGGGAAGAGAAATCCTCTTCTCAGGACCCCTCTGTCACCCCCATCTCCTCTAGCTGCCCGGATCACACCTCCCCACCCTGGGCTCCTATGACCATGTCCCTAGGGGACTTGGCTGTGAATCCCCCCCTCCATTTCCTTTCCCCAAACAGGCCACCATATCTCACCCCACATGTGGGTGACAGAAATGTTGATTAACAAAATAATGTGGGATTTTTAAATCCCAGGGCCCTGTGCACTCCTCAAAGCCCTGGGTTCACAGAGCTCAGGGAGACAGTTGGATCTGAGAGTTCCAAGGGTCTGGGACCCAACGGTGATGATTCTAGTGAAACCCTCCTACCCTGCCGGGGGACCTGCTCCCTGTCTGAGTTACGACTGAGGAGCCCGAAGGTCTCACTCCTTTGTCAACCCAACCTGCCATTGTCCACATTACCATTGATATGTATCAGGCAGAGAACGGAGCTTTTTCTTGTGGTGTATTTTTGTTCCATCCAGGAGAGAACTCTGAGAAAAGGTCAGGATTTAGGTCCCAGACTTGTTCCTTAAAGCATTCTCAGGAGGAAGGGAGCACAGGATGGTGAAGGGCCCTGGGATGGAGTTTGAGGAACTTGGGACAGGAGTAAAGAGGACCTGGGAGCTCTTCACCCTCCGTGTTGACATCTCTGTTGATGTTTGTCAGCCCTTGAGAAGCTGCTGATGCTGAGAGAGCCCCTTGAGAGGAGCGATGAGACCTGCCGAGGGGGATTTCTCATTAATCATTAGTTTTCAGTGTCCAGAAAAGAGGGAGGAAAGGCCCTTCCTAACCAAGTGTAGCTATCAATCACTGTGTGACAAATTACCTAAATGTAGTGGCTTAAAATAACACCTGTTTATTATGCCACAGTTTGCGTGGTCAGGAGTCTAGGCTTCGCTTAGCGGGGTCATTTATTTAGGGTTTCACAGGCTGCACTCGAGATGTTGTCTGGGCTGCGTCCTTTCTGGAGCTTGGCCCTCTTCCAAGCTCATGTGGTTGTTGGCAGAATCCAGTTCCTTGTGGTTGTAGGACTGAGGCCCTCAGTTCCTTGTGACACGGCCCCCTCCATAGGCAGTTTATATCACCACTGTTTACTTTTCAAGGCCAGCATGAGAATCTCTCTCCAGTCTGCTAAGATGGAGTCTTATATGACATAATGTAATCATGGCAGTGATCGCATCATGGGAGGTTCCCATCTCTTTTGCCATATTCTATTGGCTAGAATAGGGGTCTAACCAAGTCACGGGTTCCTCCCACACTCTAAGGAAGGGGGTTATGCAGGGTGTGACTCATGGGGGGTCGTCTTATGGTGGGATGACACACCAAGTATTTTACAAATCTTATTATCTCAAAAGAGCTTGAGGAAGAGATGGCAGAAGCATCAAGAAAGTCAAATGAGGACGTGTCAGAGGAGACAGAGGACCTGGAACCTCTGGAACCAGACGACAGTGGTAAGAAAGTCACCCCCTCCCTATACTCCTGCCTCATTTCGGCCACTAACTCCTGGAGGGCAAGTCCTGGTCAAGATCTCAGTTTCTCCATCTGTACAGTGGATAGGAAGGTCCCTGCCCAATCATGCCCCAGGTAGAGCTAGAGCTGTGCAGGTATCAGGGAGACCGGAGCACAAAGAACAACCCCTGTAATGGTCGTCTCGGCATCACACCTGTGCCACCTTTGTCTCAGGTACCTTCCAACAAGTCACAAACCTCCTCCACATCATGGACAGCGAGTCAACCAAAACGGGCGCCGCTGGGGCAGGTCCTGACCTGCGGAAGACGCTGGCCTCAGTGATCATCAGGGAGAAGGCCACCACTGAGCCCTCTGTGGTGACGGACGCTCTCATCCGCTGCCTGCAGGTACCGGAGGTAGGGCCTCCTCCCCCTCAGCCGCTCCTCTGAGCCTGGCCACCTGTGTGCACGTCCGTCCACCGCTCAGCACACATTTACTGATAGTTGTGGATGCAGGCTAGGTGCTGGGGTACAGAGAATGACAAGACCATGAGGGTCTCAGCCCTTGAGGCCCAAGTGGGGCCTGGGCCACTCACAAGTTTTCAAAGCTCCTCGGTATTCTGACGCAGTGGGTTTGGGAGTCACCGTTCTAGAGCAGGTGAGCTGAGTTACAAAGATGTTGAGCACGGGTGAAGCAGGTAGATGTGGGGGAACAAAGACACACCAGATGCAGAGTGCAGGGGTGCTTGGCCAGTGGGAAGGCTGTTTACTGGGGCAGAGGCTGGGGTAGAGGATGCTGATGGGAGTGATGGAAAATGTAACCGAGATCATGGTGGGCTTTGTACGACAGGGTAGAGTTTGGACCAGAGCATCGGTATCCCCTGAGGACTTGTTAAAACTTCAGATTTCTGGGGCCCATCGTGAGAGTTTCTGATTCAGTAGGTATGGGGTGGAGCCCAAGAATCAGCATTTCTAGCAAGGTCCCAAGTGACGCTGCTGCTGGTCTGGGGACCACACTTGGAGAGCTGTTGAATTTTAGACTATTCTTGAGCTTTTGAGAGTGGGTAGCAGAGCAGGTCCTTATAAGAATTCTTAATAGCAAGCTTTATTTTATAGAGAGAAGATACATGGAAGCCTTGAGGGAGGTGTGTCGGGGTCCAGGAGCATAGGCAAAGAATTTGCAAAAGTCTTTTAAAACGTAGGTTTTATTATTATTCAGGTATAGTGAGACCAACAGCTCAGGAGATGATTGCCCTTGAAAAGATGGTCTGTTACTCACAGATCCCAAGAGGCAGGGACACGCCATGCCATGCAGGCCCACAAAGAAGAAGCAGGGTCGGGCGGGAGGCAGAGGGAGCAAGGGGGAAATGTACGCAGGAGTGTTTATTGTGGCTTCTGTAGGGGAAGATCCGGCGAGGCAGGATGAGCAGACGTCAGATTGGCTAGTGTGGATAATTTCAGTGAGGTCTGGGGTGTAGGGGCCGCCCTGAGTGGTCTGGTCCCTGGCCCTGAGGTGATTAGAGCAGGTGTATAGTGGTCCAGAGCGTGAGAGCCTGATAGAAGAGGTGGTTGGTACATGGGCTCTGGATTGCTTGCTTGTATTTGACAAGCTTGCTCGTGAGTGTGTGAGTTGTTTGCCATCTCTAGGAATTGACTAACCCTGGGCAGTCTCTCCAGGGTCCACAAGGCCCCAAGAAGTCAAAGCATCAGGAAATATAGAAAATTTTAAAAACCACGGTTAATACCCAGGCCATGATAAATGATCAGTGGTAATAAACAGATGATAAACAAGTAAGCATATTTTGTAACTTAACCTGTGTTAAAGATTTTAGTTATTCTTTAATTAGTGAAGGAACCAGTAAGATGTTAAAATCGGTTAAAATGACAATTTTACTTATAGAGATGTACATTCTTTACCAGACAAAATTCCTTTGCGTTGTCACGAACAGGAATCATTTTCAGCATCAGTTTCCTAAAACTTACCTTCTGTCTCCGTGGAGACGTAGCAGAGCCTAGACTATCACAGGCGATCAAAGGCACGCACTCCCACAGGCCGGATGATCCTGCAGGGGCAGCAGACGGCACCAAGCCCGCCTCTGGGAGGCCACCCCGTGCCTGTTTTATGCCACTTTCCAAGTCTGTGACAATTTTTCTCTTGCGCCCGTAAATATTCTCCAAAGATTAACTTCGATCGAAGAAATTAGGCTGAGCTTATTATAATTTGCCTGGCTGTTTACATATCTGCAGCAACAGTGTTAGCTACGCATCTAGGCTTCCTTGAGTTTGCCTTGAAGATCTAGAGCGTGAATTCTCAACGGGGTGATACTGCTCCAAAGCAGGTAAAATTGGTTCTTGCGGCAGTGGGGTCAGGGGTTGGTGTGTGCGAAGGATACTTTAGTTTTTGATGTACAAAGCACAGAGATGTATAATCAGCTATATAATATCTTTGTGGTATTACATTTTCATGGTGGGGGGCAATTAGGAAAAAATGCTTAAGAAGGCTCCTTAGGGGACAATAAAAAAAAAAAAGAAGAGGTTGAGAAAACAAAGGCCATCGGACTAGGCAGCGAAGGCCACGCGGTTCTCTTCGGTCCAGGAGTTTTCACGAGGAATCTCTCACTGGAGTTTACAAGCCTCTCTTACTTGCTATATCGAGACCAGGAAAGAAAGGCCAAGACTCTCTGTACTGGATGTCACTCATAGAATGTATAAATTTCATTGACTTCCTCTCCTCTTGAGGTCCCCAAATTTGCTAAGGTCTTGACTGTTGGTAGGTGACCTCCTTACCAGCCAGGGGAGGGGGCCATCTTCCCAGAGCGTTTTGCAGGTAACAGCCCCCGTGGAGAGGAGTCCCCCCTCGTGACAAGAGCTATCTAAGAAGCAAAATAGATGATGTCCTCTTGGACTTGCAAGAGGGCCAGTGCCAAATCTGTGGAGGACCCTGTGTGCTGACCATTTGACACCTGCCTAGCTGAGTATGCTGGGCTGAAGGCAGAGAAGAGAGGACAGATTTGCAGCCCACACTGACAGGGCCAGTTGGATGAGCCTGATGGGAGGAAGGGAGGGGGTGGCGTGAGAGATGGCGGAGTCGGGGTCAGAGTCTTAGGCAGTTTCAGGATGGTGGGGTCATCCACCAGATGAGACATTGATAATTCTGCATCCAAATCCAATGTGTGGGAGTTCCCCCCGCCACCAAATAATTCTCTGACGCCAGCTAGGTGTGCTACAATTTAACTCAATTCTGACACTGTCTACCTGGAGATAGTGTCAGATCCCAGAGGTTAAGGGCTCAGCCCCATAAGACGACCCCACCCCCGCCCCTGCTTCAGACGCCAATCGTAAGTTTGGTCAACTGGCTATAGTTTGGAAGTTCCCATGACCTCCTCCTTGGGTTCAATTAATTTATGAGAGTGGCTCACAGAACTCAGAGAAACATTTTACCTACTAGATACTAGTTTATTTTAACAGGATATAACTCAGGACCAACCAGATGGAAGAGACACATAGGGCGAGGGTTTGGGAAAGGGCGCAAAGTTGCCAGGGCCTCTCTGGGCACGCCACTCCTGCCAAATCTCTATTTGTTCACCAGTCTAGAATCTCTCTGAACCTTGTCCTTTTGGGTTTTTATGGAGGCTTCATTATCTAGGCATGGTTGATTAAATCACTGGCCATTGGCGATCGATTCCACTTCCAGCCCCTCTCTTCTCCCCGGAGGTCAAGTGGGTGGGAATGAAAGTTCCAATCCTCTAATCAGATGATTGGTTCTCCTGCCAACCAGCCCCCATCCTTAGGTGTGGACCAAAAATCATCTCAATATAACAAAAGACACCTTTGTCACTCTCGTCACTTAGGAAATTCCAAAGATTTTAGGGGCTCTGTGCCAGAAACTGGATGAAGACCAAATATAAATTTATTATAAATCATAATCTCACACTATTTGGGAGGAGGACCAGCGGGAGGGAGAGCGTGGTGAATTTGCGTGCTCTGGCGGGGCCGGGTCCCTCCCAGGCTCCACTGCCCAGTCCAGGACCTTCCCACCCGCCATACTTGTTCCCCAGATTTCCGCTCAGCGCAAAGTCAACGTTTACAGCCTCCTCCAGGAGATCGTCCAGCAGGAGGGGGAGCTGGGGGAGCACTGCGTCCAGAGGCTGGTCACCATCGCCTCCAAGGAGATGAGAGAGCTGCTGCAGGTAGGAGAGCCCTGCCGCCCACCGACCCAGGGGCTGGGCCTTGGTAGGTGCGGCCTGGGCTGCCCGAGGCCCTTGTCCGGTTACCTCATGGGGCAGGAGTAGGCTGAGCAAGCCCAGGGGAGCCCAGCAGGGCTGGAGCAGGTGAGGGGCAGGAGCTGGTGGTGACGCCACACATCCCTCTCCCGTCCCCTGTAGGTGGAGGGCTACGTGAGGGCAGAGGCGGCCCTGTCCCGAAACCACTCAGCTTGGTCATGTATGAGCTGCAGCACCGCCTCAGACCCCTCAGCCTCGCCGAAGAATTTGTCGTCCTCACCCTGGCGAGGCTGGCCAATGGCAATGGTAGGGCCCGCGGGGCCTCAGCCCCAGTATCTGACCCCTTTAGAGCATCCCGTGTTCCTGCCGGGCCTCTGCCCTTGTCTCTGCCCCCATCCCCTTCCATTTCTCTCTCTTAGTACCTTTCTCTGGCATCCCTCCTTTTCATCTCTGTGTGTCTCTCTCTGTCCCTCTCAGCTGCCAAGATTTTCTCTCTGTGTTTCCGCCTCTCATTTCTGTGTCTTTATTCCTGCCCTCCCTTCTCTTCCAAACCTCTCTCTCCTCTCTCCCTCTCTGGCCCCGTTCTCTCACTTTCTCCTTCCCTCCCTCCCTTTCCATCCCACAAACGTGTGCTGAGTGCCTGCTGCATGCAGGCCTTGGGGTGGGTGCCACAGGTGAGTAAGACCACAGGTGAGTAAGACCACAGGCGAGTAAGACACCGTGAACCAGTAAACAAGAAAACAGATAATCATAATATGAGATGGCAGTTATGAAGAGGACAGCCAGGGGGCTTTCTGAGATCAGGATGAGGGGAAGAGGACCTCATCTCTGTGGGGCCCTCATTAAGGCGGCGATGCTTCACCTGTGACCTGAAGACTCAGGTGATGATTATCTGTGTGAAGAAGTAGATGAGGGAGCCATCCTGCACTGAATGTGCAAAGGCCCTGTGGCAGGAGAAAGCTTGGTTTCTCTGAAGAACTGAGAGGTCACTATGGCCGGAGCTAGAGAGAGGGGGGTGATGGGTGTAAAACGAGCTTGGAGAGTTAGGCAGGGCCTAGTGGGCGTGACGAAGAGTCTGGACTCTATTTAAAGGCACTAGGAAGCTATTGAGGGATTTTAAGCTGCAGAGTTGCCTGATGAAGCTTCCAGGAAGCCCATTCTTGCTGTGGTGTGGACGGAGAGGGGGTGGGAGGGGTGTAACTGTGAGGTGTCTGTGGCTCAGGCTGGGACTCATTCGGCGAGCGGAGGACAGACGTGAGTAGTAGATGGGGTTCTGGTGGGCGGACTTGCTGATGGACTGTGTGTGAGAGACAAAGGAACAGCAGGACCCAAGAATGACTCCCGGGTTTCAGGTTTGAACGGCTGCCTGTATAGTGTGTTCATTTCCTGAGACGGGGAACACTCGGGGAGAGAGAACTTAGGGCTCAGATGAATTTCTTTTGCGTGGACTGAGTCTGCATTCCTTGAGAGTTGTCCAAGGGGAGAGGTCATCAAGCGGGCAGTTGATGTGGGAAGCAGAGTTCAGAGGGCAGGGGGCCTCGAGTGTAGGTGGTGTCCAAAGTTGTTGTCACCAAGGGGGTGAAAGTAGAGAGAGGAGAGAAGAGGGCCAGCACCTCGCCCTGAGAAACCCCAAACCCGAGAAGGCTTAGGGGGAACTGAACCAGAACTAGAGCAAGATGAGGGCAGTGTGGTGTCGTGGAGGCTGCGAGAAGGAGAAGGACTCAGGAGGGGCCCAGGGGCCAGTCGGGGCCCATCCTCCGGGGGCGCCTGGGAAGATGAGGCTGGAGGCGGTGGCTTCCTGGGGATGGAGGCTGGTCGAGAGGGGGGCAGGAGAGGGATGGGGGCAGAGGCAGTGAAGGCAGGAGGGGAAAGAAATGAGATGGTAGCTGGAGGGGCTCTGGGGGCAAGGTGGGCGGGGCCTGTGTGTGGGCTGATGCCAGAGCCAGGAGAGGGGGCAGGTGGGGGGTGCAGAAATAGGGGTCTAGCGGGCGAGGGATCTGAAAGGGGAGCTAGTGGGAGCGGGGCTGGAGGCGAGTGTGGTCTATCGCCGCTCCTCTTTCTCTCCCCCCTCCCACTGCAGTTTCCCTTCTTTCTCTGCTCTTTCTTCTGATCCCTGTTGCCTTTTCACTTTCTCACTCACAGCCTCTGGTTCTTCATCCCAGAACGTCTGTGGGACACCCAGAGGGGTCAGAGGCTGGAAGAGCCCACACTCTGCCTTCTCTCCCCCTTCCCTGCCTCCCCCTGCTCTTCCTCCCCTCCCCCCTTATCCTCCCCCTCCTCTGCCTCCTTCCCTCCTTTCTCCTCCTCCCCCTCGTCCTCCTCCTCCTCCCCTTCTCCTCCTCCTTCCCTCCTTTCTCCTCCCCTTCTCTTCCTCACCCTTCTCCTTCCCTCCTTTCTCCTCCCCCTCCTCCTCCCCCCCTCCTTTCTCCTCCTCCTCCTCCACCTCGTCCACTTGCTCTTTCCCTCCTTTCTTCCCTTCTCCCCCTCCTCCTTCTCCTCTTCCTCCTCCTCCACCTCTCTCCCCTACTCCTCTCTTTCCCACTTCCTGCCCCCTTCACCAGCTTCCATCTCTTCTTACCTCCCCTGCCTCCCACTCTCCCCTGTGGCCCGACCGCACAAAGCAGCTCCCTGGCTCTGCGCCGGGGCTGGAGGTGTGGCTAGCGGGGTTGTCCTCTCTGCTGACTCTCCTGCCCTGACTCCTCGTGACCTCTGCCCATGCCCCACAGTGTTTGAGTTCATGCCATACATGGGCATCACCCTGGCTACCACATTCACCATGCTGAGGCTCGCCAATGAAGCCAAGATGCACCAGGTGATCTGCAGGGGTACGTATCCCACCTGGGCCCGCAGGTCCGGCCCAGTCAGGGTGCTGGGGGATGGGGAGGTGGGGGAAACAGGTAGAGATGGAAAGGTGACGGGATTCACAGGAGAGGGCGACCGGGGAAATGTTTCCAGGTTGGGCTTGACTTGGGCAGGTCTTTGATGCCATTTGCATCTGATCACATTGCCCCAGGTTTAGATAACTTAATGTTTCTGTGGACCCAAATCCCCAATACCTGAGAAAAGTAGGGCAAAATGTGTTGGCCGCCCTCTGCACTGGAATCCCCAGGATGTGAGTAAAAAGAGGTTTATTCCAGGCCCCAGCCTTGGCCTCGGCACAGGCCGAGGTTTATTCCAGGCCCCAGCCTTGGCCTCAGCACAGGAGCATCAAGGGCTGGCGCCGAGTCACACCTGCGCGCTCTACCCCCCCAGGGGAGCCTTTCACACACAGACCTGCAGGGTGAACATTAGGGAGCTCTGAGGGAGTTGGAAGGGCAGAGGGGGAGGGACTCAGAAGGAGATTTTTCTAGCAGCGTCTTTGGCCATCTCAGTGACCTGCTAGTTATGGAGGTGCACGAGGGCTCCCTCCTGAGAAGGTGGCCTGGGAAGCCTTTGTCCTTCTTCCTGCCCCTCTGGGCTCACTGCACATCCCCACGGACAGCCATGGAGACCTTCTGCAAGACCGTGCAGTTTTACCTGAGGCACCTGGAGGGCAGTGTGTACCCCGTGATGACCGAGGAGCAGTTTGCTGTGAGGCTGTTCCCCATGTACCGCTATTTTGTGACCGTGTGGCTGAGGGACGACAACCCCGAGGTGAGACTGCCCTGCTGGGGGGTGGGGGGCCCGCACGGTCCCTGGGTCACGGCTCCCCAGCCTGTGGCGCTGGTGGGGCTGAGATACCGCGCGGTCCGGGGAGATGGGGAGCTGATTAATGGCAGAGCCACGTGGGCCCAGGGCCTCAGAAGGCGGCTTGATAAAGGTCCCTGGCGGTGCTAGATGAGGGTCCCTTTCACATGCCTGCCAGGCGCTCTCCGAGCGGTTTACCTGTGGGAGCGATTTCCACGCCAACTCTGTGCCATAGGACTGTTTTACAGCTGAGGAAAGTGAGGCATAGAGAGGTCAAGTGTCTGCCCAAAGTTACCTAAGTGACAGACCCCGGACTTGGGGGACAGTCTGGGTTCACTGCCCACCTGTGGGGCCCGGGGGAGGCCTGGACTCTACTTCCAAGGTACCCTCTGTCTTGTGGATGGGGCTGACATCACTGGGCCTTGCTGAGGTCCTGGGCCGAGGGGTCTAGAGACGCCGCTCCTGTGGTAGGTGAAGCTGGGGCTCATCAAGTCCCTGAAGCCTATGCTGAACCTCCTCCTGCCCAACGATGGCCTGCGGGAGCAGGTGTACGACTACATCCCCCTGCTGCTGGCAGAGTACCAGGGCCGCCTGGAGGCGCTCTTCATCACACAGGTGAGGGACCGAGTGGGCAGCAGCCTGGGCTGGAGACTTGAGATATTTGGGGCTCCCAAGTGTCCCGGGTGGGGAGTGTCATCCGGGTGGGAGATAGAGCCATGGGGCCTGGCACCTGTAGGATTTCCAAGAAATGAATGCTGCCATTCCAGGTGGAAAGGATGAGATCCCAAAGGGTTTTGGAGGCCGCAGTGAGGTCATGGCCTTTGTGTCAGTTTCTTAGGGCGGCTGTAACAAAGAATCATGAGGTGAGTGGCTTAAAACAACAGAAATTTATTCTCTCATTGTTCTGGAGGCCGGAAGCCTGAAATCAAGGTGTTGGCAGGCTGTGCTCCTTCTGAAGGCTCTAGGGGAGAATCTTGCATCTTCCAGCTTCTGGCGGCCCCAGGCACTGCATCACTCCAACCTCCCCCTCCATCTTCACATGGCCATCTTCTCTGTGTCCCTCTGTGTCCTCTCCACTTCTCATAAGGACACCAGTCATTGGATTTAAGGCCCACCCTAAATTCAGGATGATCTCATCTCGAGATCCTTAACTAATTGCAAGTACCCTATTTCCAAGTGAGGTCACATTCTGAGGTTCTGGGTGGACACAAATTCTGGGGGGAACACCATTCAACCCCTGCCAGCCTTGAACTCCTGTGAGATGGAGCCTTTGCAAGGTTCTGAGGAGGCGTGACCTGGGCTGATGTATATTGTGCAGGGGGTCACTCATCTACAGATGAGGCGAGGCTCTCGTCTTCGCTGTAAGAGCTGGGAGCAGAAATGAATGGGACGGATTTGGGGAGCCATGTGTAGATCATTCGGTCTAAAGATGGGCTTCACCTCCCAGTGACTAGGAGAGGAAGGGGAAGAAGGCCTTGAATGTCACGCTTGGTGGCCCTAGTGCAGCCCTGCCCAAGCTTTACCGTGCACAGGAATCACCGGGGGCTGGTTGAAACAGAGTTGGATTCAGAGGTCTGGGCAGGTCTGAGAGGTGGCATTTCTAACTAGCTCCCAGAGGAAGCTGATACATCCGGTTGACAGAAAACACAGAGTAGCAAAGGTCTGGAGTTTGACCCTGAGTCGGTAGAAGGTCATGTGCCACCACTTCCCACCTTTTGCAGGTCTTGAGGCAGATCCTGGAAATGTCAGTGACCACTAACACCCCTGTCCCGCAAATGCAGCTGCACACCATCTTCACGGAACTGCACGTCCAGGTGAGGCTGGCAGGCTGTGCTGGGCGCGGCCTTCTCAGGGTGGGTCCATGGGAAGGGGGCTGCGGCAGGTGGCGTGGCCCACCAGGGCGAAGGGTGAGATGGTGGTGGGGATGTAGGAGATGTGTCTCCTACATCCCGCTGGGGGCGAGGCCGTGGTGCTCCTGCAGCTGCGTCCCCTGTCTGGCTGAGATCTCACCCACCCTCCCTGCGTGACCCTGCCCTAGGTGTGCTCCAAGGCCCCCGCCCAGCAGCAGTACAGCAGCCAGAACCTGACGGAGGTCGTGCACTGCTTCATAGACCTTGGTGAGGCTCCCCCAGGTCCGCTGTGAGCCCACGGGAGTCCCGGCCCCGCTGAGCACTGGGCCTGGGGCTGCCTCGTCCCGCTGCTCTGGCTCAGGGGGCACGACTAAAGCGGTCCTTCTGCCTGCAGCCCGCTCCTACCTCAAGGAGCTGATGAAGTTCTTCCTCAGCCAGATGGAGAAGAGCAAGGAGGCCATCCGCGTGGGGACCCTGACCCTGATTAGTGCAGTGGTGAGCGCACATGGTGAGCGAGGGCAGGAAGCGGGATGGGGGTTGGGGCGACGGGTCTCAGCCACATCTGCACCTCCTTCGTTTCCTCTTTTATGGACACTACTGGGTGGGCCAAGAAATCACAGCTCCGGGTTGCTTCACGTTTTCTATCCTTGAACATAGCCCACCCTCCACACCCTCACCCCTTTCCTTAAATCCCGAATCCCAGCTTCCACCTGAGTCTGAATTTCAAACTGTTTACCTGAATCCCCCAAAGCTAGATCAAAGGCTGAATATAAAGCCTAGTTACACGATATAGACGTAGCCCTAAAGCTCTGTTGACCCAGTGCCGAACCTTAGTCTGAACCCCTGATTCTAAATCCCTAAGCCCAAATCCTAAACCTGGCCTTGATAAAGGGAAATACTGTCCCCAACAGCACCAGCTCAGAGAGCACATTTGCGTGAATTTGAACAAGGTGCCCCCTACTGGCAGCATGTGGTCTTGCATGACTCGAGAAGAGCATGGGTGGCTTCAGTTCAGTCCTTCAGCTGGGTGCCCTTGCACAGTGCGCGAACTGGGCAACTGTACGTGAACGACCTTCTGCTGCCAGTAAGCCCCTTTCTTAAAGAAATGCAGATTTAAGCAACGGTGAGACCCTTTTTACCCATCTGATGGGCAGAGATGATAAAGATAATGACTAGTGTTGGCCTAGCCATTTTTCTGTAAAAGCCCAGATAACAAAAATATTTTCAGCTTTGCAGGCCACATGGTCTGTGACAATTATGCAACTCTGCATTGTAGAGCAAAAGCATGGTCTGTGTAGACTGCAGAGAGTGGTGGTGTTCCAATAAAACTTTATCCACAAAAACAGGCTTTGGGCCGGATTTAGCCTTAGGGCTGTACTTTGCTAATCCCTGGTCTAGAATACAAGAAACCAGCCTTCTATACTTCATTGATGGGGGTGTAAATTGATCAAACCTTTCTAGGTTCTCAATTGGATAGGGCCCAAAACTTGGGCTCAAAAATCTAACATTTTGTCAATTGTCTGAAGGAAATAATTGCCCAAAAGCAACTGGATAAAGATGTTCATTATAACATTGGACATAAAAGCCAAACATTAAAAACAACCTGCATGTTCTTCTATAAGGAATTTGTGGAATTAATGATAGTATAGCAACATATGGAATGTTATACAATCTACACTTTTTCATGGAAAAGCTGCCCTTTATATATTAAGTATAACAATACAGTATGGGACAGTATATATAGCATGACCTCGGTTATGTGAAAGAAGTCTAGGTGTTTATGCATAAATGAGTTTAGAAGGATACACCTAAACTGTTAAGGGTGGTTATCTTTTATTTTGATTTTACAATGAACAAATACTATTTTTATAATCAGAAAAAAGTTTTCCATTTTGGAGATAAAAACTTTAAATTGTAACATTCTTCCTTTCTTTTTTTCTTTTTTATAATTTTTATCGGAATGTAGTTGATTTACAATGTTGTGTTAGTTTCAGGTGTACAGCAAAATGAATCTGTTATACGTATACATATATCCACTATTTTTTAGATTCTTTGGTGCCTGAATACCTGCCACCTTCTACCCCAATCTCATTTCCTCTTTTTCCTCCACCAGCATTAACTTCTAGTAATACCTAGCCTTGAGCTCAGCCTGGCTCTAATTCCGTCCATACCAACCTCTCCAGAACCTTCTCCTGCTCTTTCTCACCTCCCTTAATCTTCCTCCTTCCGTCGGGTGTGCGGTCATCAGCCCTACATCCAGCAAACACACAGCCCTCTTGTGCATCAGGCCCGGTGTTAACTCATTACTGCTCACAGCGGCCCTGTGAGGGAGGTACTCTTAATATCCACCTTTTACAGGTGAGGAAACTGAGGCACAGAGGGGCTAAGTAATTCACCTGAGGTCACACAGCTGGGATGCGGTGAAGCCGGAGTTTGAGTGCCGGCAGCCTGGCACCGGAGCCCAGGCTCTCCGTAGCTGGGCTTTGCAGCCTCCATGTGCCTGCTGTGTGTCCAGCACCATGTGTCCAGCTGAGGGGACTAAAGAGCTCTTGGGGGAGACCCCGCCCTACCCTCAAGGAGGGTCCACGAGGTTCCAAAGAGACACACACAGAGCAGAGGCCAAGGGAGTGAGGCATGAAAACAACGTCCCCCTGGGCTGGGATGGGGAGAATGTTGAGAGCACCGGGAAGTGGCCAGGGTGACTTCTGAGGGAAGTGCCCCCGAGCTCGGGGGGATGAGTCGGAGGCTCTCAGGAGGGTGACGTGGACCCCGACCCCTGGCTCCCGTGGAGGGTGGCGGGCAAGGCCTCGTCACTTCTGGCATCCTCTCAGAGCCCGGCCCTAAGGCCAATGGACCTTCAGGTGAGTTTTCTTCTTTCAGAGCCCAGAATGAATATCAGGACCATCCACCTGGCCATCCGGGTGGTCAAGGACACACTCTCCGACACCCGGCCCAAGGTAACGGGGCAGAGACCCAGAAAGGGGTGCAGGTCGGGGCCTTTGCCAGGCAAGCGGAGGGAAGTTGGTGGCGAGTGGGGTGTTCTTCTATTAGCTGCCGCCTGCCTTCCCCTCCAGCTCTGTGGGTGGAGCCCTGGCTGCCTCCTCTAGTAAGGCCCTTGGATGGAAAACCTACCTTCCCAGCCAGCCCTGAGCACGGCTGGGGGTGACTGAGGCCCATCAGAGCTGCGGTCCCGTTCCTGAGACCCCTCCCTATCACCAGGGACCTGGAGTTTTCCAGCCAAGGGTCTCAGACTCCACCCTGGACAGAGGAGAGGCCGAGCGAACCCAGCATCAGCTCGAGCTGCTTGGCTGGCTAGGGTCTTTACCACATTTGAAAAAAGCAGCTTGTCAAATAAAGGCTAAAAACCACAGGCCCGGCTCCACTGCAGCCACGGGCCCCTGGCGTCTAGCTTTGCTTCTGAATACAGACCCTGAGGGCTGCTGTCGAGTCATTCTGCCCCAGGGAGGGGAGATCCAGGCTGGCAAGGGTCTGCACAAATGGGGACGGGAACAGGGCTGGAGACGTAGGCGGAGCTGCCTTCAATACCTGGAGGATGTCAGGGGGAGAGGGAATAGGCTTCTTCTGTGTCACCGCCACATATGAGCCCCAGGAGAAGAGTCAGCTTGTCCTCACCGGGGCTGCCTGAGGCTGGAGGTGCCTACGGAGAAGGGAGCGCGCTCATGTCTCTGAAGGGCTCAGATGAGGCTCCTGGGCGTGTGGGCTGCCGGGTGGCACCCCCGGATGAGACGGGGTGGTGGACAGAGCGGGCAGTAGCCAGGTGGCCCCTGAGGCCCATTCCAGACCAGAGCACCCTCAGTTCCTGGCTGTCTCGTGTCACAGGGTTGGGTGCTGGATCCCCAGCCTCTAACCCCCAGCATGTCCGTGCCCTGTCCCCTCAGGTGAGGATGGCTATTCTCCGTATCATTGGTCAGTTGGCCCTGTCCGGCTTCCATGACAGGATCAAAGGCTGGGGCCTGAAGTACGTGTCTGTGCAGCTGACCTTGTCCACCTACAAGCTGGTGAGTGGCCCTGCCATGCAGATGGTGGAGCAACTGGACTCTGGAAATGGTTTCCACAGCGTTGAGGAAAGTGCGCTGCTCAGTGTACCGGGGTTTGAACCTGCGTGTGTGTACCTTCATGACGCAAGGACACAGACACACACGGTAAGCCGCAGGAGTCTAGAAAATACTGAAACGTGTGCACAGCTCTGGGTTTCCCAGAGACTCAGCATCTGGGCATCAAGCCTCGTGGGGGGTGAGGAAACCGCAGCCAAGACCACAACAAGCCCCTGCCAGCCCACAAGCAGGGACCCCTCGATTCTGTCTTCCAGGCACATCGCTGGGAGAGCTTTTATCAGAGGAACTTGGAGGAGAAGATGGTCCACAAGGTCACCATGGACACCGTGAGGGTCATAACCTCTTCTGTCAGTGGGATGGCCCACTGGGCTGGCATGCTGGAACTGGTAGCTCATGTCTGCAGTGCTCCGGGCTGGGGGGAATAGCACAGGCCCAGAGTTCTGCACTGTTGCTTCTCCCATTCCCACTACCTGGGATGACTGGGGGGCCCTGAGCTTTCAATTACCTGAGCTCTTGTCTTTCAAGATCCAGGTGCTTGATGGGAACAGGGCAGTGCCTGGCACACAGAAGGCCTAATAAGTATCAGTTGACTTAGTGCTTGAAATGTGTCCATTACCTTGAAGTCCCTTCAGTCGAGGTGTGTGTGTGTGTGTGCACGCGCATGCATGTGTGGACGTGTATGTGTAAACAAGTGATTTTAGTGGTTTAACTCCAGACATTCAGTGAGTTCCTATTATGTGAAAGACACCAGGGCATACACTGGAAAAGCCCAGTATGACCCCCAAGTTGTTCACAGGCTTTAGGGGAAATAAACGTGCCAACTTTTAATTGCAATACAATGTGACATAGCAATAAGATAGAAAAATTTACCACGACAGCATACGGAGAGAATCATTGTCCATTAATGGAGGCCATGGCCTCGATGCTCCCCATCCAGGGGCAGCTTATCTTAATTATAGAAATAATAGTAATAATAATAATAAGGCTACAATCCATTGAGCACCTACATATAGCAGGTATTGTACTAGGTGCGTAATATGTAGAATCTCATTTAATTATCCCAACAACCCTGTGAGGTGACGTCTATTATTATTACCCTGCTTTTGTAGATGAGGAAACTGAACCTCAGAGGGCCTCATTAAGTGGCTCAAGGATTCTAAGCTGGTAAACAGTGGAGCCAGGATTAAAATGCTCTTTCTAGCTCATCATGCTGCCTCCCTGGGGGAGCCCAGGAGCTGGGGGTTCTCGTCCCGGTGGCTAGGACAGGTCAAGCAACTTCACTTGTAGTCATTAGCACAGGCGCTCACCCCTGACTCCTGGGGGTGGGAGTGGGGCTAAGGGGGGCCAGGGTCACTGGGGGTGTTCAGTGATCATCTGAGGAGAGGGGAGATGGCAGGGTGAAGTTGGAGGACTAGAGACACAGCTCTAAGCATCTGTAGAGAAACAGAACCAGTAGGAGATATATATCAATATATCATTTGCTTTATTTCAAGGAATTGGTTTACGCATTTGTGAGGGCTGGCAAGTCTGAAATTTAGGGGGCAGGCCAGCAGGCTGGAGACTCATGCAGTAGCAGAGGCTGCAGTCTTGAGGCAAACTATCTTCTTCTTCAGGGAAACCTGTGTTTTGCTCTCAACTGATTGGATGAAGTCTACTCATGTTATCCAGACTAACCTCCTTTATGGATTATGCACTTTCATCAGATTTACAAAATGCCTTTACAGCCACACCTAGATTAGTGTTTGAATACCTGGGTACCTTCACTTGCCAAGTGGACACGTAAAAACTGACCATCACAGTTGGCAAGCGTGGTTGGGTTGTCTGCCCAGTGTGCACCTCTGGAGGGTTTGGCGTTAGGGGGAGGGTGCTGGTCAAAGAGGATATGATGGGTGTGGGGTTGGACTGAGGCCAGCAGGCATGGGGGTTGGGTGCCCAGGACCCGCTGACCCCCTCGGCCACAGCCGGTGGGTGTCGCTTAGATGGCCCTGGCAGGGACCGGGGTTGGCAGCAGAGCTGGGCAGGGCTGAGGCGGTCAGCTGGTCAGAGTGCGGTTCTGGAGAAGCGATGGTGAGGCCACACTGCAGGGGCTGATCCTGCCCCACGTACCCGCCCCCCAGGAGTTTTGGGTGAGGCTCCTGTGCCACATCATGGAGACAGATCACACCGAGGCCTTGACCCCCATCTGCCTCAGTCTCACGAAACTGGCAGAACGCCAGCTCCACGCCGAGGACGGGGAAGCCAAGGCGACCAGCAAGGGCAGGCACGGTGGGCAGCACCCCTGGGCCAGCTGATGGGGGTGGGCACGTGGGGCCAGAGCCCAAGGCCCCCCTGGCCATATCTGAGGAGGTTAAAAGCGTACAGACTTCCTCCAGCAGTCCACTCCTCGCGTCCCCATCCCCTGGCCCGTGCCCCCAGCCCAGACCCCGCCTGCAGGGCTCCTGGCTCCGGCTTTCTCCAGGTGTGAGCTCTCTGGGCCCCTGGGAGCAGGTCCCATCCCAGTCCTCTGAGACCACCCCCATCAGGGGCCCCCCCCGGTTGGAGCACCGTTAACACCAGACTCACGAGAAAGTGCCTAGGCTGACCTCCGTACGGGTGACACTGTTGTCCCAGGGGGGTTGCTCCCGCGGACCCGGGGCTTTGTGGATGGGCATGGCCGGCGACCGCAGGTGGCTGGGAGCCTTATAGGACACGGCAGTGGCGAAGGGCGGAGACTGCTCTGAGCGGCCAGCTAGGACAACCCCTGAGGTCTTCCTCATGCCCTCACCCCAGCTGGGCTGGGGCCTCTCCGGGCATCACCTCCCTCCCCTTTGCGACTTCTCAGCCGGTCTGGCCCGCCCTTGCCCACTGGTCCAAGTGCTGTGAGCTTGCTTCTCACGGGCTCGTTACCTCGCAGAGCCTGAAGAGGAAGGTGAAGTGAGGGGGGTGGGTGTGTAGTTACTGTTGGCTCGACAAGGCCAAGGTTCACAGTAGGAGACAAACACTCTCACGGCCGGTCCTTGTGTCTACTACAAAGTGGGCTGTCTTGAAAACAGTATCTTCTAAGCCCCAGCCTGCAGCACTAGGCTTCTTCTTCCCAAGATAGCCAGTTACAGTGACGTCCTTTATGGAGAATCCCCCATCCTGAGGCATCCTCCATTCAGGGGGCAATGCGATGCTGTTGGGAAGCACTTGGCAGGGTAAAGCAGCCCTAGGGGCACGGGAGCAGGGCAGCTTCAGCGGGGGTCGCATCTTCTTCTCCTCAGTGGATCTGCCTGCGCCGCAGAAACTGCTGGCCCGTCTCCTGGTGAGTGGCGCACGTGAGCTGTGCCCTGGCCTGGCCACAGCTGTGTCCTGTGCTGCCTCTCCCTTGAGCTCCTAATTCTTACAGCCTCCAGGGAGAGGAGGGAGCTGGACACTTGTCAGGACAGAGCTTTCCAGGTCCCTGTTGTCCCTCTGGGGTACATGTGACAGGGACAGTATGCTCCCAGAGTTCTCTGCTTGGCCTTTGAATGGCCCCAAAGCATCCGCAGGACACTGCCGATAGCCTGCCCATCCCCAGGGTCAGCTCAGTCCTGCACCCGTGCCTCCTCCTCCTTGTATTGACTCTGGACACTGATCCATGCTCCATGGAAGCTGGGGTCGGGGGGGAGCCGATGGTCTTGCCCCTCATCTCCTTTCCTTCCTGCAGCATCCTCTGCGGGGATATTCTGGTCCTGGAGATCTTCAGAGCTCTGCTTGAAAACCCCCCATCCCGTCCAACTCTCCCTTTATGAGCACAGACCGTGAGGCCCCAGGTTGGGGAGTAAGGGGCCTGGGGCTGCCCAGCCCGGGCGGGGCCCCACTGGAGTCTTGGTGCCCTCCAGGTGCTGATGTCGTCCCCCTACAAGGGGGAGGGACGCGGGATCGCCATGCTCAACCTTCTGAGGACTCTGAGCCAGAGCATCGCCCCCTCCATGGCCGACACGTGGGAGCTGGAGATCCCCCTGCTGGTCAAGTACCTGGAAGGTGAGGTGCCCGGGGTGCACGCCCGAGTCAACCCCGTCAGTGTACATGCCGGGTACTAATCACGTGGCCTGAGCAACAGGAGCCCAGGCTCCAGGTGGCTGGCCCAGCCTCTTTTGGTCCTTGGGAAGGTGGGGAGGGAAATGCAGCGTGTGGTGAGGACCCCAGTCGCCGGGCTGACTAGGTGGCCCCAGGGGGGAGCGGCAGGAGAGGCGAGCATGCGTGGCCCTTCTTTCTGCAGAACACACTGAGTTTACATGGAACCAGGAGACATGGGAGGACAAGTTGATCCAGGTAGAGGTGATCCCACCTGCTGAGGCCGGGGTGGGGAGATGGTGGTGGTGGGAGTCTCTGTGGGGTTGGCCTGTGGGGAGTTTAGGAGACTCTAAGGGACACAGTCTCCTTCTATCAGAAGACTGGGGGAGTACAGGTGTGTCCACAGCAGATGAGCCACCCTGGGGAACCAAGAGCCCAGCGAAGCAGCAAAGGGTGACACCCTGCCCGCCAGTCCCCAAGCCCACAGGACACTGGCGCTGGATCAGGGCCGTGTGGGTCCAGAGACTGGGGAAGGGGGCTAGAGAGGGTGAGTCACAACTCAAGGTCACACAGCCCTCCTGGAGCACTGCCCACCAATGTCTTCCGCCTCCCCAGTTTCTGAGAAGCTCCCTCAAGAAGACTTGGGGTTCCAACTGGAGCCTGCCTCTGAGCAAAGAGCTGAACAACAAGATCGAGAGCTTCGACAGCCCCTCCCTAGAGAAGGTTGGTTCCCAGAGGCAGGGAAGTTCAGACAGGGAGGGGACTCCAGGGACAGTAAAGCTGGAGAGGGTCACGTTGGGTGTGAGACCAGCTGTATCTGTGGCTGTCTACAGTGTCCTGGGAGGAGAGATGGCTGGCTGGTCTAGATCAGTGGCTTTTAGTGTTTTGTTCTGTTTTGTTTTTCCTTAAGAACCTGCTTTGTTGGAGCTGGCAATCTCTCCTCCAGCCACCAGCTTCCCCATTCTTCTCACCTCACTTCCCACCTGAAGTGTTGTCGTAGCAGGGGCAGCAGGCAAGGAGAGAGATGTCTGAACGAGTTTTGGTAAATAGTGAGAAGGATGAGGATGACACAGAACCACAGAAGGCCAAAGAGGGAAGAAGATAAGGCCTAGAGGGGGAACAAAAATGTGGGCAAGCTGGGGTTTGGAGCTGGACCCCCAACTTTGGTAGAGGGGGGTAGAGGAGCAGGACGCCTTCTATCACACCCTGCTGCACACCCGTCCCCATCCCCACCCTGCAGATTAGTTTCTCACCCCTGACGCATCCAGCTACTGGCTCATGACCACCACATGTGTATATTTCATTGTAAAAGGGTCTTTACAAAACTATAGACTTTGTTGAAAATCAGAGAAGGTCTCAATCAATGGAAAGCATTTCATGTTCATGGATTGGAAGACAATATCTTTAAGATGGTGACACTCCCCAATTTATCTACAGATTCAACATGACCCCTACCATAATCCCAGCTGGCCTGTACCCACCAGAGATTGACAAGATGATCCTAAAATTCATAGGGAAATATAAGGGGCCCAGAATAGCCAACACAGTTATGATTTAGAAAGAACAAAGTTGGAGGTCTCAGGTTTTGCAATTTCAAGACTTCTTACATAATTACAGTAAACCAGACAGTGTGATACTGGCATTAGGATAGATAATAGATTGATGGAATAGAATTGAGGGTCTGGAAATAAATCACACATTTACTGTCAACTAATTTTTAACAAGAGTGCCAAGACAATTGAGTGGGGGAAAGAATAGTCTTTTTAACAAACGATGCTGGGAAAACTGCATAGCCACTTACAAATGAATGAAGTTGGACCTGTTCCTCATACCGTACACAAAAATTAACTCAAAATGAATCATAGACCTAAATATAAAAGCTAAACTATAAAACTCTTAGAATAAAACATAAACATAAATTTTCATGACCTTGGCTTGAGCAAACCATTCTGAGAAATGACACCAAAAGCACAAGTGATGAAAGAAAAAATAGATAAATTGGACATCATAAAACTAAAAACTCATGCTGAAAATGGTACCATCAAGAAAGTGAAAAGACAACCCACAGAATGAGAAAATATTTGCAAATCTAGTCCCTGATAAGGGATTTGTACCTAGAATATATAAAGAAGGCTTATAACTCAATAATAAAATGATAAATAAGCCAATTTAAAAATGGGAGAAGGATCTGAATAGACATTTCTTCAAAAAAGATACACAAATGGCAAGTAATCACATGAAAAAATATTCAAGATCATTACCATTAGGAAAATGCAAATCAAAACCACATCAAGTTATTACTCCCCACCCACAAGGATGGCTATAATCAAAAAGACAGATAATAGCAAATGTTGGCAAGAATATGGAGAAATTGGAACCCTTATATATTGCTGGTGTGAATACAAAATGGTGCAGTGTTTTCAAAAAACAGTGTGGCATTTCCTTGAAATGTTAAATATAGAGTTACAATATGACCTCGCAATTCCACTCTTTAATTATATATGCCTAGGAGAAATGAAAACATATGTCCACACAGGAACTTGTACATAAATGTTCAGAGTGGCATTATTCATATAGTCAAAAAGTGGAAAAAACTCAAATGTTCATCAGTGGATAAACAACATGTGGTATATCCATACAATGGAGTATTATTAAGCCGTAAAAAGGAATGAAGTACTAATATATGGTACAAAAAGGATGGCCCTTGAAAACACTGTGCTAAATGAAAGAAGCCAGATGCAAAGGAGCACAAAGGACCACACATTATATGATTCTACTTATTTGAAATATCCAGAATAGGCAAATCTAATGAGACAGAAAGTAGATGAGTGGTTGCCGGGGACTAGGGGGATGTGGGGTGGCTGCCAGTGGGTACAGGGTTTCTTTTTTGGGTGATGAAAGTATTTTAACCTTGACTGTGAGGTAATCTGGAGGAGTGGGTAGTGAACTCCCCATGGCAGTGACCCCGGAGGGCAGAGCAGGAGGCCTGAAGCTCCCTTTCTCCCTCTGCCTCTCCAGGGCTTTCTGTACCGGGCCTTGGGCTTCACCTTGGCCACCTTGGAGGCTGACAAGGTGGAGGTGCTACTGCTGGAGCTGCTGGACAAGACGGACTACAGCAACGACTTCGACCGGGAGGTGAGGGCGCCCGCAGTCCCCTCTGGACCCTTGGCGGACATGGTGTGCGCACGGGTGTGTGTACATGTGTGCGTGCACGTGTGTTTACCTGTGTGTGTGTGTATGGGGGGTCCTCCCCGGCCCCCTGGCCCGCCACCCTCACCCCGCCCGGCTGGGTCTCCCTGCAGGGTGTGATTCTGTGCTTTGGCCTGTGTGCCCGGGGCCAGGTGAAGGCGGTGCTGAACGTGCTCCACGACTTTGAGGACAGGATCCAGGAGTCAGAGCAGTCCTGGCAGATCGGCGCTGGGCGGGTAAGGCAACCTTGCTCCATAATCAGGTCTCCGGAGGCCTCTTGGAGCAGTGTTCTCAGCCCCCAACCAAGGCTCTTACTAGATCTCAGTAAGAAATTCCCCTCTGTGTCTCCTTCACCAAAGTGAAGCGGGGAGTTGGACCCAGGCAGCCAATGGCCAGCCTCTGGAGGCTGCCCCTCCCAGCCACAGGGCACAGTGCCCTGGGCTGGCTGAGCCCCCAGTGGGAAACCTCCTGGAGTCACCGATGCCTCCAAGGTTTTGGCCTTGACCCTGGACCCTTGCCCTGGGGGTCTGGTAGTTTGGAAGGAGAGAATTGGGAGTGTCCAGGCTTCTTCTTCGGCTCTCCACAAAGTGGGACCTGAGGCCTGGATTTCTGTTTGTTTTTTTTTTATTAGCACCTTTAATTATTATTTATTTATTTATTTATTTATTTTTTGGCTGTGTTGGGTCTTCGTTTCTGTGCGAGGGCTTTCTCTAGCTGCGGCAAGCGGGGGCCACTCCTAATCGCGGTGCGCGGGCCTCTCATTATCGTGGCCTCTCTTGTTGCGGAGCACAGGCTCCAGACGCGCAGGCTCAGTAGTTGTGGCTCACAGGCCCAGTTGCTCCGCGGCATGTGGGATCCTCCCAGACCAGGGCTCGAACCCGTGTCCCCTGCATTGGCAGGCAGACTCTCAACCACTGCACCACCAGGGAAGCCCTGGATTTCTTCTACTAAAGGCCTGGAGAGCATGGGCAACCCTGCCCCTCCTTCCACGGTGGGTTGGGTGGCCTCTAGCACCTCCTCCCAGGAGAGCACGGCTGAGGCTCTCTGTTCCCACCGGATCCCCAGCAACACAGGAACCCCTGGCCCAGAGTAGACGCTTGTCAGGTGAACGTGTGAAGGAGGACACACCAGCCTCTGTTTAGGGGTTCCACACAAACCCCCTGCTAATGGGCGGTCATGGCCCTGGTCTGACTTGCTCATTACTGTACAGCCAGGACGTAGCATATAGTAGGTGCTCAATAAAGATGTGTTGAATGAATGAATAAATGAGTGAGCATTTCAGGCACCCAGGAAAAAGCTGAAGGAACAGACCCTCCCCCTCTCCCCAACACACTTGTTCTTCCCCTTCTCGTTGGCCTCACAGAAGGACCATCCCTGGAGGCGGGAGACAGTGAAGGGTGCCCTCATGGTGATGTACAGCTGCGTTGCCTCCTACTGCCACCCGCAGATGCTCCTCACCCACGTGGACAACCCCATCACTGCTAAGATCATTCACCACTACTCCAGCAGCTGCCAGGTAACCCCCGGACGCCATGGACCCACAGTGCCCAGGGGATGCCCTCTTTGAGCCAGGCTGGCAGAGAGTCGCTCTGCATCGTTACCTGGGCACTGCCAGCCCCACCCAGGAGAGAGCCAGGAGTCCTACCTGACACCCGGCATTTGGGAAGCCCGTTGCCCCAACCTGTGCTGTTCTCTGCTGCAGTGGGAGGGGGGAACAGCCCTCCCCCGAGCGCTGGGTGGGATGCTTGTGGGTCCCTGAAGTCACAGGACAAGCCCCTCACTCTTCCCAGCCCCTCGCACTCCCTCCCTCACCTCTGCCCTCCACCCTGACACCTGACCCAAGCCCTTTCATAAGGGACAAGAATGGGCTTGTCTTCAGAGATGCAAAGGGACTGGCTACTTTCTTGGAAAGGCAAGGAGGAGAAAACACAGAGAATAAAGGAGAAATGACTTTATCATTATTGTTTTGAAAACTGTGGTAAAGAACACATCACGTGAAATTTGCCATCATAACCATTTTAAAGCATGCAGTTCATTGGTGTTAGGCACATTCAAACTGTTGTGCAACTATCACCACCATCCATCTCCAGAACTCTTCGTCTTCCTAAACTGAAACTCTGTCCCCCTGACACGAGCTCCCCGTTCCGCCTCCCCAGCCCCTGCCCCCGCCCCCGCCCTTCTGCTTCCTGTCTCTATAAATTTGACACCCCAGGTATCTCATATAACTGGAATCACACAGTGTTCATCCTTTTGTGACTGGCTAATTTCATTTAACATAATGTCCTCAGGGTTCATTCCTGCCTTAAAAGCAAAAACGATTTGGTGTCCATAACTTATTCTGCCTCTGTGGTGACGCACAGGGCTCAGAGCCCCTGGTCAGTGAAGGTGTCCCCTGACCGGCCTTGCTGTCCTCGGGCACAGCATGGAGGGCTTCGGGGAGGCAGCACCTTCTGGGGGGCACTGGAGGGCTATGCCCTTCCGGCACCTGGCCCACGTCCCCGCCAGGTGGCTGAAAGACAGAATGGGGCTAGCCATCTCTCAGAGCGCTCCTGACACCGCCTCTTCTTTGGCGTGGGGAAGGAGCGTCCTAGGCGGCCGCAGGGTCCGGGAGCGCACGCTGGGGCTTGGGGTCTTCGGGGCTCCCTCACAGCCTGCTCATTCCCGCCCCTTGTCATGGTCTGGGCACAGGACATCTGCCTCAAAATGGCCTTCATGAAGAGTGTGGTGCAGGTCACCGACGCCGTCAAGAACATCAAGGACCTGGAGGACTTCCAATTTGCCCCAAAGGCGACCCTTACTGGCATTATCATGGTAAGCTGGGTCGGGGGCCTGGGGGGGGGGCTTCCTCCATCCTGGGCGGTTTGGGGGGTCTCACTCTGCCGACCGGCTCCCCCCTGGTCAGAGGTCCTGAGAGCATCGGAGGCACAAGGCGGCAGGCAGGGGTCTCTGAAGCCCCTCCTGTCTCAGTTCTGCTTTGATCCAACTGAAGGAGTTCTGGGTATGACATTCGTATGTCCGATAAAGGGTTTCATGGCCAGGAAACATTCCGGAAGCCAGAGCTGAAGACCCTTCCCGTCTTGGGCCCTGATTTGCCCCCGAGGTGGCTGGTTCAGGGCTGGGAGACAGAGGCCCACGGGCTCAGCCCTGAGGTTTCTTCATAGGCGGGACCAGGGGACAGGGCTGTGCTGTAAGCAGGACAAAGCTATTTTTGCACAGAATTTTGTTAAGGTCTAGAAAGTGTCAACTGTCCAAAGGCAAGAGGAGGTGACAGGGGCCGAGGAGGCTGTGGGGCGACCAGTATCCCTCGTCCCCAGGCCTCCCCACTCCCTTACATGTCTTGGCCCCTGGAAACTGCTCCAGCTGCGTTGGAAGCAGCCTGGATGGAAGAGAGATGTGGGTAGAACAGGAGGCGCTGAGAAGGAAACAAACATTCATTAGGCTCCTGCTCGGGGCTGAGAGCTACACGCGCATGTAATTTCACGCCAGTCTGGCCCAGCCCTGTGAACCAGGCCCCCAAGTCTTCATTTTATACATCAGGGCTCAGGCGGGGGAAGTGATCTGCCCAAGGCATCAGTAAATGCCAGACCTGAGTGAGAAGCATCGGCACATCTTTGCCCCACTCCTTCCACGAGACTTTGCTGCCTCCCCTAAAATGTCAAAGACCAACTGATGGTAACAAGAATGGAGGCGGTATGGGGTGTTACAGCCCGTCATACAATGTCAGGTCCTCCTGGCTCTAACCCTGGGAGTGCGGCTGCCATCGTGGTCACTGTTGGCCCAAGCCCCTCTCTTGCCCATCCTAAGACTCTGGGTGGCTTGACGGCTCACTGCCCTACTGTCTGGGCAGGCGATCATCAAGGCAGAACCAACTGACAGCCTGGTTTCTCCAGTGCGGACCATGGCCATGGATGCCCTCTCGTACTTGAGGTGAGCTGGGCCCCTAACCAGGCCCCAAGCACCTCTCTGGGGTGGAGGTAAAGTCTGAGACAACCCCTCAGTGCTTTTTTGGGGAGGTTGCACCTCCTTTGCCCTCCCTTGCCTTTGTAGCTGGAGTCTTGGGTGGCAGCTCCTGGGACAGTGGGTCTTCCTAGGAGATGGGGGTCTGCTTCCACCTGCTCTTTTTTTTAATAATTCTCAGCAATATTTCAAGTTGGGCCCTTCTCCTTGGATTGGGAGGTGAATGGCAGGTGGGTGGGTTGTTCTTTGGTCCATCAGGGGATGTTTTGAGCTAGAAATCACACAGTGACACAGACTAGCACAGCCAGGAGATGGCATCCTTCAAGTCGGGTTGGGCTCAGTCAAGAAGTCTGTTTATTGATACGGTATTGATACAGTTAATACAGAGTAATAGAATGCCTGATGGTTGCCTTCCTGGAATTGCCCATCCACTGGTGGGGCAGGGGGAGTGGGAAGAAGTTAGACATTTGTAAAATGAGTATTTGAAGTGGCTGGGTCGTTGCTAGGAATTCTTCTATTGGAGCAGATTCATATTCATATTCATATTCGGCACATAGCAGAACTATGTGTTGCTTTAAAAGGGTGCACAGATTTTATTTTATTTATTTATTTTTGGCTGCGTTGGGTCTTTGTTGCTGCATGCGGGCTTTCTCTAGTTGCGGTGAGCGGGGGCTTCTCTTGTTGCAGAGCATGGGCTCTAGGTGTGCGGGCTTCAGTAGTTGTGGCATGTGGGCTCAGTAGTTGTGGCTCGTGGGCTCTAGAGCGCAGGCTCAGTAGTTGTGGTGCATGGGCTTAGTTGCTTCGCGGCATGTGGGATCTTCCCGGACCAGGGCTCGCACCCCTGTCCCCTGCATTGGCAGGCGGATTCTTAACCACTGTGCCACCAGGGAAGCCCTAGGCAGATTTTAAATAAAATTCACATACATCCGTTTAGGGACTTGGAGATAAGAAACGCATACACAAGAAATTATAGGTCAGAGCTGAGTATTTGTAGGTGAACCACAAAGGAAAAAATCTAAGACCAAAAAGGGGGCTACTAACGAGTTGTGATTCAGCTGATGGGCTGTCAAAGGGCTTAGTGTGAGAGTTGGCTTTTGACTTTTGACCTGGGCTTAAAAAAAATTACTGGATTTGGGAAGGAGCTGGAGGTCCCAGCAGGGTGAAATACAGGAGGCACAATAGAGCCGATGGGGAACCTGTAACAATTCCGACACCCTGCCCCACCGCAGACCTTTAAATAAGGATTCCTGGAGCCAGGCATGGCCCCTGGGCCCCTTAAAAAGCCCTCCTATGAGTCTAATGTGCACGTAGGCTTGAGATCTATCTATGACGGGGACAGAAAGAGAGAATGGGCTAGTGTGCATCAAGCAGCTAGCTACCACCCCCGAAGGTTTACGAAGACACACGTGGCTGGGCTCCACGCCTGAGTTTTTGATTCAGTAGCTCTGAGGTGGAGCCACAGCATTTGCGTTTCTAATAAGCTCCAAGGTGCTGCTGCTGCTGCTGGCCCAGGTATTACAGTTGAAAACTCCTGGGCCGGGACCAGCCTGGCAGGCAGAGCCTCTGGTTGTGGTTCAGTGAGGACCGGTGGAATGGTTCTGAATAGGAGAGGGGGAGGCTCACAGCAGGCAACAAGGAGAGGGGTGGCCTTGGACCCCTGCGTCTCCCGCTCGATCATGGACAGTCCCTGGCCACCGTTGGGTGGAGCCGGGGCCCTTGGGGAGAGATGGTTGCCTGAACCCCCAACCAGAGAAGCTGGCCTCTCCCTCATTCTGTGACATGCCTCCGCACCCCAGACTGGGCAGCGGGTGGCAGGGTCTCACCTCTTCACCGACCACTCCTCTTGTCACTTCTTTCCCTAGCAAACTGAAGCCTTTCTACACCACAGAGGAAAACAGTGACCTGGTGGATATTAGTATACATTCTGTCATTTCTCTCCAGCCCCCAGGAGAGAACAATGAGTCCATTAAGGTAGGTCCCTCTGGGCCACCTCATCTTCTGGGTCAGGACTTAGAAGTTTACATTAACATGAGCAGTGCCGAGAGCCTCCCATCCTGAACCTGTGAGTGGTCAGAGGCAGCAAAGCGCAGCAGGCTCTATCAGTAAGTGTAAGGTGATGCTAGCTGCTGTAACAGATAAACTCCGAGATCTTCATGGTTTTACAAGATGAAAGTGTATTTGTCACTCAAGTGAAGTCCAGTTGGCAGCAGTGGTGGAGAGGGGGCTGCTTTGTGCAGTTCTTCAGGGACCCGGGCTGACAGAGGCCTCACTGTGTCCAGTGAATGGCTCCAAAGGTCCCTGTGGGTAGTGACAGCCAGCTTGAGAGAGAGGGTCTGGAGGATTTATGAGCTGTGTTGCCTGCCTTCCATTGGCCAGATCTCAGTCACGTGGCTCCACCTAGATGCAAGGGGTCCTGGGAAATGTAGTCCCTGACTGCATGGCTGCTTCCCAATAAGGCTGTGGAAAAAGCAGGACAAATCTTTTTGTGGACAGGGAGCCATCTGTGTCTCAAGGTCCTGGCCCTGGATGAGGGGTCAGGAGAACTGGGCTCTAGGAATTCGGTTTCCTCCTTTGCAAAATGGGCTCCTCTTGAGGTTGTCTTATACGTCACATGAGAAGCTACGTATAAAGAACTCAATCTGAGCAGAAATCAAAGGGCGGTTATCAGACCATCTCACACTACTTCACCCTGGTGTGGACCGGCACAGAGTCCTGGTGGGTGGCTGTGTGAGCCCCCATTGCTGCCCAGTTCTCCCGTCTCTTGGCCACAGACCCTGTATGTGAACGCCCTGCGTGCCCTGGAGCAGCTGATGGAGGGCCTCGTGCAGAGGCAGCTGGACCCCAAGGGGCTGCAGGAGACGGTGCACGGGAGTTGCCTGGCAGAGGGCCAGGAGCCAGGGAGGGCCACCCCTCCCAGAACACTGGCCTGAGGGCCAGACTCTCAGTGGGAAACAGGGGTATGCGTTAAAAATTGATTTGGTAATTTTGTTTAGATAAAAACTTCAAATTGGCTGAAAAGTTGTGAGAATACTGCAAAGAACTCCTGTATACCTTTCACCCAGATCCATGATTCTTAAATATTTTTTTAATATTTATTTGTTTATTTATCTATCTGGCTGCATTGGGTCTTAGTTGTGGCATGCGGGATCTCCCTTGTGGCATGTGGGATCTTTAGTTGTGGCATGCGGGCTGTTTTTTTTTTAGTTGCATCATGTGAACTCTTAGTTGTGACATGTGGGATCTAGTTCCCTGACCAGGGATCGGACCCAGGGCCCCTGCATTGGGACCTTGGAGTCTTAGCCACTGGACCACTGGGGAAGTCCCCAGATCCATGATTCTTAATATTTTGTGACATTTTCTTTTTCACTCTCTCTTTTTTTTTTCTCATTACACACACACACACACACACACACACACACACACACACACACAGCATTTTGAATCATGGAGTTAGCTGTAGACATCAACAACAAGAATGTTCTCATATAACAACACAATGTTCAAAATCAGGAAATTTAACAATGATACCATGCTATATTCTAATCTACGTTCTATATTCATATTTCACTAACTGTCCCAATTATGTCCTTTACAGTTATTTCCTCCCAGACCCAGGATCTACTCTGGATTATGAATCACATTTCATCGTCATGTGTCTTTAATCTTTTTCTGTCAATCTGGAACAATTTCTCAGTCTTTGTCTTTCATAATCTTGGTATTTTTGAAGGGTGCTGGGAGGGTGTTTTTTAAAAAAATTAGATTGTTTGCTTTCTTGTTATTGATGTTTCAGAGGTTGTATATATTCTGGAAACAAGTCCTTTATCAGATATATGATTTGCAAATATTTTCTCCTGGTCTGTGACTTGCCTTTTCATTAATTTCACAGTGTCTTTTGAAGAGCAGAAGTTTCTAATTTTGATGAAGTCTAATTTATCATTTTTTTCTTTTATGGATCATGCCTTTGGTGTCATGTCTAAGAAATCTTTGCCTAACCCAAGATCACAAAGATTTTCTCCTAGTTTTCTCCTAGAACTTGGTAGTTTCAGGTTTTACAATTAAGTCTGTGATATATTTTGAGTGGTTTTGAAATATGGATCAAAGTTTATTTTATTTTAATTTTTTTTTTTGCATATGGATAACCAGTTGTTTCAGCACCATTTGTTGGAAAGACTGTCTTTTCTCCATTGCATTACCTTTGCATCTTTGTCAAAAATCAATTGACCGTATATGTGTGGGTCTATTTCTGGACACCTATTCTGCGCTACTGATGTTTTTGTCTGTCTTTACACCAATGTCATCCTGTCTTGATTACTACAATATTATATAATAAGTCTTGGAATCAAGAGCAGAGAGTATAAGTCCACCGACTTTGTTCTTTGCTGCTATACCCCACAAATATTGATATGTTGTGTTCTAATTTTATTTTAGTTCAAAATGCATTTCAATTTCTCTTTCACTTCTCCTTTGACTCATGGATTATCTAGAAATTTCTAAATATTGGAGAGTTTTCCAGAGATCTTTTTGGTTTTAATTCCTGATTTAACTCCATTGTAGTCTGAGTACATACTTTGTATAATTCAAATTCTTTTAAATCGGCTGAGACTTATTTTGTTGCCCGGGTACGGCCTATCTTGGTGAATGTTCTGTGTGTACTTGGAAAGTATTCTGCTGCATTGGGTGGTGTGTTCCTGAATATCAGTTAGGCCAAGTTGGCTGGCGGTGTTGTCCAAGTTTTCTATATCCTTTCTGATTTTGTCTTTTTTTTAAAAATAAATTTATTTATTTAATTAATTAATTTATTATTTTTGGCTGCATTGGGTCTTCATTGCTGCACGCGGGCTTTCTCTAGTTGCGGCGAGCGGGGGCTACTCTTTGCTGCGGTGCATGGGCTTCTCATTGCGGTGGTTTCTCTTGTTGTGGAGCACGGGCTCTAGGCGTGTGGGCTTCAGTAGTTGCAGCATGCGGACTCAGTAGTTGTGGCACACGGGCTTAGTTGACCCGCGGCATGTGGGATCTTCCCGGACCAGGACTCAAACCCGTGTCCCCTGCATTGGCACCACAAGGGAAGCCCCTGATTTTGTCTTCTTGATCATCAGTTACCGAGAAAGAGATACTGAAATCTCTATCATTGTGGATTTGTTTATTTCTCCTTTCGGTTCTATCAGGTTTTGCTTCGTGTTTTGTTAAGCTGTGTTATTAGGTGCATGAACAGGTAGGCCCTGGGTTGCAGGGTGGGCTGTGCTCCTGGCCTTTTTACCTCCAGACAAACATCTGGAACCAAAGGCAAACACATCAGCCAAGCAGCTTCTTGGTGAGGATGCGGGGCCGCTCTCTCTTTGCTCACAGCCTCATCTCCCTGGTGGGGCGGGGCGGTGGGGGTGGGCTGGGAAGAAATCAGAAGTATCTGGAGCTCCCAGAGCTTTGAAAGTCACACTCTGAGTGGGAAAGACAAGGAGAGCAGTGGTGGCCAGGAAAGGGCTGGCCTCAAGATTTGAATGTCCCCTTCTGTGTTCCGGGCTCTCCCCACAGCTCCTGGAAAAGTGGATCTTGTCGGAGAAAGAATGGGATAGGGAGAAGGCGATCAACCTCCACCTCCATCTCATGCAGATCTACGTCCAAAGCATCAGTGTCTGCGTGAGTCCAGGAGCCCCCGACCCCCCAGCCTGCCGCCCTGACACCCACAGGGAAATGCCTGTCTCTATGCCAGGAGAGGAAACACTTTTGAAATCAAGTTCTGCCCCCCGGAGAGTCCCTCGGGAAGAGGCTGCCTCACTTGGGAATGGCGAAGGAGACCCTGGGAGATGCTGGCCCTGGGGCTCGGGGGTGGTGAGGAAGAGGGTGGGCCGGGTTTGGTGTGGCTCCGGGTTCTGTGGGGCCTGAGGTTCACACGGGGTGAGGACTCTGTAAGGAAAAGGGGTACACAACTATGAATACCATACTGCTTAGGAAAGTGAGTATTTACTTAGAATGAGAAAATAAATCACAAATTTCACAAAGCTTGACAAATACCACTAACATCACGAAATCTAGAAAAGCAACAGGTCTTTTGTTGATCGAGCACGTGACCCAGCTCCATGAGACCTCTCTTCCTACATTTGTTGGCCTCATATTCTTTGACTGTCTGGTCATCAGGGATGACGTTGGCAGGAGGACGATGGTGTCCTGGGGCTGGGGTGTGGGGACAGGACTCGCATCTCGGGGCTGGTGAAGAGTGAGAACCAGGTGGGCAGGACTCCAGTCCTGGAGCACCATTCAGGTGGGACCCAGGCCCAGTAAAGCGAAGCTGGGGCCAAGACTAGTGCTAAGTAACATTTGAGGCCAGGTCCTATGCCGAGTGCATCACCTGGATTCTCTGCGCAATTCTCAGGGCATTCCAGGCAAGAAGGGGCACCATCATCATCTCTGATTTACAGATAAGGAACAAGAGGACCCGAGGCTAAGAACCTACCCACGTCACACAGCTAGTGAGCGGGGAAGTCCAGATTTGAAGCCAGGGCTCATTGATGGGAACGAGGCGGGTTGTGTAGGAACAATAGCACCTGGGCCCGGCCTGACAGGGTGTGTCCTGGGCAGACTCCTCAGATCTTGGCTGCTCGGCCTCCCGGGGCCCAGCTGTGGGGCCTGGGGATGGAAGCTCGGGCTTCCCAGACAGGGGTGCTTTCAGAGCAGCGTTCACCCTCTCTGGCCACTGGTCGCACTGCCCTCGGTGTGCTCGGCTGGACAGAGGGTGTGAGCCTTGAGGTCTCCCGTCCCTCAGATCCCTCTGCAGCTGGGGCAGTTTGGCGCCCTGGTCGGACTCATCGCCCCATGCACCTGTGACTCGCACAGAAGAACCCGCCTGGCCTCCGTGGATGTCCTTTCCAGCCTCCTGGATCTTCATGGTATGGAGACGGCAGGTCATCAGGACCAGCCTCTGCAGGCCGGGAGGGGGCGCTGACACCAGGGGTGTCGCCTATGGGGCTATCCTGGATGGGAGTGTGGTCTCTCTGTGTAGACAAACAAGGGTGACCAGCAGGAATGGCGGAGGGGGTTCACAGCTCACTGGGAAGCCATGGAAGCTTCTGGAAGGAAAGGCTCACTGGGTCACCTCGACTCACTGAGGGCATGTGCTGGGCACTGAGGGGCCCCAGTGGGACAGGGTCAACTCACAGATACCAAGGATGCGGCAGAACTGGCCAGAGATGAGCTCAGAGGGGAATGCAGTGGGGAGACCTTCAGACGGGGAGAGTTGACCTCTGGGGTGGCAGCTGGAAGCTGGCAGAGCATCCATCTGAGCTGTGCACAGAGGTGGTTCGAGGGGCAAGGCAATGGGATAGGATGTCCAGATGCTGGAGGGTAGTCCAGGCCTGTGGAACCAGGGCACCCCGAGGGCTGGGGCAGGAGGCCGCCACGATGCGGACCCTTTGTCCTGACCGATCGTGTCTGAAATTGTATTCCCACCAGCAAGCCAGACCTGCTCCTCCTGGGGCGCTTCCAAGGAATTGGAGCTTGAGAAATGTAAGGGGGACCTGCAGGGCTCAGACATGGAGAAGATTTTCAGTGCGTCCTCCAGAATCGCCAAGGTGACGAGGGGAAGGTTGTGTGGGCCATGGTCTCTGGGTGCCTGGGCCATCTCTGGGGGGTGGGACCTTGCTCAGCCTGGCTGCGGAGCCCCCATCCTCTTCTGGGGGTCATGGCTTCCATGGCCCTTGGTCCAACTCATGCCATGTGTATTTAAATGGCCTGTGATGTGTGAGGTCCCTACTGTGGTACCTGGCATACGGTAGGTGCTTAATGGACCCCAGCTGTGTTCTCGTTGTCCCTAGCATGTGCTACACTGAGGGGGCCCCAGAAAGAATTGAACACGAGACCCTGCCCACAGGTGTCAGCACACGGGCAGGCGGATGGCACACTGGTGACTGAAAGTGTCCAGAGCCATCCGAACTCTCGGGGTTGCAGAGCGATGAGGTCTCTTCTGCCTCAGGGGCCAGAGGAGGGTCTGCGGAGTGGGAGGCTTGTGCGTCGGCAGTGAGGCGCAGGGCACACCCCGAGGGAAGGCTGCAGGACTGTAGAGTCAGGACAGGGAGGGTCTGGGGAGAAGCTTCCTGCGTGGAGTTCAGTGGGGTGGGGGCAGGGGATGAGGAAACGGAGGAGTTGGCGTGCATCCCTGTGGCTTTGACGTTGAGTGACATCCAAGCAGGCCTGTGACTGAGACGGCGAGAGGCTGGGGGTTGGGTGAGGGGGGAGGAGGCTGGGGCAGTGGTTTGAGAGAGGATGCGGGCTGGGCCGGGGCTGTGACACTGAGCGGAAGAGCGGAGACAGGCGGGCAGGGGAGTCCTTGGACTTGGTTGTCGGGCCCCGGGAACAGCCTGCTCTGGTTGTAGGTGGCGTGCTTGCGGTTTAGCTGCGATGAGGTGGTCTCGCTCGTCCAGAAGCTCTGTGAGAACATCGGGGCCATGAACCTCCAGCACGACAAGGCCTCCGTCACCTGGATAGGCACCTTCCTCCAGATGCGGGTCAAGGAGCTGGAGGACAAGGTGACAGAGCTGTGGCCGGGTCACCTGGGGCCTGCGGCTGCCTGGTGCACCCAACCTAGAGGGCCGGGCAGGGGCCCAGCCTCGCTTGCTGAGGATTCTCCAGCCCCACCCCCCAAGTCCATGGTTGTAAAGAGGAGGAGGAAGTAGGGTTCTAGAACAAGAAAGAATATGTTGAAGGTGACTCGGTCAGTAAGTGGACGATGGGCTGGAGGCCCGAGGCTCGCTCTCCTGGAGCACAGCCCCTCCTGAAAATCGGATAAAATCCTGGAAGGGACCAGAGGATGCGTTGGAAGGGGTGCTGAAGGTTTAACCTACCCAGCGTCCACTTGGGCAAGAGAAGGGGTGTGCAGCGGGGTGAGGGCAGGAGGTCCATGAGGGCCGGGCTGCCCGGTGATGCCCCACCCCTTCCCAGGTGGCAGAGATCCTGGGCGCCATCCTGGTGCACCTGCCGGTAGTGGATCACCCGGAGGTGCGGCGCCTCTTCATCGAGGGCATCCTTCTGCTGGCGCACTACCACCAGGAGACCATCCTCACGTCACTCCTGCGGCAGCCCCTGCCCATGGAGAGGTGGGTGCCCTGGGTGTGGGGCCACCCAGACTGTGCCCGACTTGCCACCACCGACATGTCCCAGAAGACCGGGGCCCGTCCGACCCTGGGGTGGGTCAAACCCTCTCCTTGCGTCTCCGTGGGAGGTGCAGCCTCTGGGGACCTCGGACCCGGAGCCTCAGCATTACAGCTCCACCCTATCAAGCTGGAGTTCGGATCCCATGGCGTCTTACATGTCCTGGTCACCGGCTCTGGGCTCTCCCCTCTGCAGCCCTTTCCTCCCTGAGGAGGACAGAGCTCTGGGCCGGATAGACCACAGGACATGGGCCCCAAGGCCCGAGCAGGCCACTGGAGAAGCTCCGCTCTGTCCTTCCTCCTTTCCAAATGGGGCCCTGAGAGGGAATTGACTAGTCCAGGTGCCCAAGGGATGAAATGACAGAGCCTCCGGCCTCTCAGGTGGCCTCACAGTAAAGCAGTGCAAACCCTCCTTCTTGCGTCATTTTGATGAACAGTGCCCAGTCCCTGTGTCTCTGTCACAGCACCGCACAGACAGCTGGTAGGATCTCACCAGTCTGGGGAGTGAGTGTGCTGGGATGGAACTGGAATTCCCTGGGGAGGGCCCAGAAAGGGGTGGGCAGGCAGCCCCAGAGCAGCAGAGACCAAGGAGCAAAGGGCAGCCTTGAGACTCGGTGGAGAGAGACGTGGCAGATGCCACAGAAGATGCTGTGAGCAGAGAAAAAAGTTTCGAGCACAGGTTTCGAGATCCAGAATCTCCCAGGCTGCCCTGTGTGAAATGCAGGCCTGGCTCTGCCGTGGAGCTGCTTCTCATAAGGTCAGCCCTGCCCCGGGTCCAGGTTGGATGGCAGTGCAATGCAGGTGGCTTGACTGAAGGAGAGTTAGCCCCTCTCAGAGCAGTGCTGAGTGGGGCCTCTGGCTGACTGGCTTTCACTGTATTGGTTAGCTATCACTGTGTAACAAATTGCCACCAACTTGGGAGCTTGGAACAACAGCCATTTATCATCTCCTGGTTTGTGTGGTCAGGAGCCTGGGCTCAGCTGAGCTGGGGCCTTTGCTCAGGGTCTCAAGCCCGAGTCAAGGTGTTGGCCGGGCTGTGTTCCTTTCTGGAGCCCAGGTCCTCCGTCAAGCTCACGTGGCTGTTTTTTGAGTTATAGGACTGAGGTCCCCACTTTCTTGTTTCCTTACACTCCTATGTCTTCTTTCTGAGAAGTTGTTGTGAATGAGGGTGTTGTGCCCACCCTTCCATTCAATTCCTGTCACCAGGCCCCTGCCACATCTCCCCTTCCCACCCCGCCCCCAACAAAACTCACCTCCGCACTTGTGTATTTGGTTTTGTGGATTCAAATAGGCAGGTTGATCCTGCTGGACTCACGGTTTTAGCCCTTCAGAGCCCACCAGACCCCACCTGCCTGTACCTGTGCGCAGAGGCTCATTGCACCACTGTCCCAGGAGCCCTTCCCTTCTCAGCAGGGCCGTGGGCTTGGACTTGGGGATCAGGAAGCCCGCTTCAAGTTGTAGCCTGGCATGTTACCTGACCTCCGCGGGCCTCATTTCCTCTTCTATGGAAATGGAGATGAAGGCACCTTCCACACAAATGTGTTGGGAGGAGTAAGTGATGCACATCAGCAAGCTGCCTGGTGCCCGCCTGACACACCCGGGCACTGGGAGGCTATGACCGGACATGTCCACAAAGTCATCACACAGCAGGCCCGGTGGGGACTCCCGGGGTCACCTAGCAGCAGAGCTGGGGCTCCAGAGAGGGCTGTGGCTTCCCCAGGAGTACCGTGGGCAGAGGCGTGTCTCTGAGCGTGGAGTCGGGACCGGGCTTCCGGTTGTGCAGTCTTTGGCGGCTCACTCCACCTCCTTGAGATCCAGGCTTCAGAGTCCAGCCCCTGCTCAGGGGGCTGCCTGGGAGTCCACAGGGGCTCTGACCTGCCAGGGCACATGGCCCCAAACCCACAGGCCTTGTCCCCTGTCTCTGGCTAGCCCCCTGACGGAGGTGTGGCTGACTGTGGCTGAGAACTTGCCCTTGGCCCGGACGATGCTACACGCGCTGATGGGTCGGCTGCAGTCGAGGTTCACGCCCAGGGCCGATGCCACCTCCAAGGCTGACATCTGGCGCCTGGCCTCAGTGGACCCTCTGATGGTGAGTCACGGGGCGGGCCCTCCTTGGGGCCTCAGTAGGAGTCTTCCTGCCTCCCACCCTTCTATCTGCAGACCCTGTGCACCATCCACCTTCTTACTGAGAAGATGGACCAGGATGACAAGCTCCTGGACCTCTTCCCGGACCTTGTCTACACCCTCCTGCTGCAGCTCAGCAGCAGTCAGGGGCCGGAGACCATGTCGCCTGTCCTGAAGACGTGGAGGCTCGTCCACATGGGGACCCTCCCTGAGGAGATCAACCTGCAAAGGTGCTCTCGAGGGTGGGGGCATGCATGGGGTGTAAGGCAGAGGGCCTGGGCTGGACGCAGCCTCTTAGAAGTCACTGGACTCCAAGCGTCACCTCCACCCAGAGGCCCTCATCTTCCCCTCCTGGTGGGGAGAACTTTCGGGAAGCTGATCTTACGATCTTCCTTCCCATGAGTCCAGCATGGTGTGGTTTTCAGAGTTTGCAGACCACCGTCTCACAAGATTGCTCTTGGCCCCTTGACCGAGGCCCTGCCTATGTTGGGTGCCCCTTCACAGACCTGGGTGCGGAGCTTACCTGTCTGAGGTTCTGTGGGTGCTCCTGGCGGGGTAGCCGCGTCCTGATGGGGCCCTGCCTTCTTCCAGGATCACGATCAAATCCATGCAGCTTTTGTTCCGGAAACTCAACAGCGAGCCGCTGCTTCGCACCCTGGAAGAGCAGGGCGTGTGGACACTCCTGGAGAGCAGCTCCACATTCCTGCAGGGAGCGAGCCTGCTGGCCAGGTGGGCGCCCGGCTCCCCGGGGCTCCATGTCCTTGATGGAAGGTCTGGGTCGTGGCTGAATGCCTCGCTCCAGGGGATTGCCATGTTGACCTGCATCCCAGGCCCTGGGTGGCAGGAGGGTGCAGGGCAGAGGGAATCTTTTCTTCCAGCCCTTCCTGCTCCAAGGCAAGAAAGTGAGGTCCGAGGTGGGTGGGGATGCCCAAGGCCACACGGGGCTTCTGAGCTGGGCCAGGATGGCAGGACTGGGAGTTCCTTCTCGGGGTCTGACGTCTCCTGAGTGGCCCTCATTCTGGTGCCCTTTTATGAAAAGCAGATGGAGAGTCAGTACTTCAGTGACCCCCTGGCCTAGGAGCTCTGCCCCCTGGGCGCCCTGCTGCAGAGCAGCTGTGCCCGGCAGGAGCTGAGAAGTCCCCACTGCGGTGCTGTCCCTGCAGGCTGTGTGTGCAGAACGCCGAGGGCTACCGGCAGAGGCTGCCGGAGCTGGTGCTCAGGGGCATGGCCTCGGAGGCCCTGAGCTATCGCATCAGCAGCACAGCGGTCTGCGTGGAAGTGAGGCCACGGTGCCGGCGCGGAGGGCTGGTTGGGCGGGGCGGGCCGGGGTAGGGTGGGGTGGGGTGCTGGGTGACCCCCGGGCTGTCCTGGGGGCTCATCTCAGGGCAGGCGCACAGGCTCTGAGTCAGGGGTCGGGGTGGGGCGGGTGGGCAGGCAAACATCCCTCATTTGTGTGTTCGTTCACTCATTCACTCCTTCATTCGTTCATCACAGGAATAATTCAGGGCGGGCACTGTGGGGAAAGAGGGGCTGAGACCCGGCCTGTGCCCTGAAGCATAGCAGCCAAGGGATGTGTGACGTGGTGAGTGCTAGCGACACCCAGGGGCCAGAGGAGGTCTTCCCTGGGGAAGGCCTTGCAGGAGGGCTCTGAGCGGTGAACCAGGCTTTGCCAGGCAGGAAGGCCGGGAAGGGAGTCAGAGCCACTGGGGCCCAGCTACCCTTCCATGCAGCTGGGGCACTTATGGGGTCCTGAGGGAACTGGCCAGAAACCTTTTAGGAGACATTTTCTTGGCTGCCTGATGCCCAGTATGTCGTAAGAACCAACCATTGGCCTACTGCAGGGGGTGGCAGACATGTTCTGTAAAGGGCCAGAGAATCAAGTATCAATTTTGGAGTCATCAATTTGGTGTTAAGTTTTCTTACGTTTTAATAAAACACACTCCTATGTGTGCGTGCACACCCGAGACACGCATGCGCACACGCATGCCAGGGGGCTCCCTGTAGGCCCGAGCCCCCGGCATTTCGGGTGCTGGGCCAGTAGTGACTCTCTGAGTGGAGAGAAGCGTGGAATCCACGCTTCTTGTGCTTTTCTGCTCAAACACAGTGGGCATGGCTCTTGTGCTTGGTGGCCATCCCCATCATGTTACCTGAAGAAATAAATGACGGATGAGTGTATTAATAGAGGTCACACTCACCTAGGATTTCCCATGTATTTCCTCATCGGATCCTCACGGCGACCCTATGAGGCAGGTACTGGCGTCGCCCTCTTTTTACAGATGGGGAAACTGAGGCTCAGAGGGGTTGAGGCACTTGCCAGGGTCCCACAGCTGGCAGGCGGAGGAGCCCTGAGCTGGTCCTGGGAGCTGGGGCTCAGAATCCTCTCCTATTCGCAGAGAGACAATTCCGCGCCCTGAATGTCATCACACGTCCTGCTTTGTGGCTGAGAAGTGGGCCTCTCTCAGGGGTAACTGTAAAAAGTTCTGCTTTCCAGTTCATGAGTGTCCCGATCCTGTAGCAGGAGAAGCTGCCGGAGCCGGCGGCGCTGATGCGGGAGAAGGGCGTGGACCGGGAGGACGAGGCCCTGTGGTGCTTTCCCTGCGCGCCCTCGGCAACGTGGCCCTCGGCGCCCCCAAGAAGGTCTGCGGGGCCCCGTGCCCCCGAGAAGGTCTGAGGGGCCGATGCCGGTGTGTCCCGGGGAACCAGGCTCGGGCTGATGGCTCCCGTGCCCCCCAGGTGAGGCAGTACCGGAAGCTTTTACTGGAGAAGTGCCTGTGCTCCCTGAGGGGGCCCGTGAGCCCCAGCGTGACCGCCGAGGGCCTGGAGGCCCTGGCCAAGGCCCTGGCTGAGCTGCGGGAAGGGGACGTGGGGTCCGACTTCCGTGCCGTCTCCGAGCGGTGCAGAGCCTTCTTTGACCACGTGAATCCGCACTGGAGCCTTGCTCAGCCCTGGCCCTCGTGGGGGCCCCTCAGATGGCTGCTCAGTGGACAGGTGGCCACTTCCAATCCCCTGAAGAAGAGACGCACCCTGGAACAAAAAGGGCTACAAGGTCTGACTTGTTGCTGCTGTTTCGATTGGCTGATCATGGCGTCCGATAAAAAATAAAAGATCTTGTTCTAGGGCCCCTGGGACCCTTCTCCCCGATTTTAATTCCTCGCAGCCACAAGTGCTCTTTGGACAGCTGCGGCGTGCGACATGGGGACTCCGCTAGGCGGCGGTGGGCAGTCAGATGCAGCGCAGCCCTCACCTAGGGAAGAGAAGGTCACAAACACCAGAATAACGCGCAGTGCCGAGAGCCCTGCAAGAGACACTCCATCCCGATGGAATGACCCAGAAGGCTTCGCAGGGGCCGAGGCATTTAAGAGGGTCCACCTCTTAATGGCTGTGGTTTTGCTGGGCTTCCTGCTTCCCAAGTTTCAGAAATTGTCCACCTCCGCTGCAGGAGAGCGAGCTACTGCGTTTCAAAGCCTTCGTCCTCTTCGGGAAGCTGGCAAAGGTGGTCAGGATTTCCAAGAAGCATTTCTTCAAAGAGGGAGTGAAGAAAGCCTGGGTCCCCCTCCTGCCGCACTGCCAGGACCCCTGCCTTGATGCAGCCCAGGTGAGACACACCTGCGCTTTGTGTATCAAGTCCAGGGCCCGCTGTCCCCAAAAGGAGCACACGCTTTGGGGCTGCCGGCCCGGCTAGCTGGGGTGTCCCCTTCCTCTCTCGGTCTTCCCGAGACCCCAAAGGCCATGATCTGCTGGTTCCTCACGCCAGGCTGGGAAAGGGACCAGTCGAGATGACCCACAAACCAGCTTATTGAGGAATCTGGGCTCTGGGGCAGGGGGAAGCATGGTGGAGTTTCCTTCTTCTCCAGGGGCCTCACCAGCCGCCCTTTCTTCTACCAGATTCTATACGTTGCTGTCCCTTTTGGGAATTATGACTCGGCCAAGTTTAACACTCCCCTTAAATCTGTCCTCTCTGGCTCCCGGTGGGGCAGGCTTGTGCCGAGGTTGCCGGGAGGGCTGGAGGGTGCCTGGCTTTCCGACCACTTTTCTCCCCCTTCCCCGAGGCCCAGCTGCTCTGTTGCTTTGGGGTGGGGGGAGGCCCCCACCCCCTCGTTTAGCTGCCGCCTCTCAGGCTAACACTGGCTGCCTGGGGACACACGTGTACGGAGCCCCTCGCCTCCCGTGCCGCCCATGACCCTGACCTCTGTCTTCCCTGCTCCCTGTCTCCGTCTGTGGACTGGGGAGGGGATGGTGGGGAGGTGGCTGAGATTAGGGGTGGTCCTGCCACCCCTCAGGAGCCGTGGGGATACAGCTGGCCCCAAACGAGGCGTCCTCAGCAGAGCGTGTTCAACTACTGTCTTAACCCCAGTTCTGGGGCCACGAGGTTAGTCCCCTCAATCTTGCTGCTGAGAGCTGAGGCTTCCACGTAGGGGTGGGGATGGAGGTCGGAAGTGACAGCACACCCAGAAAGGTGACCGAGAGGGTTTAACGAAGGAGCCACAGAGAGGAGAGACCAACACGGCTGGGGGCCCCAGTGGGTGCTGCTGCCCTCCTACTCCCGGGGGAATAGATACCCCAGCCTCCCTCCCAGCCCCCCAATCAGCATCTTCCCGTGGCCTAACCCCACCGGAGGCCGGAGGCCGGGGGGCTTGGTTGCTGCAGGGGACAGGTACAGGAAGAACCGGTGGAGGGGATCTGGGGGGGATGAGAAAGCTCACTCCCATCCTGGCAGTCGCAGCCAGGCCCCTGACCCCCAGTCTCCTGGAGGGGCGGGTCCCCGGCGGGGCTGCTGAGGGCACCAAGGTGCTGGCTGATGGCTGAGGGGGCGAGTGCGGCTGCACCTGCTCCCAAGGGGTTTTAGTAACTATGCACACAGGCGTGACATGGGCTGGGGGGGCTTGGGTCCCAGGCATCCTCCCAGGGCCCACCAGCCTGCCCTTCTTTGGCTTCCTGAGGCTTTTGGGGGCCGCCCTCGAGTTTCCTGACGGAACGCCAGTCCTGGCAGCCCCACCCCTTGTGTGAGCCCCCTGGGTCTGCCTGACACCTCCCCTGCTGTCCTGTCCTGTGTCCCTCTAGGCCTGTGTGGCTACCATGTTTCAGTGTGTGCACTTCTGGGGCTGGAAGGCCCTGGAGAGCTCCTCGGACCAAAGTGATGCCATTGCCCCCAAGGACATGACCAGGTTCCAGATAACCCTGTGCTCTGTCTTGGTGAGGAAGCTGAGGGGGGATGGCCCCATGGGAGGTGGCCCCCGGGGGCTTGGGGCTTCATCCTGTGACCTTGCGTTCACCTTCTGGACGTGAGGTGTCGAGACCAGCTCTGTCCAGCAGAAAGAGAATGCAAACCACATACCCATTTTTAAGATTCCTGTTGAAAAATGTGAAAAGAGGTCAAACCAAATTTAATAGTAGATTTTATTTAACCCAATAGATCCAAATCATCAGCATTTCAACATGCAATCAATATAAAATTATAAATGTCATAGTTTACCTTTTTGGGGTAGTGTCTTCAATATCCAGGAGGCACTTTACACTTAATTCAGACTAGCCACATTTCAGGTGCTCAAGGACCATGTGTGGTCAGTGGCTACCATATTGGACAGTGCAGGTTGTGGGCAAATGTAATCTCTGTGGGCCAGAGAAGAATAACTGAAGACTGAAGGTCCTTAAGTTGCTCAGCTACTGATCTGCTGTGTGACTTTGATATGTGCACTTGCCCTCTCTGGGCAGACCCTTCAGCCTCAGGCAGATGGGACTGCTCTTTGTGAGCAGCTGGTCTTCAGGATCTCATCCTCCACGGCTCTTGGTGCCACTTGTTTTTTGCAGACTCAGAAAAAGCCTGCCGTTCTCTACAGCTTCTTGCTAGAAACAATGACCTACGTTAAAAGTAACTTGTCAAGGATCAGAATCGCTGCATGTAACCTGGCAGGTGAGCAGGCAAGTGTTTCCTGATGCAGGAGGGGACTTGAAGGCCATCAGGTCAGACCCAGACCTGGAGCAGGGAGACAGGTGTTGGGACCTGGGTTCAGGTGGAAGTCCCCGTCTGTGTGTCCCAAGGAGCTTCCTACATGCCCTATTCTCAACTAAGCATCCTCAACTAAACCCTCAACGGGGACCCTCATAAGGTGAAACCAAATGTCTCACTGACCTAATATTCGTGTGATGAACATTTCCTGGCTATCATTTTAGGAATCATTATGAAGCAGGTGTCTGCACATTACCTGAAAAAGCTGGACTTTCCTACATTACGGAACTGTAAGTAATGGAGACTCAAGTATGAGTCAAAAATGAGTCCACTAAGCTCATTTGGGAGCTTAGGGAAACCGCCTGAGGGGGGAGGCAGCTGACCCTGGTTGTACTGGGGGTAGGGGTGTAACCAGGGCACAGAGAGGTGGATGAACAGGCGGTGGGCTTTCCAGCAAGACAGCTCTGATGGCTCCCTGTGCTTTCTGCCCCCTCCCCGCCACACACATGGATGAAGTAACTCGCCCTGATTCCTTTGGCTGATCCACACAGCAGGTGGGTCCTGTGGGTGGTCGTTCTGTCCCTGTTGAAGTAACGGAAGCCCCCAGGGATGGGAGATGTGCGTGCAGACATGGCTGCGCCTGCCACCTTCTGAATTCACACACAGGGCGGTGAAGTCCACAGCCCCTGTGAGCCCCTCGCCCCGCAGTCAGCTCCCCGGGCAGGGCTTTCGTCAGCACACCCTGCCCAGGGCAGGCGGCGGGCGTGGGCCTGGCCTCGAGGGTCCCCATCCTCTCCTGATTAAGCTCACTCTCAGCTCTCCAGGAGCTACAGCTGGACTCGGATCCTGGGGTCCGGAGGGCATCCCTGGAGACTCTCAAAATCTTGGATACCTGTAGTCATCACTGGCTTTTGGCTTCACCCGGAGGAATCTCCTAGGTGGTCTGAATACAGAATGTACCTGCCTCTCCCCAGCGTGCCAACCCCACCACAGCGATGCAAACCACTTTTAATTTAGTTTGTAAGAAAAGCATTGTTCTTAAATAATCAGTGTCCCTTTCCTTCCTCCCATTGAAATAAACCTCCCTTGCCATTTGGAGAGCAGATTCCTGACTGTAAGGTGATGTCGCCCCAGAGCCAAGACAGTGGAGCCAAGGGGAACGTCATTCCCGCTTCCCCCGAGTGTGTGTACGTCCGGCAGCTCCTCTCAGCCCAGAGGATCTGGAGCCCCCTTTGTGTCTTCACTGCATTTCAGTTCCACCCATGCGGATGGTGTGTCCATTGCCAGGCACTGTGCTGGGGTAACCAGAGGAGCCCAGCTGCTGTCCGGACTCTGCTTCCAGGGGGACTCCGCTCTTAAAGGGACAGGAGGCATCTACCAGTGACCATGATACACATCAGGGTGAGGGAGGGTGGCCGCCAGTGGGGGCAGTGCTGGTGCCAGTGCAGCGCACAGGGAGTGTTCACAGCCAGGAGGTAATCCGGGGGGCTTCAGAGAGGAAGTGACACCACACCATCTACCCTCACCCTTTCCACGTCAGGGCCTGCTGGACCAGGATGGGGAGGGACCCAGCAAGGCCTGGAGCAGAGCCCAGCAGAGGGTCAAAAAGGAGGAATTATCTCCAAGCCCAAGAAACAAGCAGGGGGAGATGGGGGGGAGAGCAGGGAAACTCTTCCGACACTCAGGCCATCCGCAGAAGAGTCTCTGGTTGTCCCCAGAGCAGGTGAAGGTGGGATTTCCAAACCATTCTCACTGCAACTGCCCAAGACTGTCACCACCCTGGGCGCCATGGGTGGGAGCGCTGCTGAGCAGTCCCGAAATCAAGCTGCACCAGAGGCTTCCCGGAAGCGTGCTCTCACACTGTTTGGCGGCTCCCGTGGAATAGACAGTGAAGTTATTTCCTGCCAAGTGATGAAGATCGTTGCTGCCGGAAGACTTGAGTCCCACTGACACTGTTGAAAGGGATGTGCCCTTCGGTACAGGTCCTGGGGGAAGCCATACAATTGTAAAATCAGGTCTCTGATCAATTCCCTTAATGCCCCTGCTAAACATTTCCAGATGGTTTGTAGACCCAAACTCAGAAAGCAAAAATTTAAGACAATATAGTATTGTCTTAAACCTACCCTAGGTTTTCCTTCAAAAGTAATAGAAGCCAGTAAAAATAAAACATCAACTTTTCTATGTTAAAATATATCTTCTGTATGATAAAATATCATAAAGTTAAATAAGTTACAGATGGAAGAAGTTACTTGCAATTTATATAAAACTAGATTGATTCATATAATTGGATTGGCATACAGAATATGCCCAAATCAGTAATACAGCAAATTGAAAAGCAGTGTCATGAGAGAGTGCTTGAAAAGCCAGTCCCCCCAGGAAGGCATGCAAACTGCAATGCTGTGCATTTCACACCCACAACAGTGGCGCTGGCTAGTGGCAGCAGTGTGGGGAAATGGGACCTTTTATTATTGCTGGATGGAGTGCAAATGGGATTAGGCATTTGGGAGAGGAGTTTGGCAATAATTATGGAAGTTGAAGACGTGACCAAGTCACCTCTGGGTGGAGCTGCAGGTAGATCTGCACATGTGCACAAGGATGGTGGCTGAAGAGTATTCTTAGCAGCAAACACCCAGTGGGACAGTGGGACACACCAGCTACCTAAGGAGCTCTACAATGAGACCCATGTTCATCAATCATCTCCTGTCAAATGCAAACACCTCTTGGTGAGACAAAGTTGCACAGTGCATACAGCCCCGAGTTATTTATGTGAAAGTTAAAAACACATACCATTCTGTATAGCTAATGGGGTCCTTTATTGGCAGATCCTATATATTGGCTAAGAGGATCTAGCCAACTTCCTCTAGGCCCTTCGGCCACACCTTCCTCCACTAGACGATAGAGTGTCACAAACTCAGTTTTCCAGCCTCTGGCAGCTAGGCCCGGCCAGTGAGACTTCACACGACTGCTAGGTGTGGAGGGCGGGGGAGGGAGGCCAGGCACAAGAAGCTTTGGGCAAGGATGATAGTTTTCCTGATGAAGGAGAAACGGGGGTTGTGCTCTTAGGAAGCCGCAGGCACGCCGGAAAGGTCTCAAATAGCAGGGCCACACCCATCCGGTCTGAGCCTGAGCCAGCAGTCCCCTGCCAGCCTGTACTGAGGGAAAATGAGCCTCCTGCAAGGTGTAAGGCTCTTGGCCTGGCTCTCAGCTCCAGGCGGTGCAGGCCCTCCCAGTTCACAGGGCTCTGGGCCGAATGTGTCCCCCCAGATTCAAAAGTGGAAGCCCTACATATACCCAGAGAAAACCGTAATTCAAAAAGACACATGCACCCGAATGTTCATTGCAGCACTATTTACAATAGCCAGGTCATGGAAGCAACCTAAATGCCCATCAACAGACGAATGGATAAAGAAGATGTGGTACATATATACAATGGAATATTACTCAGCCATAAAAAGGAACGAAATTGAGTCATTTGTTGAGACATGGATGGATCTAGAGACTGTCATACAGAGTGAAGTAAGTCAGAAAGAGAAAAACAAATATCGTATATTAATGCATGTATGCGGAACCTAGAAAAATGGTACAGATGAGCCAGTTTGCAGGGCAGAAGTTGAGACACAAATGTAGAGAATGGTCATATGGACACCAAGGGGGGAAAATTGCAGTGAGGTGGGGATGGTGGTGTGCTGGATTGGGCAATTGGGATTGACATGTATACACTGATGTGTATGAAACTGATGCCTAATAAGAACCTGCAGTATAAAAAAACAAACAAAACAACTAATACTAAACTTTCATTGGGTTATTTGTATGGAAATATGTTAATATAAATGTTTCAGACATTACATGAAATTTCTAAAAATCTTATATTTGTATTTGTATGGAAATATATATGGAAATATGTTAATATAAATGTTTCAGACATTACATGAAATTTCTAAAAATCTTATATTTGTATTTGTATGGAAATATGTATGGAAATATGTTAATATAAATGTTTCAGACATTACATGAAATTTCTAAAAATCTTATATGTTCTGGTATAATGTTATAAGTAATAAGCCAAGTTATTACTTTAAAATGTATATCTCAGAAATAACTAATTTTCTTGTCAACTGCATTATTATGAACTTTCATCAAATCTTTAACTGTGGTCATTTTTAAGTCTTTTGTCATTTACAGACAGTTCTGGGTGTACTCTGATGATTTTGCAAATATGTTCCTATAAAAGGGTTTCATCTTCAAGAAATTCATGGAAAAGACTCTGACAAGTACAGGTTTCTGGTAACTGACTGTACTGCTGAACTGAATGAATAAGCATTTTCAGAACTCTAATGAAAAACTGATGAACTCATAAAAGTGCTAACAAAAGATCAAGATGAAAAAAAAATTAATTACATGGGACTGAGTGAACTGATGAGGATGAGTATAATTTTTGTGACTTTCTGTCTGAGTTAAAAAAAAAAATCTCACAAGGACTCAGAGGCAAAGAATATACAAATCAATTTTCACTGCAAAGTAAAGGAGCTGTTACAGTGGAGGATTACTGGACTGAATGTCAATATTATGACATAGTATGAGTGTGTTTCATGTTTGGTAATTGCAATCATTGTTGCTTTTGTTGTGGTCATCCATGTACAATGCTTGGTGTCAGTCTATTTATGTCTTGTAAAAATAAAATACAGTGTGTGTGTGTGTGAATAAAAAAAAAAAAAAAAAAAAAAAAAAAAAAAAGTGGAAGCCCTAACCCCCAGTGTGATGGTAGCTGAGACGGGGCCTTTGGGAGGTAATTGGGTTTGGATGAGGTCATGAGGGTGGGGCCCCCATGACAGGATCAGTGCCCTCCTAAGAGACACCAGAGCTCCTCCTCTCTCCACATGACACGGCAAGAAGGTGGCTGTCTGCGGGCCGGGAAGTGGGTCCTCCCAGATCCCCACCGTGCTGGCTCCCTGATCTGTCTTCCAGCCTCCAGAAAGAAACTTCTGTTGTTTAAGTACCCAGTCTTTGGTATTTTGTTACGGCAGCCAGAGCTGAGTAAAACACGCAGAAACAAGGTGTGGGTGGAAAGGGTACATCAATACAGGGAGAATGGTCACCTATGGACGGAGGGTGGGAAGGAAAGGTGTGCAACTTAATCTCATCTCTAAACTTTTACTTAAAAAATCCATTACACACAGCAATATATTAACCATTTACTCAGGATGTTGGTACATGGGTTTTGTCACTGTGTTCTGAGTATTTGAAATATTTTATTTAAAAAAGTCACTGTCCAAGGCCAAGTTATAAGGGGGGAATTTATACTTGCAGATCATTGAAATTCCACAAGAGAGAGATGCTAGAACCAGTGAATTGCCAGAGCTCCCTACGTTCCCGGTGTCTACCTTGGCCCATTCCAGTACAAGCCAATAAGCCCTCTGTACCTTATGGTGACCTAGATGAGAAACTGTCTCTACAACTGAAAAAACAAAAACAAGAATTTAAAAATTTTAATGTTATATGTATCAAAAATATAGACAAAATTAAAGGGCATAGAAATTAAAACAATCAAAAAACCAAAAAAAAAAAAAAGTCACTGTGATATCCTATTATAAACAGCTCCAATAAAAATCATGAGGTGTCATGGGTGCTGAGTGGCTGCAAGTGTGTTTTGGGACCACCACAGGCCTGTTTATGTTTTTATCTAAAAATACTAAAATGCTAGGAATTACTTTTATGGGTAAGTTGTACGATGGTTCAATTTGCTACCTCCTATTATGGAAGATACCAAGTCCCATGGGTCTGAATTTAAAAGACTAAGCAGCTGTATTTTCCTTCCAGGATCACTGTATCCAGGACTTAAACTTAGGTTTCATAGCAAACGATTTCTCTAAGGAAATAGGAAATGTAAGGGAGGATTCTCTGGTCACGTCTAAATGTAACAAAGAAAACATGAGAAAAATCGGCCTATAAAGAATAACATTAAAAATTTTAATTGGTCAACTTTATTCAGATAATTTCCAAGAACCCAGAGAGTCATCTCAACGGAACCAATTTCATAGAAATTTGCTTTGAAGGGCAGATAAGCAAAGCAAGTTGTCACATATTCTTGAGAATTTAAAAAAATACACAAAAATCAAAGAGAGGAAAGAGAGAATACTTCAGAATAACTTGGCGATAGATTTTCAGCTTTGAGGTTTTCTAACACGAAATCACTTTTCTCTTCCATCCTGAAAGGTGTGTTGTTCTTTCCTCTAAAAAAAAAAAAAAAAAAAAAAAATAGATTTCAGTATAATTCCACTAGAATTCCCATTGCCTGCCCCCAAAAGCTTAACTGTTGTATTCAACTCCAATGAATATATATAAATATTTGAATCATTATAGAGAATGCTATGCTGCTTAATAAATACCCTAAGGAACGTAAAGAAAAAAAAAAGTAATGGTAACCCCTCAGGCAGGCAGTGCAAACTGGTGGTTAAGGTCACAGGCTTTCGAATCCTGGCCCAGCCATGCACTGCCCATGTGGATTCAGCAGTTAAGACTACATTTCCTTATTTATAAGAAGAGCTAGCACTGCCTATTGGACAGAACCTATCTATCAAAGGGTTCACATGGGGATTAAGGAAGGAAGGTGTGAAAAAGGGTTAACATGGCCTGGAGCACAGAGGGCACTCAGAGGTTAGCCCTTAAAATTCCTTGTGTTCACAGCTCACGAAGATTTGGTCCCTTTCCTCAAGAAATTTATAACGTTAAGTAGAGAAAGAAAAGAAAATACAGAAAAATGGTTAAGTATGTTTATATTGTAGTTCCAGAAGGAGCCGGCCAAACCAAACTCAGTCAGATCCCATCAGCCAGTGGACAAGTGACACGGACTCGGGATACATCGTCCAAATCCCCGCATGTGACACGCTGAAATTCAGGCTGGGAAAGCTGGCGCCCACGTGAGAAAATTTAACCACTCACGGCGGCTTGTCTCTGGAGAAGATACAATGGTGCATGCAGGGTAAAGCTTCAGCTTAAGGCACCTGCACAAGCTAAACCGTGGCCAAGGTTGGGGAGCAGGTGGGCTTCAGTGGGGAGGACAGGAGACCGTGGGCCGAGCAGGAGCGTGTGGTCCGGCCCCTCACATGAGTGGGATGCTGCTGGGGGTTCTCCAAGGGCTGACTCCTGCTCTGTCCCCAGGAGGGATCCAGAAGGGGTCAGAGTCGTCAATTCTAGATCAGTTTTGCCTGCAACAGCTATGTTCTGAGTGTGAGGTGAAGAGGCTGGAAGTGACAGTTTGACAAGGATGGGATAGAGTGTCTTAAGGGAAGCTTTTTAGAAACATCCCCTAAATGCATTCCAATAGAAAATGTGTAAAAATGCTGATTTTAGAGGAAGGAAAAGAATTTGGGAGAAAGTTCGGAAAATTAACACCTAAGAATCCTGTTGCAAAACACCCACATTCGACAAACAGAAACGCACCTTCTCTTCCCAGGTGTGCTGTAAAGAGCCAGCCTCTTCCCCGGGCCTCGGGATGGCTCTGCCCACAGGTGAGAAATCCCAGGGTCCAGTCCACTGTCTGCACACCTGAGGGTCTGATAATCGGCGTCGTTTTGTGGGGACTTGACGGCCCCAGCCGGCATCGAGAGCAAAACCTGTAGATGGAGGGGCCCCAATTGTGTTCGAGCCGAGGGGACTTTTAATGCTCTGCTGGGGTGATGATGACAACTTTGGGGGGCCCTGGAAGCCAGAGTCTGGATCGAATTTTCCTGAGACGTCTTCTTTTTGATACCGAAATCCCACACTTGCTTTATCTGGAGATGCTCTGGTACACGAAGGCGCCTGCGTCTGCTGAAGAGATTTTTGGCAATACTTTTGATGAAGCTTGTCAAATTTTTCTTTAATGTCATCGTAATGATCCCTGGCACAGCCTGGAGGTTGTACCCTGGGTACTGAAATGGCTTTGGTGAGCGATACTGACTTCCTAAATCCTCCCAGATCATTTCCTTGACAAGCAAGGCCAGAGGTCTGCTCCGAGCGGCCCGGGCTGTGTGTGGACTTGGTCTTTGAAAGTGAGGGGAAGGAGTCACTCTTTGGTGGGCAGCTACCTTCTCTGATAGACCTTTCGCCCAGGCTTTCAAAAGCCTCACTCAACCTCTTACCTTTTGCTCTGCGGAGAGGGCTACTCGGCCTGTGGGCTTCTACGCCCTGGGGGCTACCAGGGCTTGCTGGACCACCTCTGTACACATCCACAGCTGAGGAGCCGGAAAGGTAAGGCAGGCAGGGCTGCTTCCTAAGATTCGAGCAATATTCCTGATGAAGCTTGTCAAATCTGATTTCGATCTCCCTGTAACGATTCCCTCCCTCGCCCGGCGGTACTCTGGGTCTAGAAGCTATTTTTACAGGAGAAATCAACCACTTTAATGTCATGAATCTATTTTCCTGATCAAGACGATACACTGCGTTGGAGTCTAAGTAAGTCAATGAAGAATGAAGCTTCTGAGGCGTTCTCGGAAGCTCCTTCCAACGTGAAGCGAATGCGTGGATCTGGGGTTTGTTTACTTCAGGAAAAGCCCTTCCCAATTTTAAACCCATCTTATGGCCAGAAACATCGAGTAAGTTCTTGCGATCTCTTAACACTGCCACGTCCTTCGCGGGTTCGGAGCTGGGTGGACGTCTCTCCTGGGGGCTCCTCCGAGAGCGCCCGCCTCCTCTGCAGCTCGTTCTGTTCATTCTGCTCTTACACCTGTGCCTCCGCTTGGAGCTCCAGTTCTGGCGGATGAACGTCTTGGTGGAGATGACGCAGGAGGGCCTCACACCCAGCAGGCAGCTCATGGAGTGCAGCATGCCCGCGTACAGATCGCTGAGTGTCGCGTTGCAGACGTCCTCAGCCTCAGAGCCTCGGCTGCTTGAGAAGCTGCTGCCACCGGTCCCTCCCTGTAAGGAGGTGCCATCACCCCTCGGCACCAGGGCCAGGCCTGCTGAGCAAGAGCGCGAAGCATCGCCCTCTCTGGGCAATGAAGTCGGCTGAAATGGGCCACCGGGGCTCTCTTCGGAGACGCCACCGTAGCATTCTGGAGAAACACACACACAAGACAAAGCCACGTTAACCATTTAAAACCGACCACACGCAGAGATCAGGGAACCGAAGGCTGGATGGGGACCAGCATGGGTTTTTTTTTTTCCAATTATCATTTTTAATTGAGATATAACTCACATATAACATTATGTTAGTTTCAGGAGTATAACATAACATTGTGATTTCTTTTCAAGCAATACAAAAAACAGAAGCAAAAGAAAAATTCACAAATATTTGGGAATAGACTCTTCTCAGAGATTTCTTTCTAGCTATCAAAACAATTTACTCTCCACTGACCTTCTTAAAAGGAGCCTTCCTTCCCTGTGTGATGGTTTGGAAATTGGTTGCCTTGTCAAAGATTAATTAGAAACCAGAAAATAATGACCCTGTTTGCCTACAGGGCTGGGTGGGGAAGGGAAAGGTATGTCAGACTGACAACAACCGAAAGAGAAAATAGAATCCAAATAACTCTGAACGCGCTCCCTCAGCAGGATATTATCTGAGGATGATGATGCTGCTTGGAGATCTGGAACCTTCCTCAGCACATTATTGAGCAGAGTGGTACCAGGTGCTGTGATTCTGAGGCTACTTTGTGCTGCACAACCGGCCAAATGAGCCTCGTTGTTAAGGAGGAGCCAGCGGGGGCTGGGGGAAAACTCTGGAATCAGGGTGGGGGATGAAGAGCTCAAACCCCCACGGAGACAGGTCGGAGGACGCAGAAGCCAGCACGGAAGGGGCTCCTCCAGGCTTAACGGGTGACGAAAACTGACAACAGATTCTTATGTGAATTAAAAAAAAAAAAAGTCCACGAGTTCTTACTGATTCTGGAAAAGTTAAATAAAGAAAAAGCATGTTGGGGAGGATAAAGGAAGGGAAAAAAAGAAATGGAAGGGAGATAGCTCAGCCTTCTTTATACAAGAATACCAACGAGTGCAGGCAGAGGTAACGGCAGAACCAGAAAAGTCCTGTGTTCGGCCCCAGCTCAGGCAACAGTCATGGCGAGACGCTAAAAACCATGGGGTGCGAGGGTTCTGGGGAAAAGGCTACCAGGCAACCTCAAGGGGTCATCCACAGATGACTCCAAGGATAAAAGGCACTTCTGCAGTGAGAAATCTGGTGGGGCCTGCCTTAACTGTGCGACCAGACTCAAGTCACCAACAATGGGACAGGCTGACAGGACGTCCTGAGAGGACAAAAACGTCACCCGTGTAGTATTTTTGCCAAAAATGTTTAACATAAACTTAACCACATATAAGTCCAAATTGAAGGACATTCTGCAAATCTACTGGAGGCCAGGACTATTCAAGAAAGTCAGTGATGGCAAAGATGATGGTGGTGACAACGGCAAGGCCGAGGGGCCCTTCTGGACTGAAGGAGACAGTCAGCACGACAGGTGGTGCCCCAGTGGGTCCTGAGCTGGTTAAACAAACAAAAAAGGCTGCAAAGGACAACGATGGCACGACTGGGTAAAACCGTATCGTGTCACTGTGACATTTCAACGTGTGCCAAGTTTAATGTGGTTCTGAGGGGACTCAGCCTGTTCTTCGGAGACACTGAAGCATTTAGGGATGGTATATACATGAACGCAAATACATATACACACGTGTACGTGCGTGTATGTCGGGAGTGATAGAGCAAACGTGACAAAACGTGAATTGCTAAATGTGGGTAAAGGATGTTTATTGTATGAGTCCTACATTTCTGGAGAGTCAAAAATTTTCAAAATGCTAACTTGGGATAAAGAGCTAATTAGCAATTAGCATGCGAGTCCCGGAAGGAAAGAGCACTGTTTCTTACCATGTAGTAAGTTACCCATGACGTGCACGTGTCTCTCACAGTTCATGGTGATGAAACATGCCCAGCTCAGGGCGCCGTGGCTCTACCACAAGTGAATGGTCCGTGCAAAGTTTCTAAGTCACACTCACCTACGGCAGGCCTGGCGGGCGAGGCCAATGAAGGGACCAGGGTCACACGGGTGTCCTTTCCCTCTCCGTAATTGGCACACTGAAATCAAAGCAGATGACTTTAACAGAGGAGTTGTCAGGTATCGGCTCGGGCTTCCCGCCCCAACTGCTCTCCCAACCACAGACAGCGCCTCCATTTGCGGCTGCAGTGGTGACACGCGCGACCATGATGACGGCCGGCAGCCGGCTGGGCCTCCAGCAGTGGTGGGAAGAGCTGTCTTAGGAAGATCCAGGAGTTCTGCCCCCGTGGCCTCCAGGTACCGCCCCCTGCCCCCCAAGGGCCACCACCACCCCACGTCTGCCAGAATCTCTCTCGGGAGGCCTGGCGGCTTTTCCTCCTCCACCGTTATCCTCTGACAGCAAGGACAGCCGGCCCAGGTAGATGGAGGGAAGGAGAACCCGTCGCTGGTACAACGGAGCCGGTCCCGGCCCTGGCCTCCTTCTGCGACCGGCAGGGCGACCAAAAGGCCACGCTTGCTGCTTCCAGACAAAGGAAAAAGGCATTTCCCGTACATCCGCTCGTTCAGATACAGGCTTCTCGCCGTCAGCAGCAGCGTAAGAAAATATCCACGCTCCTGTTAAGCTGGCTGCCTCTGAGATGAACTATTTATTCCAGAACACATACTTCCTAGTTATTTGGTATTAAAATGTCCTTTGTTTTAGGAGACGAGACTGACAGAACTTGGAAAACTAAAGAGCTGGCATCCTCGTGTGAACTCTACCTTTAGCCTTTTGCTCTCCTTCAGGCAAAGCTCCAGGAGACTGGCTGCCGTGGAAGGTGGAGGGCACCAGGCCTGGGAGAGGAGCTGCTGAGCTGCCCACCTCCCACGGGGTCCACTGCAGCCCCCGATCTCGCCAACATCACGGCCGAAGCAGGCAGAACAGGCGCCCTGTGGCCCGTGGCAGCCCCGGTCACGGCAGGGAAGGAGGGAGGTGGGCGCTACAGCTTCCCTAATTCTGCAGCTTAAAAGCCCCCTGCCTGAGGGTGGGGGCCCTACTAGATCCCGTGAGCTGCCCAGAGCACAGCGGGCAGACGATCACGCTGCCCGAGGGTCCCAGAGTATTTACTCAGGCAGAGCGGGAACTGGGGAGCCTGTGAGCGAAACGGTGTGGAAACAACCGTTGACAGGCTCTTTGCAGGCTCTGTGGCGAGTGAACAAGACAAGATGACACCTCAGTGTGTCTCTAGTTCATGGTTTACTTATATGAAGACACACCCTAGGAAACATTACCTCCAAACCCCCTTCATCCTGCAGCAGGATATCCAGTTGTGTCAAGTACTTCCTCCTTAGCTCATTTTTCACTGGGCTCCAGGGCACTGCAGGCTGACACCAAAGAGAAGTCAGTATTCGTAAGAGCTGCTGGGCACGGCCGAGCTCTGGGATCCTGGGACACGCTGGCAAGCTTGTTAGTGTACACGTCTTTAAACGAAGTTCCTCCAAGTCACTTCACCTCCTGCTGTTAGCAGCACAAAGTGGTCCAGCCCCCTCTGAAAACCCACCTGACCCTGGAATCTGACTTTAGGGAACTGACCCAATGGTAACAATCCGAAAGAAAATAGAAAGACAAAACATACCAGTTTGGAGAAGTTTATGACAATATTACTAGAATAAGAGAAAAAAAGAAACAATATTCTTAGGCGAGTTTAGGACACAACTACTGGAATCGACCCCAATTGGTATGTTTATAAGAAAAGAAGCTCAGTGTCCACCTCAGGGGGCAGGGACCCTCGCCTCTCCTACCCCTCACCTGCCATACATTGGAAATAGGGGGCCTCAGCCTCCGCTGCGCACCCCGGTGGGGCTTAGTCAGGGCCTGGGGCTGCAGACTGGGGGGTCACAGGAACACACCGGGGAGCGGCCGACACCTTGGCCCTTTACTGCCAGGGCCGCCTGCTCCCCTTCACTGCCACCCAGACACAATACCTCACAACGCACCCCTTTCCTCCCCCAGGGCCACTACCTAATTCTAGGTAGACACTACGAGTCACACACGGGTGTGTGGGCGAACCTCTGTACAAAAGTAGTGCTTTCAGAGGAAAAGCACATGCCAGCTATTCTGGCATCTGACCCAGGGGTCAGGTCAGAGGCTCGGGGGGATTCTGTCCTGTGTGTTCTCGTCCATCCCGGGGGCTGACCTGGAAACGCTCCCCAGAGCGCCTCCCTTATGACACCATCTCTATGGGGAAAGACCGACTCAGAACCCAACTTTCTACGCTGTGAGGTCGGTCAAGGCCCAGGGCACACTGTGAACCACAGCCGGGATTGTTCTATTTGCAGAGGGAACATCACCCAACATTTACGTAAGTTCAGTAAATCGGGCTTGAACTGGGGCAGTACGTGCTGAAACGAGAAGGGGTAACTTGCTGCCTTAGGGGATCCGAACGTGGGGACAGAGACCTGAGGGGTGATGTCAGCAAAGAGCGAGCCTCAGAAGGGGACTTACAGGAAGATGCGGGTCATGAGAATGTGCACTTGTCCCCAAGCCTCAACTCTGTCCCTTCATTACAAAAGACAGGTCTTACCATTAAGTTACCAGCGACCACATCTTCCTGGAATAAAGCTGTATCAGTATCACTGCTTATTGAATCTAAAAGCAAAGGAAATTTCCATCAGAATTTTTAAAGAAAGCTTGCATTTTTCTCTCGAGGATAGTTTTTGCATTGCTTGAGTATACCTTACAGTGAAAACTCCTATTGCTTCAAGTGGCCCCCTTTAATAGGGACATGGCCATCTGTCGCCCTGCAGAGAAACCATCAGAACAGGAACACGCCCAGAGTCGGGGAGATGTGGGAAAGCAAATTTTGTATCACCTCTGGCTCTTCCCATGGCCTCTGATCCTGGAAGCTGAGTCCCTCTAGGCCAGCACTGGCCAGCACTGTCCAGTAGAACCTTCTGTGATGGCGGAAGGTCCCCCAGCTGCTGTCCAGGATGTCAGCCACTAGCCACATGTGGCTGTTGAACACGTGGAATGTGGGTAGGGAGGCTAGGGAACTGAATTTTAAACTTCACTTAATTTTCAATGAACTTGAATAGTCACAGGTGACTAGTGGTTACCACACTGGACAGTTCAGCTCAAGAAGAACTATTTCTACTGATTTCAAGCAGTGCAGGAAATTCATGGACCCAAGGCTTTATGGAGTTAAAATTTGGATTGATACCGGTAAACAAATAACACCCATGAGTAAACATCTCCATCAAGTTCTTTCTAGTTCTGATCTGAAAGACCACTGGTTTCCCCTTTAGGACTCAACCCATATCTCTGACTGCTCAGTGCGGGCAAGGGCCTGGGCAGGGCGGACAAAGGCTGCAGAAAGGCCAGTCCCACAGGACATGGGTGTTCAAGAACAAAGTCTGTAATTACTCAGCTGTTTAGCTGCCACAAGGGGAAGAGCCAGGTGTGGAGAACACAGGTAAAAGTGGGAGTCTGCTCCGATCTGGGGACCAGGGGGCTTCCAGGGGGCAGCGAAAAGACAGTGGGCAGGTCAGGCATGGTCTGAATTCTTTTCACTCTCAGAGGAATGGCCAGCCATTGCAGTGCTTTGAACAGAGAAGCCACGTGACCAGATTCGCACGTTCAAAGGTGTCAGCGGGGTGGAGGCCAGGTGGAGACAGGAGCTGGCACCGTGGGGCATGGGGCAGAGGGGCAAGAGAGACGGTGGCGGCAAAGGCACGGGACAGCGCTGTCTCAGATATGAGGAAGAGGGAGGGGCTGAGGCCAAGAGGATGCTGGGTTTCTGGCTCATTCTACAGGGAAGATGGTGGTGGCCTTGTCCTGAGGACAGGTCTGTTGGGTTGGCTTTTTGAGCTGAGATATGCAGAGTGCAGACAAAGTGTTCAAGGAGAGAGGCCGCTGGCAATAAACACACCCAGAGGGGGTCTGGGCAGGGGATTCCACTGGAGTGAGGGACAAAGATCCCCAACTCTTGGGAAAGGGCACCAGCGAAGGTGGGAGGTGGGATGATAGAGGGGCTGAGAGGAGGGAGAAAGCCCGGGGGGCTCAGGGACACTGAGGCCACGGCCAGACTTTCCAGAAGCTTCGAATGCTACTGAGAGGACAACAGGATAAAAATCAAAGAATGCCAACCGGATTCAGCCACGGGGCCACCGGGAGCCTCACCACGAGGTGTGCTTTTGAGACGGAGCCAGAAGCCAGAAGGGGACCAGCTGAGGTGTGCACGGGGGCAAGAACACCAGAGGCCGTGAATGGAACACTGTTACAGACTGGGTTGTGGAGGGAAGGTGAACACAGGGAGGCAGCTAGAAAGGGGCCCGAGACGGGAGACATGAATTCTGTTCTGTGTGTTCAAGGTGACATCTGATGGGATGTACCCAGGGTAGAGGGAGAGGCTGGGACAGAAAGAAAGAAAGATGATGGGTGGATTTCTGAGAAAACAGACTGGGCCAGGGGCTCAGCAGCTCGGCTAGCCTGAGGAAGGGAAAGGAGGCCCCACGGGAACAGGAAGCAGGAGAAAGGACGCCTGCAGGGCGCATAGGAGTTAGTGGTCCATGACACCAGCCTGCAAGGGCACATCAAAGTCTTACTGTTAATAAATTCTTGAGATTAATCTTTTTTTTTTTTTTTTTGGCAAAAGGTCAAAACAAAATAAAATGGGTGGGTGGGGGTGAGGGCTTTATTATTCTAGAATATTCAAGTACCGTTTATGTGTCAAGTACCACAATGTAACTGTGAGCGTGACAGCTCCTTAGAAGACCTTAGAAAGAAGTAACAGGGCACTTTCAAATGTTTTAGTTTTTAAAATACACCTTGGAAAAAGTCAGAGTGAGGGATCTAGACTTGAAATGTTCTGACAAAAGACCCACGTCCCTCCGGACCTGGCTTTCTAGTGCCAGGACACTCACCCTCAACTTGTGTGCAGGGCAAGGGAAGCTCGTGACCTTCAGTTGGGACTCGCATGGGTTCATCTGTCCTGTTGTCCGTCTTCACCGGGGAGCCCTTGAAGTCAATAAGACATGCTTGATTCGGTCATAACACATTTCAAAGCCACTGTCAAGTAACACACCCATGATCCTTCCTCTTCCTTTAGCGCATGAGAGAACAGGAAGTTTCCTGGGGCTTCTCTTCTAGATTACAGTACAAAAGGCCTCAAAACTCCTAGCAGATAGACAAGCTTTCCCTTGGAAAAAGAACAGAGCTTTCTTCCTCTCGCCGTGCCAAGGGCTGCTGCCTCAGAAACCACTTGGATGGTAAGTGATGGAGCAGGGAAAGCGGGAAACAGGGGCACGAGTGGACAGGCCCAGAACGCCCTGGCCTGGAGGCACAGGGCCACGGCCAAAACGAAACAGAACACAACTGGCACCAGATCCTCAGGTAGAATCCGGAAATTCAAGAGGCCCCTGGGGGACTTTCTGTGACTTTTTTTATCTTAACAGTGAGTTTATCTCCATGTCGTGAGACCTACAGTTCCTTTAAAAGCCTCAGCATGTGGTGGGACCCTTGCATGGGGAGCCACTTTCAAGCGGAGCTCTGGCCACGGGGCGGTCAGCTGTCCTGACCAGGACTCAGCCTGCGGGGCGGTCAGTGGGCCGCCCCCGAGGAGGCCGTGCTTCCCTCTCTAGAGCCTCATCCGCACAACTGGCCTCTCTAACAACCATGACGAATGCCATGGATGGGCTCTCACTAGGGAAATTGGAGAATTCAAGATGCCAGATGGGCTAAAATATTTTTAGGACCCCCCCAGCCTTGTAAGAACAGGAGTGAGAACGTGGTGAGGCCTGTCCCTTTCGGGGCGGCGCCCAGACAGCATCTCCTAGGCGTCTGTGAATCCTGCCTGGGGGAGGTCACCACCTTTGCCTCGGGTGAGCTGGGATGCGGCAGAGTGTCCGGGGCTGTTTTGTGTCTGGAGGCGTCACAGAACTTGGCCTGAGAATCATGGGGAAGCAGCCAATCGGCACCAGCGTCTAACTACAGGCAGCTCTGGGGTTGGAAACAGAACCCAGGCCAAGTGATAGGACAAACCCTTGGGTCAATGCACAGCCCACGCACAGCCCACGGGGCCTACTGCCTCCACAGCCCCAGGGCAGGCAGCGGGTGGTGACTTGAGTGAGGCTGTAGACCTCTGAGCTGTCAATCACAGACCACGCCCAGTTTTCTAATCCCAGGAAAGGGGCTTAAAATTCTGTAGATTCCAGGGAGGGCTCCTCCTAATTTTAAGTAAAAACATTAAATAAATGTCCAGATGAGAACACTTTGCCACCAAGACCATTCAAGCACTGGCTGATCAGTGGGTACCATTATTACGTATAATTTAAAGAATGCATAACCTTTGACATAATGATCCCACTTCTTGGCACTTACTGAACAGGGGTGACAGCACTGGGAAGAGATAAGAACGGTTCTCTGTCTCTGTATATAACAGGGGTCTTATAAATAAAGTTTTATTGGAACATAGCTGTACCTGTCTGTTCACCTATTGTCCTTGGCTGCTTTCCCCTTACAATGCAGAGCTGAGTGGCTGCAGCAGAGACCACATGCGCAGCAAAGCCTAAAATATTTATCAGCTAGACCAGCGGTCCCCAACCTTTTTGGCACCAGGGACTGGTTTCGTGGAAGACAATTTTTCCATGGACCGGGGCGGGAGGGTTGGGGGGTGGGTGTGGGGGGATGGTTTGGGGACGATTCAAGTGCATTACATTTATCGTGCACTTTATTTCTATTATTACATTGCAATATACAATGAAATAATTATACAACTCACCATAATGCAGAATCAGTGGGAGCCCTGAGCTTGTTTTCCTGCAACTAGATGGTCCCATCTGGGGGTGATGGGAGACAGTGACACTCGAAGTGTGTTGCTTATGTCCAGTCTACTCCATAAGATGCAGCTTAATTGTCACTTGTCACTCACTGATAGGGTTTTGATATGAGTCTGCAAGCAACTGATTTATTATGGTCTCTGTGCAGTCAGACCTCTCTGCTAATGATCTGTATTTGTAGCCACTTCCCAGCACTAGCATCACGGCCTCAGCTCCACCTCAGATCACCAGGCATTAGTTTCTCATGAGGAGCGCACAACCTAGATCCCTCGCATGTGCAGTTCACAGTAGGGTTTGCGCTCCTATGAGGATCTAATGCCGCCGTTGATCTGACAGGAGGCGGAGCTCAGGTGGTAATGCGAGCGATGGGGAGCGGCTGTAAATACAGATGAAGCTTCGCTCGCCCGCCGCTCACCTCCTGCTGTGCAGCCCAGTTCCTAACAGGCCATGGACCTCTACCGGTCCATGGCCCAGGGGTTGGGGACCCCTGATCTAGACTTTTGCAGGAAAAGAGTGCTGATCCTGACTTACAATAAAGGAAAGTGAAAATAGCTAAATGACTATCAATAAGAGAGCAGGTTTTTTAAAAAAGGAGATTGAATTATACAACAGATGACAAAGAGGAGTTTTCACAATGTGTATTAAGTGGAAAAAAGAGGGTAAAAAAAGTGTATTTAAAAGAAAAACGGGGATAAAGAAATGTGTATTTATAAATACATACACAGGAATCACAGTATACTAAAATATTATTATTATTAGTGACTATCTCTTATCTCTGCATATACGAGTCAGGTTAATTTTCAGTAGTTATATGTATTTCTAACATTTCTATGACTAAATGTATTATGTGTTAAAATAACCAATCAGGAGGAAATTTGATTTCAGATTTGCTGTTAATTGCTATGTAACCTTAATGCTGATGTTTTCATTCCTGGGCACCGGCTCCCCAACTGGCCACGAGGAAGCACCACATGGTGAGAAGTGGTGATTAAGAGGATACCAGACATCCTTACAAAAGTCACTGCCACAAAAAAACAAGACACCCTGGGTCTCACAGTAGGAAGGCCCCTCCCATGAAGGTAAGAGATCACATAGCTGCTGTGTCCATGGATAAACTCGGGAAAAACACACCTGGGTTTTAAAAGGTAGTGAACGGCACAGGGCACCCTCTCCCGAACCTCTTGCTCCTTTCAGAAGAGGGAAAGATGCCTTTTTCCTTCCCGGAAGGACCTGGATTTGGTCTTTCCTGTAAGGACCCGGCAAAGCAAGCTGGTAGCTGTGGCTGAAGCTGGGGATGGGGGAGGTCTATCCAGCTGGCTCCACCTTACAGGTGGGCTCCAGTTGTCAGAGCCCCTTGGTCCATGGCAGGGGAAACACCGGGGGATGCAAGGGGCATAAGCATCACAAGCTCCTACCTGCACTTGACAAGCAACAGAAGACATGCGTCTCAGTAAATCCTTACACACAAGAAAATAGGGCAGTTAGGGTGAGAAAACTGTGGAAAAACACCCTGCAGTGGCCCCTGGGCGCAGTTCCAGCTCATCTCCACCTTTATTCACATCAACCTTCCTCCACGGCAAGGCATGTTGGCAATAAAATTTGACATTGAATACCTGGATTTGTCCTGTGTTTCTTTCCTTTATTAATCTTCCTCCCCAAACTCGCAATCCTTAAGAAAAGAAATAAAAATGACCGCTTAAGTAATCATGAACACTGAGTTTCTGTTCAATCTGAATTCAAAGAAAACCAAAGTGACAGGCAACAGAAAGATCTAATATAACCAAGACATAACCAAGCCATATTCCTGATATTCTGTTGTTTCTCATTTTTGTGAGGTTGAAGGTTTTTCAAAAATCAACACTAGACAAAAATCTGTCATTAACGAAAATCTCTCCTACCTATTAGGCAGCAAGCAGCTCATTGAATCCAGCATTAAGCCACAAATTAAATGGAAACAACGAACATATGTATGCCAAGTACTGTCCTCAAAATACATATACTGAGAGTAATCCATATACTACAGAGAGAGAGATCACTTTTCAAGGGCAACCTCTCTACCCCATGTACCGTGCAAGTGCTTTCTCAGGACAATGTACACGTTACAGAGCAAGCCCTCGGCACAGGGGGTAAACACTGAGTTTTGGAGTCCTGCACTTACTAGCTAGCAGAATCTGGGCAAGATACTCAGTCTCTCCCTAAACCTCCGTTGGCTCCCAGGTAAATTCAAATTAATAAAGAAGGGATCATTGGGTTGCGAGGCTTGAGATGGTTGTTGATGATGGTAACAGCAGCAATAATTACACGGTGCTTACTCTTCCAGGCTCCAGGCTAAACCCTTTCCAAGTACACCTCATTTACAACTCACTGACATATAACTCGTATGGTACTCTTAATTCCTTTCGGAGAGATACTCACCAAGTTCACTGTACAGATGGAGACAGAGGCAAGGAGAAGGTGAAATAACCAGCCCAGGCCACTCGCCCATGTGGTGAGGCCAGGCTGTGAACCCAGGGGAGTGACTCTCTGGGGTCCTGACCACTGAGCCGTGTGGCCTTTCCAGAACAGAGTGACGCTTGAACAGAGGCGCTTGGAGTCAAACCAAAGCTTTGCCACTTTGGCTAAGTGACACAGGCAAGTTCCTTAACTTCTCTCTGCTGTATCCTCTGCTATGAAACACTGATGATTCTAACAGTGCCCACCTCGCACGGTGTTGGGAAACCTGAGACTCTTAGAAGCATAGGCATATGCTTAGCTGTCAACATGTGAATGACTATTACTCACCTGCTGTCTTCACCATAATCAGTGTGGTTGTTAGTTCCAATCTACCCCCTATGGTTTTGCGTTAAATTGCAGGAATTCACCCTGTAAGAGTGGTCAGCTAGCATTTAATCAAAAAGGCCACTCCCTAACTGAGTACCTCTCCAGGGGAAGCTACAGGTCTAGGGAGCTGAGATCCCATCAGCTAGAAGTTTGTTAGAACACAGACCCACTGAATCCACATCCAGCATTGCTGTCAGTGGCCCCAGGAATCTGTTTCAACAAGCTTTCCAGGAGGTCTTCCACATGCTAAAGTGTTTGATGCTTCGACTACAGTTCTCATCAAACTGGAGTCTGAAATGAGTTTTCACTGGTGAAATTAGTGGTGTTCAAGATATGCCAATTGACCAAAACATTCCAGACACTGCCCATCCTTGCATGAACAGGTCATGAGAACACTGTGAAGCCCATTGACAGCACCCTTAGGAATGATTTCTACACACTCCTGAGTCCTGCATTCGGGTTAGACTTGTCACCACCTGACAGAGGCCAGATAACAGAAACCTACTACTGGAATACCTTAGCTTCTGCCTGAATAAACTTTTCACCCAGGGTATGGCTAGGCCAGCTGAAAAAGCAGAGCTAGGATTTCATTGAATTACGAACTGTTTTGTACCTGTCTGTCCGGTGCACAGCAGAACTGGGTCTGAGATTCACTTTCATTAGTAGGTAGTACTGAGTTGGAATGGGGCTGAATGGCAGGCACTGACCTCACCCAGTGCAAACTTTCTCCAGCTATTTACCAAAGAGAATCCATGAGATTTAAGTCAGTTTGCAGCATCAACCATTAAACAGAATGGGTCCTTCTCCTTAGATTCAGGTCAAATTCCAAAGTACTCAGAACCTCAAATCAAACAGGTCAAATAACAGTCAATACGAGTGTTTACTAGTGCCAGGCACTGTTCCAAGAGCTTCATCTTCTGTAACTGTCACAATCTCCACGCCAAGTAAATATTATTGTCATCATCTTTCCATTTTACAGGTGAAGAAACTGAGTCACAGCCTGGCTAAAGCAATGGGCCCAAGCTGACATGGCTATTAAACAGCCAGCGCGGATGCCAACCCAGGCGGGGACATTTTTAATGAGGATGCATCTATGTGTCATCAGAATTCTGTCTTAATACGTAATTCTGTTGGAAATAAGTAATTTAAGTAATTTATAGGTTCAAGGGAACGGTTGAACGGTGAACCCTAACGGTGACGGTTTAGTACCTACTAGGTGAACAAGGTTTATTTTCAAGAGAGCAGGGACAGCATTTCAAACTCTAGTAGGACACTATTCTAGTTACACTCTTAACCGTAAATATTCAGAAAGGGGCGCTGACTCGTACCCTGGGGCGTCTCGTAGGTCAGCGTGGACATCTGCACCACCGGGGCGTCCTCGAAGGGCTGGTTGTACTGCGGGAGAGGAAGGGGCATCCCGTCAGATCGGAGGGCCGAGAGGAACTCCTGACCCGGGCTGAGAAGGGGCCAGCGCGAGGCTGCAAGTCTCGGGGGTCCCCAAGCCTGCCTCCTCCTCCCGCCCCAACTCCTTCCCCTTCCGTCCCGCTCCCCCTCCCCTCCAGCGGGGAGAGCCGCACCTTCTCTATCAGCTGCTGCATGCGCCTCTGGAAGCGGCGGCGGCTGTCCCTGAGCTTCCGCAGCAGCGCCTCCTCTCCCAGGACCTCGCCCTCCATGGCGCGCGGACAGCCAAATGCCTACTCCAGCGGGAAACCGAACAGGGAACCGCTCCCCGCCTCGCGGTTCAAATAGCGACTCCCGCCCTTCCGGCCCGCCCCTCCGGTTTTCCATTGGCTGTCTCGGAAAGGCCGGGCGCTGATTGGGCCTTTCAAACACTTTGGCGCAGCTTTCTCCCGGCCAATCCGTGCCCGAGTTTCCGACCCCGCCCTGCCCGGGACGCGCGCGCACGGAGCGGAAATGGGAGGCGGGGATCCGCCGCCTCGCGCTGGGAGGTCGATGGCGTGACCTTCCCTGCGCGCGTCCTGTGCTTGTTAATCAACAGGACCACACGGGTATGATTTCCCCTGTCGTGCACCGGAGATTTCCAGGTGACTTGCGCTGGGACTCGCCGCCGGTGGGGGGCAGCCCCTCACCTGAATGTCGCCCTGAGCCCTGCCCCGGGCCGGCTTCCTCGCCCAGGCCGCCTCTGGTCTCCGCGCAGTTACGAGAGCGGAGAGCCGAGAAAGACATCACGGAATTACAAATACAAAAGGAGGCGGGAAAGTGAACATGCGTTTAGAAAGGAGGAATACGATAAACGTCACTGAATCCAGGAAAATATAATACGGTATTTTTATTAACCTCCTGGGCACACCTTTTTCGTACATAATTTGTATTGCATACTCGGCTCCATTGATATTAATTTTGTAATATTTTCTCTAGAGAATGGATAATTCAGCATCATCACTGAGCCGTATTTATGTGCTTGTGCGGTTACCACAATGTGTGATAAAAAGTGAGTATAACTTTGAGCATGATTAGGACCCTTAGATGGGGCTCTTCACCTCCTCTCAGCCCGCACCCCAATCCTATCATGCGATCCAGCGGAAATTAGGGGAGAAGGGGGGTGTTAGAACATCGGGGCTCATGTAGGAAATATATTGTGATGGACACAGAGATGCTGCGTAATTCCCAGGCCACCCTCAGGCCTCAGCTGCCGGGAGGGCTTCTCCGGGGCGCCTTCTGCTGTCGCCCTCTTCAGGGATTGCCTCAGTTGTAGAGAGCGCCTCACCCACGATCCTGCAACCCCAGGGCGGCCCAAATCCAACGACAGGTCCAGGTGGGAACCTGAAGCCCTGGCCATTTGAGCCAATGAAGGACAATCTGATGGGCACCCAGTCTTTCCCTTCCTTTCACAGCCGCCAATCTGAAGGGCATTCCCTAATAATAAACATCCTGCATGGTATCTCCGTCCCCCTGTCTGCTCCCTGGAGAATCCCACCTGTAACAAAGGACCTTGCTGCAAGTGGCCACTGAATCTACACATCCCATGTGTAACTTTCCCGATTTTCACAAATAGCCTCAGTTTTCTGTCTCCTCTTCCCTTGGGGGCGCTCATAAGTTTAGAGTGCTGGTCCCTAGACTCAGTGTTTCCACATACGTTAGATTCGAACACTTATCTCATTTAGAGACTTGGGATGTCCAAATTGACCTCTCCTAGGGCTTGGTCCCCACTCCTAGGACACCACTCCCAGGTTTCAGGGCATCCTTCCCTCACTTCACTGACTCTCCGAGGATCTGTTCTACCCCAGGGGCTCATGGACAGCTTCATGGAAACGATTTCTCAAGTTCACGTCTTTAACTGAAGGTCCAGAAACATACCCACTTTTTTTTTTTTGAATTTTATTTTATTTATTTTTTTATACAGCAGGTTCTTAGTAGTTATCTATTTTATACATATTAGTGTGTACATGTCAATCCCAATCTCCCAATTCATCCCAACCCCCCCCCCCACCCCCACCACTTTCCCCCGTGGTGTCCATACGTTTGTTCTGTACATCTGTGTCTCTATTTCTGCCCTGCAAACCGGTTCATCTGTACCATTTTTCTAGATTCCACATACATGCGTTAATATACGATATCTGTTTTTCTCTTTCTTACTTACTTCACTCTGTATGACAGTCTCTAGATCCATCCACGTCTCTACAAATGACTCAGTTTTGTTCCTTTTTATGGCTGAGTAATATTCCATTGTATATATGTACCACATCTTCTTTATCCATTCGTCTGTCAGTGGGCATTTAGGTTGCTTCCATGACCTGGCTATTGTAAATAGTGCTGCAATGAACATTGGGGTGCGTGTGTCTTTTTGAATTAACATACCCACTTTGGCCACTCCCCTCTGAAACAGCTGAAGCCCGTGCATTGGCCCGCTGGTCTCCCAGTCCTTTCTGATGAGCTTTCCCCATGCCGTGGTCCAAAGTAGTGGCCCAGCCCAGGAAGAAGGAGCCCGGAACGATGCTCATAATTTGACACCATCCCTACGGAACACCACTTCCACCCGGCACCCCACCCTAGTAGCCTAAACCTGTGGCCTCAGGAACCAGACCAGCTATGCAGACTCCTCCCCCACCACCCCCATCGCCCAGTAATGGGGAAGGATCACAAATCAGCTCCTTCCCGGGCAGCGGAAGTAGCTGGGTGCCGCACCTCTGAGTCTCTCGGGGTTTTGGTAGGCGGCAAGGAAGAGGGTGATGCTCGGCTGGGCAGCAGCAGCTCCGCCTCTGGCTGCGCTTGCACAGCGCCCCCTGCTGGCCCAGCCAGAATTTTCACCCCTCAAAGCGCTGTTCAAATTACAGGTATACATAGGAAATAATTCTCATTTGAATGATTTTATGTCAGTTCTCATAAAATGTGCCTCAATTTTATAAAATTTTATATAATAAGTGGAGATTTATTCTGCACAGAGTTGCTGTGTGCATAATTTCATGTTGGAAAGGTGTGGAAATGTCACCACCAGTGATATTTCTGTGGTTGGAGAAGCACAGCTTTTGGCTGGTCCCTTTGTGGACACAGAAACTGCTGTGTAACAGTGAAAACGTCGTTCCGGATGAATTATCAACCACAACCATCACGGCGATACGTTTGGCTGCCAAGAAAAGGGTTTACTTTCTTCTGTTGTTTCAGGGCTGATGGAAGTGAAGAGGGTGTAAATAGCCAACAACAAATTGACTTTCCAAAAGATGTCAGTCAAAGCTCACAAAATGTGTTTATTCTTTGATTTAATGAGCCTTCTTTTTGAGATCTATCCTAAGTAGTTAAGGTTGTTGGCAAGGATTTAGCTGCAGGATCTTTAGTGAAGCACTGTTTATACAGTAACTCTCCTCCATAACGAACCTTCAAGTTTCGAACTTTCAAAGATGCGAAAGTACATTCACATGTTCAATCACATAACTTAGTTCACGTGTCTGGCATACATTGTTATGTGCGTGCATTCTCCACACGTGGTTGTGCTTTTGTGTACTTTACAGTACTGTTGCTGTGCAACACGAGGAGCTTACTAATGAAGACCTGAAGGAATTGGAGGCCCAGAGAAAGGATAAATATAGACAAGAGGAAGAAGAAGTAACTGAAGAACAAAAGAGATTCACGATGCAGGAAATAGCAAGGGGATTTTCTTTATTTGAGGAGGCACCGTTAGTTTTTGAGGCACAGGACCTGAACGTAGAACAGTACACGAAGGTTGTAGCAGCCGTTCAGAATGTAATCCAGTGCTACCGTGTCATCTATGACGAGAAAAAAGAGCTACTACCCAGACGTCACTGGATCATTTTTTCAAGAGGGTAGATAGAATTGAATCCAGCAAGGAACCAGACGTGTGCTATCAAGGTCAGGTGTGAGTGAAATTGCAGCTTGCCCTCCGTCTCCTATTGTTGATGACCCTTCAGCTCTACCATCTCCCACCTCCTCTCCCTCCTCCAGTCAGTAACTCTTCTTGCCTGTTCACTCGATGCCAGCCCCTGGATGCCAGCTGTTGTACTGTACTACTGTACTTTTCAAGATACTGTACTGTAAGATTAAAAATGTTTTCTTTATTTTTTGTGTTTGTTTTTTATGTATTATTTGTGTGAAAAGTATTATAAACCTATTATGGTACAGTACTATATAGCTGATTGTGTTAGTTGGGTACCCAGGCTAACTTCGTTGGACTTACGAACAAATTGGACTTACGAACAGGGTCTCGGAACGGAACTCGTTTGTACGTAGGAGACTTACTGTAAAGTCCAATACTAGAAGGATGGTTGAGTGATGGTGATAGATATGTATCTGTGCTCCATTTAACAACTTTGAAGAACTGTATTTATTGGCACCTAAAATTTTACCTTTTAGAGGTTGCAAACATAGGTATTGCATACCTGCATTAAAAAAATATACATCAGGGGTTTGGGATTAACATATACACACTACTGTATATACAATAGATAACCAACAAGGACCTACTGTATAGCATGGGGAACTATACTCAATATTTTGTAATAACCCATAACAGAAAAGAATCTAAAATAAATAATAATAAAAAAGAAATAAATGTGAACACTGAAAGTTCAAAATATTTTTTAAAAAGATAATTTTGCACTTCAAAAAATATATATACATTATATGTTTTAAAAATTTGAGCACGTATATATCAAAATGTATCTTGTGTTACCTCTGGATGATGGTATTATGAATTATTTTTAACACTAGTTTTCCTTAGCTGCATTTTCTAGATTGAACATTGTTTCTGCAATTGCGAGCGTGCATTACTCACGTGATAAAAAACACAGCAGAACTAATCTTATGATTTTACCTTGACTCTACAAAGTTATTTATCCAAGTAAGACACATGTGGCTCCAAACATTCTAAAACTGCTCTTGTACAGCTGATCCAATACAGGGCTGACAGCAGCGCACTCAGCTTGGTTCAGCTATTGAGGTGGTCTTATTCTGTGACAGCTCTGGAGTTTCTTCTGAGGTGGTTTCGAGTAGGGTGGCCCCTACTTGGAAGCATTCTAGGGCATCCTCAGACCGACAGGGGCACTCACTGGGTCCCTTGTTCCCAAACTCCATTTGTCCTTCTCCTCTGCTGCCAGGTAGGTCTGCCTCAGCGGTGATCTGAGTTCTAACTAGTCTCACTGAGCTCTCATTCCTGAATTTATTTTGTTATCCTAGGATTTGTAACCAATAGGTCTTTGTTTAAAGTAACTAAATCTAGGTGTTTGTATAAGATCCTTAGGCCTTTTGGTTTGGAGATGAAACATTGGAAAATATTTGCTTATTCTCCAGCTGCTTGCTTTGCCTCTGTGTGTGTGTTTATGTGTGTGTGTATTTATAAGTATGAAGTCTTATTTCAGTTGTCTTTTTTTGTCCTGGATTATCTTGTGTTCCACAAGAAACATATGGTTGTATAAGCTGATTATTCTCTGCTCCAATCCAATCCAGCTTTGAAGACAAGTGATTGGCGGTCCATTAGACCAGTGACCAATTTGTGAAAAGGCAATTAGTCAAATCTAGACTTGGGTGCCTACAAAACCTTCATAATGTCACTCATCATCTTGCCAACTTATGAAAGAAGGTCCTTTTGCTCAGTCTATATTTTAGGGCAAACAATTATTGGGTCGTTGATTGTACAGCCCCTTCTTAACCTGCTTGGCCAGGGAACCCAAGACACCATTCATGAGCCCATACTGTGGACCAACTGTACTGACCCATCTTCTTTGTGTGTATTTGGCTAAATCGAAGTCTCAAACTCTGCAAGAAATTTTTATTCCTATATTAAAGTCTCATTATGATCTTAACTCTTGCACGTTTTGGGGGTAAATGGCAAAAAATGGCAAAAAGAATGGCCATTTTAGAGAATGTTTGCTATGTCACAATCAATAAATTCCAAGAATGACACAAAGGCAAAAGATATAAGGAAAAATATATTTTAAAAGAATGTTAATACATAGAAATGAAAATTTTCTTCATAAAAAAAATACCTAAGAAAAATTTAATAGCCAAACAACAAAATGGGAAAAGTAGCTCTATTATATATTACAAAGTGTTAATAATATTAAAATATAAAGAGGAACATGAAAACCCTGAAAGAGAAAAGGACAAAGTTCATAAATGGCAATCAACAAAAGATGGAGTACAAAAGGCCCATAAACATATAAAATGTCCTGCCTCCAAAACCAAATTTAAAGCTTTGAATCACTATTTTAAACTGTCAAATTAGTAAAGATAAAGAACAATAAAAAAAATTGGTAGAAAAAATATTGGTGAGAATATGAAGTGAATATTTCTCATATTTTGGGAGAAAGTTAATTTGTACAATTTCTCCTAAAGTCAATTTGGTGGCATGTTACTTAGCTGCAGAATCTTTAGTGAAGCATTTTTTATAAAGTCCAATACTAGAAGGATAGTTTTGAGTAAATGGTGATACACACACACACACACACATATATTGTCATCTAAAATGTATATGATCTTTTAGTACAAAAGTTTACAAACATGTATTATATGCCTGCATTTAAAACATATACATTGTATACTTTAAAAATTTGAGTGTGTATATATCAAACTGTTTCCAGTGTTATCTCTGGATGATGATATTGTGGATTATTTTAAATATTTGTTTTCCTTAGCTGCATTTTCTAGAATGAACATGTATTCTGCATTTATGAGCGTGCATTGCTCATGTAATAAAAATCCCAGCAGAACTAATCATGTGTTTTCACCTTGGGTCTACAAAATTAGAGATAATTTATCCAAAGAAGACACACATGGCTCCAAACCTTCTAAAACTGCTCTTATACAGTTGGACAACGTCTTATCACGATGTTACTTCACGTCCCAGCTTTTACCCAGAAATGATTTTCCTGGGAAAAGTAGGGCTCCAGCCCTCTTTTGTGCTGTTCCGGCCTCAGTTTCATGTGGTGGGAAATTGCTTTTTACTCTTCACCTTAGGCTTTTTGCAATACAAATACACTCTTAGGGCCATGATTAATGTGTTTTAATGGGCTATCCATTTAAAAAAATCAATGAAAAGAACTTACATTAAAAATAGAAGGCGATTAGATTGATTTGGATGACCTATTTTTAATCCACCCCATTATTTATGGATCTGAAAAATTTCAGGACATCTTTCTCTGTAGCATTCAAGGATCAGCTCTTCTCTGTTCCTATGTATGAATAACCTTAAAACAATGAATAACTTTAAAACAGGAGGCACCAGGATCATTGATAATTTGCTAAATACTTTAAAAAATTACCTACCTTAGAAATGTCCCAGGATTGCTTCCCTTTTCTTCTTTCATCAACCCATCACCCCATCACAGATCCTTCTTGCTTCCCATGGTTTACTGGAATATGTTTGAAAGGCACAGAAGACACTCTGTTCTGTTTTTTGAAAAGTTTAAGTGCATGCAGTCTTTACTCAAAATGAACTTTTTGTTAATAGTGTTACCTATTTTCTCAACCATCCTTATCTCTTTATATTCAACCACTGACACCATTGCTTCTAAGGTTATTTCTTGCAAGAAATAAGAATTATTTCTGTCTGTCTCATTTATCACAATTAGCATCGTTATAAAATGCACAAAATTTAGATTCTTTTTAAAGATTTTTTGTTTGATGTGGACCATTTTTTAAAAAGTCTTTATTGAATCTGTTACAATATTGCTTCTGTTTCAGTTTTGGGTTTTTTTGCTTTGTTTTGTTTTGGTTTTTTGGCCACGAGGCACGTAGGATCTTAGCTCCCTGACCAGGAATCGAACCTGCATCCCCTGCATTGGAAGGCGAAGTCTTAACCACTGGACCGCCAGGAAAGTCACACAAAATTTAGATTTTTTTTAAAAAAGGAATTCTCACTTGTTTTCTCATCTTCTGTATTTTAAATGTCTTGCTTATATCCCAATATTTTTCTATTGCTGAATGGGATATGCATTTTAGAACTCTTTATGAATTTTCTTAAGTCTATAGTTTTGCAAGTATTTGACAGAGAAAAATAATAACTCCCATTTCAATACCTATTCCTTTCTATGGTCTATTAGTAGTATTTTTTACCACATATTGAATTTATTATGAAAATGTTATGTTTTTCATTTGCAATCATTCTTCTGAAATTAGTAACATAATTTGCTAGTGCTCAGAGGGGAAGAAACTGCAGAAACCAATGTCTCCTTTACCTGGAACATTCTGTAGTCATTTGCAATATGTAAGTGCTATTGAACCTAATTGTCCCAAAAGAACTGTGAACTGCTAACACCCTGAAGGGTCTTGGAGTTTAAGTTAGTGTGTTTAAGAATATGAACATCCAGCTATAACTGAGACAATGCCCATTATTGAGGCAGTGTTGGTGATAGTTTCCCCTCCCATATGGCCCCAGCTTATGTTTACTGTGGGTTTTTGATTCACCAGACTGGGGCATTGTGATGGTTAATTTTATGTATCAACTTGACTAGGCCACCAGATAACCAGATGTCTGGTTAAACATTACTTCTGTGCCTGTGAAGGTGTTTCCGGAAGAGATTAGTATCTGAGCCGGTAGACTGAGTAAAGCACCCCAATGTGGGTGGGCCTCATCCAGTCCATAGAGGGCCTGAATAGCGCAAAAAGCAGAGGACTGGGAGAATTTGCTCCCTCTCTCTGCTTGAACTGGGAAATTGGTCTTTTGCCCTCAGACTGGGACAATCGTCCTGTGGTTCTCTGGCCTCCAGACTCAGACTGGAGCTACACCACCAGCTTTCCTGGGTCTCAGCTTACAGAAGGCAGATCGTGGGACTTCTCAACCTCCATAATCCTGTGATTCCTAATTATACATATGTATATATTTCCTATATATTTATAATTTATATTTTATTTTAAAAAGGTTGGTATCACACATACTCAAGTATGTTATACCATATTCATTCCTCAAAAGTGGCACTGCAAAGTGTCAAGCATTGTTAAATATCATAAAATACAACTCTGTTTTACAATGTACTACTGGCACAAGTCAAGGTAGTATGCCAATTATAAATAGTATAATCAAGTTTCAAACATCTTTTCAAACATATTGAAAGGAAAGCAGGTAGACACGCATTTATTACACCTTGTGTGTGTGTGCGCTCTCTGGGGGTCCGTGTGCCACTCAGCGGCAGCAGAAGTTCCTCTCCCTCAGCGTCCTGTGTTTGTTTCTGCTCCTCTGCAGCACGATCTGCAGGGCTGGTGTCTCCACCTCAGAGCGCGATGCTTCCCATGGTCCTCATGGATGGCCCAGATAGAATGACTCTGTGTTAGAAAATGTAAGGGGGTGGGGAGATGGATCCTGGGGCAATCCAATTCCTGCAGTAATAACATTAGTAATAGCAATAACACTATTCATTGAGCAGAGACTGTGCTAAGGGGTTTATGTATATTGTATCCCTTGATCATCTCAACAAAGGAGAGAGATGACCTGTCTTACAATCTTGCAGTTTGTAACCAAGGCCACCTTGGGCAATAGACCTGAGCCTCAGTTATGTCATCTGTGAAATGGGAATAGTATCTACTTCATGGAGTTATGGAGATTAAATAAAGCAAGCTAGGTAAGAGCACCCGGCACAGTGCTTGGCATAAAGTATAACGGTTACTAAGAATGTAATTTCCTAACCATGCAGGTGTGGGGCTGGAAAACAGGCAGAAGAGAGGGGCTACCTCTAAATCACATCGCAATACCTTGAGTGGCAGTGAGAGGAGGATGTCTATCCAAGGTACGTAGTTAGGAAAGAAAGCTGGTCGGAGATGTTTTTTTTCCAATTAACATCCCAAATTTCATTGTTTTGCTGAAGCCTGGAAAGAACTACCAACTTATTTTAGAAAATAACTCTTGGATCTAGCTTTATAGTTTTTTTTAAAAATAAATTTATTTGTTTTATTTATTTATTATCTTTGGCTGTGTTGGGTCTTCGTTGCTGCACGCGGGCTTTCTCTAGTTGTGGCGAGGGGGGGCTACTCTTTGTTGCGGTGCGCGGGCTTCTCATTGCGGTGGCTTCTCTTGTTGCAGAGCATGGGCTCTAGGCGCGCGGGCTTCAGTAGTTGTGGCGCACAGGCTCAGTAGTTATGGTGCACGGGCTTAATTGCTCTGCAGCATGTGGGATCTTCCCGGAACAGGGATCGAACCCGTGTCCCCTGCATTGGCAAGTGGGTTCTTAACCACTGCACCACCAGAGAAGTGCCAGCTTTTTAGTTTCAAAAAGCCAAATGGAAACCAAATAAGTATTAGTGCAGGTAAGAGGGCAGAGATTTCTAAGTGGCTCTGGTACAGAGACGTTAGCTAAATTACTTTCCTTCTCCTCTTTTTGGAGGGCAACACTTTTGTGTTTTCCAGGTGTCTGCTTTGTGCTTTCTTTCTTGGCTTTTACGGAACACCTACCGTGTTGTAGATGGAGCCTAATGGACCAATTTGCCCCAGAGAGGTCTGACACTATCACACTTCTTTGCCACATGTTTGAAAAGGCTGTGAGCAGGGAATATTGCCTCTCAGGCTGTGGCTTTCCTCCTTACTGTAGCGAAGCCTTTTTCTGACCTTTCTGATGGCTTTGAGGATTATGGTGAGGACGTTTCTAAGCCATGGTGTTGCTTCGGGTTACATTCCCTCAAGCAGCTCTTCTGCTGGAGAGAAGAGGTTCAGCTCCAGTCACATTGGTTGGGGATTATTACATCTATCTTGATGTCTACTTGTTCTTTAACTGAATATAAGTTTCAAGAAGGGGAGAGTGTCTATTAATATCACAGAGAGGGTCATTTGATGTGAAACTGACATTCTGGAAGTTGGGCTCATACATCCCATTGCTGAGAAGAGCAGGTCACAGGGGACCTGATTTCATCATCCATGGAAGCAATTAGACCTGCTGCAGGTCAAGAGGGGAGTCATTTCATCAGAGCACCTGAGAAAGCCCTCATTGCTACTTACCCACACTGACCTTACCTACAATTCCATCTACCAGGAAACGTGCGTGAGAACAGTTGGGGACATAGTTGCCTCACAGCTGCAGGGAAAACCTTTCCTTCTTCCTGGTTATTGGAGGGGACAATGGACAGGGATGCCACTGAAATAATAATAGTGACAATAGTGGTGACAATAAGTGGTGACTTTTTTTGGTTAAGTATTTTCCCTTTTAATGTGAGATTGATCACAGAGCGCTGTATAAAACCTCCATGTACAGCTGAAGGAATACTCATAAGCAAACACCCCTGCCTATAGCCATGGTGGTAATAAAATTAAAATTTAACTGAATTCAAATAAAATTAAATTAAAATTTCAGTTAGTCACACTAGCCACATTTCAAGTGCTCAGTAGTCAAATGTGGACAGTGGATACCGTACTAGACAGAGCAGGTATGGGACAATCCATTGCCATAGAACGTTCTAGGAGACAGTGCTGTTCTAGATAGTTGATCACAGCACATAACAGAGGAATCTGTATTTTAAACCAAGACTCATAACTTGACTTGGAAGGGTATCTATTAGTGATCTTATATTATAACTAATAATTCAGCCTCATTTATTGTCATTTGTCTGAAGTGGGGTCTCCAGGTAGAAGCAGGCACTGTTGTTCCAGGGAGGACATGTTTTACATGTCATAACAATGCTCGAGGTGGGCAGTTCGGATTCAGTAAGACTTTGCTTTCTAAATGCCTCAGTGTTAACTTTAATCTCCCCATGAGACTGTGAGTGCCTTACGGACAAGGACCACATCTTTGTGCTCCAGAATGCTCCATGGTACTAATCCCAAGGCTCAGCATGTGATAGAAGCTTGCTACCCTAATGATTTATGTTCGGACAATGGAGTTCTGAAAGCAAGTCATCTCATTTGAGCCAGAGACAACCTCTCACAACAGAACTTCAAGCAATACTTTAGTTAACGACTGTATTAATGACAGCTCTGTTAATGTGCTGGCCCAAGTCACCATACAGACATGGTATAGTGCTTTGCTTTAGTGATCAAAACCCCCAAATCCTTGACATGGTCTATGAGACACTATGTGATTTGGATCTGCCTCATCTCACACCACTCTCTTCTCTTTCTAGAATGCTCCAGTGATACTGACCTTCTTCCGGGCCCTTGAATGCCTGGCTTGTCTCTCTGATCCTAGTGGACAAGCTCAGCATCCTGCCCCTTTAGAACGAAATGTCATTCTGATGGGGCTGTCAATCATATGGCTGCACTTTCCTTGCTGCAGAGGTGAGGGTGTGACTTAAGATGGACCAAGGAGAGTCCTTTCAGGGATTTTATCCAAAGGTAGTGGGAGAGAGAAGTCCTCTTTCTTCTGGATTTGCCAGTTCCAAAGACAAAAGCTGTCTGCAGCTCACTTGCCCCCAGGCTTCTCTCCTTATGGCATCTTGGAAGCCATACGCAGTAGGGGAGAATGAGGGCATCGCTCAGAGAGAAGCAAAGCTGAGGGGGGGAGCGTGGTGGAGGAGCAGAAGGGTTTCTTAAGTCAAGCACAAAAAATATTAACTGTAAAAAGAAATGGGGACTTCCCTGGTGGCGCAGTGGTTAAAAATCTGCCTGCCGATGCAGGGGACACGGGTTCGATCCCTGGTCCGGGAAGATCCCACATGCCGCGGAGCAATTAAGCCTGTGCGCCACAACTACTGAGCCCGCGTGCCACAACTACTGAAGCCCACGTGCCTAGAGCCCATGCTCCGCAACAAGAGAAGCCACCGCAGTGAGAAGCCCACACACCACAAGGAAGAGTAGCCCCAGCTTGCTGCAACTAGAGAAAGCCCGCGCGCAGCAACGAAGACCCAACGCAGCCAAAAATAAAAAAATAAATAAATTTATATAAAAAGAAAAGAAATGGATACATTTGACTACATTAAAAATTAAGAACTGTTCATTAAAAGACAACATGAAGTAAAGAAATAGAGTAAAGAAAGACATTTGTGACTAAAACAAAAGAATATAGTCTTTTGAATACATAATAATATAGATTAATAACACATATATATTCCAGGTCAATAGGAATCCATCCATAAGATTAAGACAGACAACACAATAGAAAAATGGGGCGAAGATTGGAACACACCCCTCTCAGCAGTGGAACTCTGGCCAGTAAACACTAATAGTCAGGGAAATACAAATTAAAACCACAAAAAGATACCATTTTGTACCATCTGATTGGTAAAAATTTTAAAGTCTGATAATAATACCAAGTGTTGGCAAGGATATGAAGCAACTGGAATTTACTGACAAGAATGTAAATTAGTTCAACCACTTTAGGAAACATTTGGGCATTATCTACACACTTTTAACCAACCACTTTACTCCTACCTAAGGAGTCTATACCCCAGAGAAGTTCACATGCCCTAGAGAAGCCTAGGAACAGGTGCACCAAGGAACACAGATCAGCATGTCAGTAACAGCCCTAAGCTAGAATCATACTGCAGTAGTCTGCAAAGGCTGCTATAACAAAGTAACACAGACTGGGTGGCTTAAACCACAGAAGTTTATTTCCTCCCAGTTCTGGAGGCTGGAAGTATGAGAACAAGGTTTTGGCAGAGTCTGTTTCTTCTGAGGGCTCTCACCTTGTTGTAAGATGGTGTCTTTCCCCTCTGTCTCCATAAGGTCTTCCCTGTGTGTCTGTGTCCTAATCTCCTCTTATAAGGACCAAGTCATGCTGGGTTAGGTACCACCCCCATGACCTCATTTTAACATAATTACCTTCTCAAAGTCCTTATCTCCAAATATCAGAGGTGCTGGGGATTAGGAATTCAACCAATGAATTTTGCGGGGAGACACAATTCATCTCATAACACAAACCTAATAATGTCAGTCAACAGGGGAATGGATAAATAGATTGTGGCCTATTCCTACAGTGGAATCGATTGCAGTGCAAACAGCTGAACTATATGTAATGGAAACCATGGCTGAATCTTACAAAAGCAGCGTTGAGTCTCGGAATCTGAGTTGGGCCCCTAGATGTACCACGTAGTCTTCTCCTCAAGGAAGGGCCTGGGGTCTCAGCTGCTGGAGTTGCTTCTAAGAGGTGCCTTCAACCCTCAGCTCCTCCAGGAACTTCTTCAGTTACAGAGGCTGCCTCAGCCGAGGGCGCACCCAACCAGGACGGCCCACACCCATGACGATCACTGTGGCCATCTTGGCCCAGCTCCGGGCAACTCTGAAGGACTCCGCAGGTCAGCCAAGGCTGTCATTGGACCTGAATTGCAGCTCAGTCCTCTGCCCACTCTCGCTTCTGTCCCTCACCTTTCCTTGCACAGGTGTTGGTCTCCAGGGCAGTCTTTAATAAATATCTGGTGCTCTAACTTCCATCTCAGCATCTGCTTCCTGAGGAACCCCACTTGGGACAGCTGGTTCCAGGAGTGGTCCTAGAAAGGAGGTTGTATTAGTCTCCTGGGGCTGCCATAACAAATTACCACGGACTGGGTGGATTAAAACAACAGATACTCATTCTCTCACAGCTCTGGAAGCCAGAAGTCTAAAACCGAGACGTTGGCAGGGTTGGTTCCTTCTGTAGGCTCCCAGGGAGAGTCTGGTGGCTTCTGGTGGTCCTTGATGTCCTTGGCTTGTAGATGCATCACTCTAATCTCTGACTCCGTCTTCACATCAACTTCTCCTCTGTGCCTTCTCTCCTTCTCTCTCTCTTTCTTATTTTTTTGCCACACCGTGTGCCTCGTGGGATCTTAGTTCCCCCACCAGGGATCGAACCCAGATCCCCCTGCAGTAGAAGTGCGGAGTCCTAACCACTGGACCACTAGGGTATTCCCCTCTTTTTTTATAAATACACTTGTCATTGGATTTAGGGTCCACCCTAATCTAGGAGGATCTCGCCTTGAGATTTTTAACTTAACTACATTTTCAAACACCATTTTCCCAAATACAGGTACAGTCCGAGGTTCCAGGACACATATAGTTTTGTGGGGCCACAGTTCAACCCACTACACAGGTGATAAGATGGGGTTTTGAACCCTGTCCTGATGGAAGCCAGGCACAAAGTGGAGCTCTAATTGCTGCCACTTTCTCTGGTGGTGAATGGGATGGCAGAGTGTTGGAAGGGAATGCATTAACTGGTGCAGCGTTTCAGGTAGTTGGGAAATACAGGTGAAGTAGCAGCTGTAGGAACAATGGGATTGGGTGGCTGTAGTCAGCTGGACACAGACAACAAAAAGCTGAGAGCAGAGAAAGAGGCTCATCTCCTGCAGGAGGAAGGCAGGAGGGCCGAGGCCCAGGCCCAGGACTGAATGCTCAGCGTGGCCGAGCTCCAGAGAAGGTAAAATCCCCGAGCAAGGCAGGTCTGCTGTGCCAGGTCAGGGTCCTGGTTGGGAAAGAACAGGACCCCGACACACACAGGATGGGGACAGCCAGGCTGGTGTCTCCAGCAACCTGGAACTCCCAGACCCTTCAGAAATAGCCCACTGCTCCTTATAAGAGTTAGCACACCCCCCTCTTACTCAGAGCCTATGCAGAGGTGTCATCTTCTCCAGACAACACGTGCTCTCCCAGCGTCTGCTGCCCTCCCCTCCCTCCACCCATTGTCTATAACTAGAGCTAAGTCAAAACAGAACCCAGCGGGGTTGCCCTGGGGCTGCTAGAGAGCTGCAACACCAAGGCAGCGCGTTCCAGAAGGAGCCAGGAAACCTGCAGATGTGATGAGGATGAAATGACAGGGGTATAACTGTTTACGCGGAGAACAAGAAAAGGATGCCTCTTAATATCATTATAATTCAATATTAATAAGAGCTGTCCAGTGTATTAAGTGTAAAAAAGAAAAGAGTTTGAACATCAGGAAAGAAAAGACAGATGATTTGCAGATGATATGATTGTCTACCGGGAAAATTTAAGAGAGTAAATCCATTGGGAAACATGCAATCAATACTAAAAATTATTAATAGGATATTTTATATTCTTTGTTTTCATGCTAAGCGTTTGAAATGTGGTGTGTATTTTATACCCGTAGCACATCTCAAGTAGGACTAGCCATATTTGAAGTCTCAATAGCCACAGGTAGTCAGAGGTTACTGTAATAGCACAGATACAGACTATTAAAAATTAAAAGCCCAATGACAACTTGAAGAGGCAGTTGTTTATTTTGTGTGTATGTGTGCCTATTTCTTAAAAGGGTTTACATCCTTAATATATAAAGAGTTCTTAGGAATCAGTAAGGATAGGCAAGAAGGCCAGTAGAAAAATGGGCAAAGGATGAGAACAGGTAATTCACCAAATAATCAATCAACACATAAAAATATCCAGGTTCTAATCATCAAAAAATGCACATTAAAATACAATAAAATAGATAGTTTTATCTGTTACACTGTGAAATGTTACAAATTCTAATTTCCTGTGTTAGTAAGAATATGATGAAATAGACACTTATACATGCTGCTGTTGGGAATGTAAATAGGTACAACCTTTCTGGATGGAAATGTATATCAAAAACCTTAATATATGTTTCCTTTGAAATAGCAATTCTACTGTAGGAATTTTCCTAAGGAGGTGTATTAGTTTGCTAGGGCTGCTATAACAACGTACCACAAACTGGGTGGCTTAAAGAACAGAAATGTATTGTCTCAGTTCTGGAGGCTAGAAGTCCAAGATCAAGGTATCAGTAGCTTTGATTCCTTCTGGAGGCTCTGAGGGAAAAATCTGTTCCATGCTCCTCTCCTAGCCTCTTGTGGTTTGTAGCAATCTTTGACATTTCTTGGCTTACAGAAACATCACCTGATCTCTGCCTTCATCTTTGCATGGCCTTCTCCCTTGTGTACGTGTCTGTCTCCAAATCTTCCCTTTTTATAGGGATATTGGTCATACTGAATTAAGGGCTCACCCTACTCCAGTATGGCCTCATCTTAACTAATTAATTCTACAACAACCCCATTTCCAAATAAGGTCACATTCTAAGTTCTGGAAGTTAGGACTTCAACATATGATTTTTTTTTTTTTTTTTTTAGGTGGGCGTGGGAGCACAATTCAACTCATAACAGAAGGCAAAGATGTGAACAAAGGTTTGGTTGCAAGAAACGCTTCCCTCCATCTCCACTTTCCTGCACTTGGCTAAGCCACCTTCGGGTTTTGCATTTGCCTTCCCTCTGGTCTCCATGCTTTTACCCTTGCCTTCCTATTGCCCATCCTCCACAAGCAGCCAGTTATTTGAACACAACATAACACAGCAACAGTTATGAAGAACACAACTCAGGTTGTGTCCCTCCTGTGCTCGGAACCCTCTATGCTCCCATCTCACTCAGAGTTAAAGCCCAAGTACAGACTGTGTTCTCCAGTGTCCTGTGTCATCTGCTTCTCCATCTCTCTGCCCCTTCCGATCCACTTCAGGCGCAGGGGTCCTCTTGATGTAACTCTAGCACCTTGGGGTCTTGCCAGCGTTATTCCTTCTGCCTGGATGCTCTTCTCCCACGTGTCTGCTGGGCTCACTCCTTCACCTTGTCCACTTCTCTGCTCCAGTATCAGCTCCTCCGCCATGCACCCAAATAACATACCGACTTCCCCCTGCCCTCATTAGATTTTCCATTTAGACCTTGTCACCTCCCAACATATTATGTATTTATTTGTTTGTTTACTCTCATTCTTCCCCCTTCAGAAGGGATGGCAGGGATTTCTCTTGCTCCTTGCTGTGTCTTTATTACTTTCAACAATGCCTGGCAAAAGACAACACAGTAATATTTGTTAAGTGAAAGAATGAATAAACACATTGAATGAAGGCTTATTGCCTTCATTCAATGATGTAGAGAAACTGGAAACAGCTTGTTTGTCCAAAAAAAGAGGAGGGATGGTTAAATATATCATGGTGGTTTCTAAAATAGAATAATAAATCTTAGGAAATATATTTATTGACATAAAATATTCATGAAATGTTAAAGTGAAAAATGCAGGTTATAAAATGTGCACCTCAAATGATCTAATTTTGGAACTTATACATATTTACTAAAATCTGGACTTGTGTCCGACAACATGTGAATAGTTTTTCTCAGTGTGGGACTATAGGATTATAGTGTGTTTTTGTGTACAACTCTTTTCTGATTTCTAATTTCCTGTGTAAAATTTACAGTTATTAACAGAAAAAAGGCCGTGGGAAAATATGCAGCATATTTAAAGAGCTTTCCCACAAGAATAGCTAAGATAAAAGGAAAATCAGTAAAGTGGAAATCAAAAGTTATCCTGAAGCCCCATCCCATGAAGCTGCAGGTGAACCAGCTGGGAACTGCACATAAAATAAGAAGAAAGGCCATATGTACCGAACAATACATAGTGTGCCCAGCCCTGTGATTTCCATCATTAATTTGGTGGGTCTCAATGCTGCCTGCACATTAGAATCACCTGGGAAGCTTTTACAATAGTGATGTCTGGATGGCCAGGCACCACCCACATATTCTGCTATCATCGGTCTGGAGTGGCCTGGGCATTAGTATTTTTAAAAAGCTTCCCCGATGGCTCCAATATACAGCGCAGATTGAGAACCACAGTCTTAATTTCTTTTATGTCTCACGATGACCCTAGAAGGAAGATTCAGTTGTCATCTTCTTTGTACAGAGAGGTTAGGCAACTAGGGTCACACAGCTAGTCTGTGTTGAATGTGATTGGAACAAGGCAGTCTGGGTTTAAAGCAGACCCTCTTAAACAAGATCGATGTGGCCTATATACTATATATGCTGGACACCTAGGCTTAATTTTATCTAGTCTGGCACTTAACTGAATTATGGGTAAATAAAAAGGCACAATATATTCAAAAGTACTTTATAACTGATAAAGAACTATTTAAACGTGAGAAGTTATTATTTCTGGTTATATTAGTTCCCATTTACAGTCTTATTCTTTTACTGAATGAAACCTATGATCTGACCAATACCAGCTTCTTCATCCTTTTCTGTGAATAAGGTCTTCAAGGCCACTCCTCTTTTAGTGGGTTATTTTTTTTTACCAACTATCTAAATTTGAAATGAAATCACAGTTTAGAATGTTTGTAGGGGGAATCTAATGTGTGAATCATTCGGAAGAAAAGAATTCAAATCTTGAGATTTGAAACTGATGAGGCATTTCTGAGCTTGTCAACAAGGAACAGGTTCCCCTAGGTATGCCCAGGGTTGGCTGGTTTGCCCGTTTTTTGTGAGGTTCATGAATTAAGCAGCACAAACCAATCGCTCTCTACCTGACTGCCCTGAGAACACAAGAATGCCCTGAGAATGCCAGGATGCAGAAAGCATCATCTGCATCCTCTTGGAATTCACAAGACAGGGGGGACCCTGACAAATGAAGTGGTAGTTATGGCCTTGTGATGTAGGACGCAGAGGAGCAAAGGGCAGGAAGTGGATGGTGCCACCTGAGAAATGTTCTTGAAATAGGAAGTGCTTGACTTGGACCTTCAAGGCTGAGCGTAGAAGGTGGGAGAGAAAACATCCGGGTGCGAGAGCAAGGCAACAGGCAAAGCATGGAGGAGAGAAGGCACATGAGGCGGTGGGGCACTGATGGTCGCTCAGCCTTCTGGGAGCATGAGATCAAAGGCAGGTGTGAAAGAGGAGAGATGCACTGGCCAGCTCCCTGATATGCAAATAACAGCCAGGAGGCTGAAGGCAACTAGTCTGAACTAGTCTGAGGCAACTGAGCTCATCTTGAAGTTAAAGCAATCTTCCCTAACGTCGCCAATGCTACTGCTTCTATCTTGGAGCTATCTTCATCATTTTTTCCTAATTCTTCTTCCCTGACACTCAGGAAGTTTCTGTTCTGTATAGAGCAGGCACCTTTGTTATCATTAGAGAGCCAAGATCTGGAAACAGCACAAAAGTAAAAAGGAAAGAGAATAAAATATCATCAGCTGGACCTGAATTTTGAATTTGTGTTGCCTAGGGGGTTGACCAGATGTCATGAAGAAATCAGGAAAAGTTCTGATCTTATAATTGTGTGTGTGGCCACAACACCCAATGAGTCACCTAATCGGGAACATATCTACGTTAGGACAATTCCTAAGAGGCCCATTGTGTCGGACCACCAAGGATATTCTTCTTAAGTATAGCATCATCTCTGTAATCAGAGAAGCTAGTGGGAAAAAAAAGTTGTAAAAATTCTCACCGTAACTTTAGGGGTGGGGGGCAGAGGAAGTAACCTCACTGCAAGGACCCGGTGAGTTTTGATCCCAACAGCGTATTCTTCCTTTCCATGTCAGTCATAGGAAAAGAAACCCTTGAAGTGGAATCTATAATCTGTCCCTTTAAAGAACACATTTAAGCAGCCAGTCCTAAGTGGTTTCTAACACACAGCATCACAGGACTTGATAAATAATTGATTTAAATTAATGGCCAATGAAAGAAACATATCCGCACTGATCTATAATTACTGGAAGCAACCTCATATATTTTTCATAAAAGTGTCTTTTCATTGCAGTTTTTTTTTTCTCTAAAATTCCATGTATTTAGAGTTTAAATTGCTTTCAATAACTGCTTTCAACTGCTTTCAGTGGTGGAGCTTCTCTGTCAATACGGGCATCAGAGAAGCCTGTGATTTGGGTGTTCCTTTCTCACCTTCTGATTCTGCCTGACTGTCTGACCTGGAATGGCGACAGCAAAGAGGGAGATTGGGACGGTTGGGAACACCTGCAGGCACACTTCAGCTGCTGTTTGTTCTGAGTGTGGCTCCCCCAGAGCCTCAGGGGGAATGTCATTGCTTCAGAAGTTTGTAGGAGCAGAAGCCAGGCCCACAGTTGGCATGAGAGCAAGTTTACAGCCCAGCCAACTGAGGGTTCCATTGGGTCTGGTGTAGACATATGATTCCACAGTGAAATGAACCTTTTAGGCAGTGATTGAAGTTTCAGTTAGGGTTCTGAATTAACTTTGCCAAAACAATCATTCGGACAAAACAATAACAACAAAGACCCAGTTCTGACCTGGAAACTGACTTTTTGTTATTAAGAGCATGGTTTCTGGAGTCGGACTGACTGGTTCGATTCCTAGCTCTGACACTTGCTAGCTAAACTTGGGCAAGTTACTTCATATTTTTGAGCCTCAATTTCCTCATCTGTGAAATGGAATAATAATACCAATTCCAAAGGGTGATTTTGAGGATTAAATGAACGGAAATATCTAAAGCTTTTGATATAATGGCTAAAAGTTATCATTTGAAAATCAGTGAAGACCATCGAAATTGGTAATGAGAAAGGATCTGTTCCCAAAGTGTGCACGTGCCCACGGATCCAGATGTATCATATGAGGAGAGCAATAAAAGTCAAAAGGTCTCGGAAAGCTTGGCAAATCATGAAAGGACGATGAGAGTTTTAATAATCAAACTTACCAATGAAGAACCAGTTCATAGAGCGTTTTTCTTTTGATGTGCTTTTAAATATACAAATTCCAAATTTTCTGTTAAATATTACACATTGGAAAGTCCTATTTCCTATCATTAAAAATGATTCCCTACCAGTGAAACCATGTGCTAGGCAACATCCAATAATTATAACCTACGCCTGAGGATTTGGCTAATGGTCAAACAAACAAGAATTCCAGAAAACAAGTGTTTGGGGTGTAAACTCACTTTTATTTCTTCTTTTCTTTCTTCTTCCACCTCCTCTTCCTCCCCCCACCCCCTCATTTTTCTTCTTTTTTTCCTGATTGGCCTGGGAAATTGAACCTTTTGTAGCTTAGGATGAAAAAGGGAATTTTTCTTATCTTGATTTTTGCCATGAAGCATTAAATGTCATACTGAGGCCACTGAGATAAAGATCAAAGTAAATAAGACCCTTCATTTGCTTTATAGCTTCTGGTAGAAACTGGCTTATTGTTCGCAGACCTCATTTTCTTTTCTTCGTGGTCACACAGCTAGACCATACCTCCCAGCCTGTCTTCAAGGTAGGTGTGTCCACAAGCCTGCGTTCTGGCCAGTGCAATGTCGTTAGAAGTGATATTTGTCACTTCTAGGCACAGCCTCGTGATTTCCCACTTTCCTTCTTGTCTGCTGGATTGACAGGTGACCTTACAGAGGACTCCAAGGGGATGCAGAGCCACAGAATGGAAGAGACCGGTCCTTGAACACCATGTGGCTAGCTGCCTCTTGAAGACCAACATTCAACTTGGACGTGAGCAAAAAATAGACATTTTTTGGCATGAATCCTCAGAGAGAGGGTTTGCTTGTCACAGCAGTTAGCCTGCCCTGACTGTTCCAGAAATAGCCTCTAGGCACTTTTGTACACACATACACACACACACACACACACACACACACACACATCCCCATTTTATCCTCCCTGTAGCCTGCTGAGGGATAGAGGTTTCCCTGAGGCCCATGCTTGATGTTTGATTAAGCTGGAACTAATCCCCATAGACTCTCCGATTAAGAAGGTACCTTTCATTTATTGATTGGTAGATTGACGAGTATAATTCAGCAAGCATTTTGCATGGCCCTCTTTATATGAGGCACAGTGTTAAGTATTGGGAACATAAAAGAAATTGGCCCTCAAAGTTTATTTAGTTCTGCTACACTGAATTCTTGAATTCCATCTAAAATAGTGTCCAAAATCAACTATCTGCCAGGCCCAGGCAGTGATATCAGGCTGAGCAGAAAGTAGGAGGATCTATAGGAAATTGGATTGTGGAGGCATCAGACAATGGTGTTCAAATAAAAAATCTTAAAACACTCTGCTGCCCTAACAAAATATATATTTGGATTGTGTTCAGCCCACCAGCTCCCATTTTGTGACCCCTGCTCTACACCATCCCCAGGGATGGCCTTGTGATGTGGGCTCAAGACAATCAGTGAGTTGTATTTGCTGATAACAGTAATTGCTTAGGGTAGACTCATGACCTCCGTCAGGCCAATCAGAAACCTGAAGATCCAATTCTGAGACTTCCGTTTGTGTGGTCTGGGAAGTGGGCACTCTTCCCCCCGTTTTCCTTGTTCATGAGATGATGTTAGACCAAGCTTCTCAGGCCATCCTGCAATCGTGAGTGGAAAAACATGTCTGAGAACAAAGCCCAGATAGAGAAGGCTGGACCCAAGAAATACATAGACAGAGGCCAGGTCCTAGTGATGTCATCTGAGCTCCTGACCAAACTGCTCCTTAAGACCATATGACCCTGTTACTTTTAGTTTTCTGAGCTAATAAATCCCTTATTAAGCTAACTTGTATTGGGTTGGGCTTTCATTTATCTGCAGCAGAAATTCAAACTGATACACAGATCTCTTTCAAAGGAGATCTGGTGAACAAAAATTTTCCAAGTCTTTAATATAATAGATATGCCACAGAAGGTAGAGCAAGATCTAGCAACTTCCAAGTCTGAGTATCAGTGGTTGGGCTCAGTGATTATACTGGAATTACCAAGAATCCTGGTCCATTGGTGAAAGAGAAAGTATAAAAGGAGGATTAGGAAAGAGAGAGACAGAGAGACAGAGAGACAGATAGAGATAGAGACAGACACAGAGAGAAGGAAATCTCCTTCAAGGAAAAAGAATAATGCTGTGAAGAAAAGTACTCATATGCATTTCCATTCCATTCTGCAGCATGAATAGGATGGAGCCTGTTGTTCGGCCAACTTTGATGACTTTCTGTTACTTGAACCTAGAAATAGAGTTGTTTGTAGGCAAGAGTCTCCTGGCAAAGGAGACTTCTTACCTTCCAAGGTAGGAAAGGGCCTCAGGTTCTACAGGTGGTGGAAGCATAGGCAGAAAGCCTGGGTTTGCTCTCAGTTTCACATCACAGTGTGCAGCCTGGCCATCCGAAGTGGCCCTGGTCATATGCAGATGACTGAATCAATCAATCAATCAATCAATCAACCAACATTTCTTGGGCACCAACTGTGCCAGGAAGCATGGGAGGCACAGGTGTTATGTTGTCACCCTCTCTAAGGCCTAAGGTTGTTCGCACCTGAGATATCACATCACACAGGAACTAATTTTCCATTTGTTTGGGGTCCATGGGAAAATAAACAAGAAAACATCAAACGTATTTGAGCCTGGATGATTGATCCTATTCCAGGATTAGGAAAAAGTTAGTCGGGGGCCAGAAAAGTTCAAAACACACACCAGTGCACCTACGGTTCCCAGAACTCCATGTTTATACGCGTTCAGTCTTGCTTGTTGTCAGAGCTGTAACTTTTTGGGTAAAGGCTGAAGATGTATACATTGGAGCTGATCCTTAACCCGCAGTCTCCAATTGATCAAAGATGATATATTCAAAAGAAAGCACAAGGCTTTCTTCTACTGTGTTCTGTGGCTCTAGCCTCCTCCGTCCCGAGGGTCCTGGGTATGGATTCAGGTAGCCCTGGGCCCCTCCTCGCGTCCCCTGATGCTTGCTGGGAGAGCTGCCTGCTGTGGCTTCCGCTAAGCCTGATTTAGCATCGCTGCGAGCCGGGTGCTTTATTACATGAACTTGGGCAACAGCAGGACAACCCCAGGGAACCAAGAGAAACCAGGCGCAAATAGAGCATCTCCACACATGGAAAATCGACTTCTGAGGCAGCCGCCTCCAGACAGGGAGGGGTTACTGCTTTGCCCACGGCTGAGAGCACTGATGGGCAGAGCAGGGCTGTGAGTTCCAGAGCAAGCACCAAAGCTGGCGCTCAGGCATCAGTTTCTGACCCATTCACTGGCATCTTTTGACAAAGTCATACTGTTGCCAACAAAACATAACCTGGTTGCCTGGACTTCTACCACATTTTCCGTCTTGGTTATCATAATTAATGTAGTAAAGACCAATAAAAGTAATAATAGCAGAGTCAATCAATAAAAAGTACTGTGGAAGTGTTCTTAATTGGTTTCTGCTGAGTCACCAGATGTGAACTGGTGCTGTTAATCTGCTTTGTAAAATCTGCCGGATTTGGCCCAGGTCATACCAAATCCTTGCTGCTCCTAAGTCACTTTTTAGAAGGACCTTGAACCTCGCTTTTCACCACTAAAGGAAGCTGATGAAACCAGCCTTGGACGTGTTTGTTCCCGAATACTATTTCTGCCAGTTTTGCTTCGTGTTATAATGATGTAAATTAATTAAATACTCTATAAATAGATGAGAAATAAATGTGTCAAGAGTTGCTCTTTCTATGGAACTATATGTGTTTTCAATTGCTGCTGTGACAACTTACCACAAACTTCATGGCTTAAAACCACATAAATTTCATGTATGATGACTCTGTACATTAGAAGTCCAACATGGGTCCCACGGGGCTAACATCAAGATGTTGGCCGGGGTGTGTTCCTCTCTGGAGGTTCTAAGGGAGAATTGTTTCCTTGATTTTTCCAGCATCGAGAGGCTGCCCACATTCCTTGACTCGTGGTCTCTTCCTTGTAGCATCTCTCTGCCTGTTTCCATCATCACATCTCTTTCTCTGACACTGACTCTCCTTAAGAGGACCCTTGTGATTACATTGGCCTCCTGGGATAATCCAGGAAAATCTTCCTACTTTAAGGTCAGCTGACTAGCAACCTTAATTCCTCCTTGCCATGTGATCTAACGTATTCATAGGTTCTGGGCATTAGGACGTGGACATCTTTGGGGGTCGTGATTCTATTTACCATAGCATTTTAAATTGAATGCATCTCAAGAGTCTTTAAACTTTTGCTGCTCTTCAAAGAAACTGTATCCTACTACTAGCGCTGATGGTGTTTGCAAGAGGGTTTCTACTGAAATTGCAAGGAGCACAGTGGTAGTGAATTAGAAGTAATCGCATGTAACTCCCCAAGCACGACCTGTACAGCTTGGTTGATTCCTCCTCTTTCTTATATCCTACCATCCAGAACTTCTAAGATTATAAAACCCATCCCTCCTCTTCATCATCACCATCACTCTCCTCATCTCTTGTTGGGACCAATTTGCTTCTTTGTTTTCATTCTTCACTTGACCACTGGGGAGACTCAAGGATGACCTTTGTAAAACACAATTCTGGAGATGACCCTGTGATAAAGCTCTTCAGTGCCTGCATGCTCGCAAGATAAATTCCAAACTTGTCTTCCAGGCTCACAAAAGGCCTGTTCAACCTCCTCTCCCTCAGCCCAACTACCACCTTTAAACTCCAGCCATCTGTTTGTTGATGGGCATCCCGTGTTTGGTTCCTGCTCCTGTTAGGAATGTGATGGAGAGGCAGTTTTTCTCATCCCCCTGGGCTATGTTGCTTCCCCTTCGGGTATTTCAGTTATCCATTTCTGCATCTTTGACCTCGACCATGCTGCGAGGCTTATAAGCAGGTAGCAGGTGGTACTAGCCTAGGTGACTTCGGTGCTCAGCGTTAGGCCAGTATGGGGTTGGTGCTCAGTTATTGTCAAGCTGATGAATGCATCAAATGATGAATAAAGAAATAAATTAGTGAGTAAAGAGAGAAGGGAGAGAGGGTAAATATGAGAGGGTGTGTCTGCGCTCAGGCACCAAGGTAGACTTGCCATTGAACCACAGGGAGTTCTGGTCGGTGGCAGCCACGTGAGAACTGCAGAACATACAACACGATGTCAAGACCTCCCGTTAAGGTTTGAGGTGCAGCGATGACTGGACACAAACTTGGGCAGCAGAATAACAGTCCCAGGGAACAAAGAGGGACGTCGCACAAATGGAGCATTTCTGCACATGAAAAATTGACGTCTGTGACCTATGTTGTTCATTCGGCTTTTATCGAGTCCTACCACGTGCTAGGCTCTGCTCCAGGCCCTGGGGAAACGCTTGTGAAAAAGACAAGGCTGCTGCTTCCCCGGTGAAGCTGAATAAAGGCTGGAGGGAGAGAGAGGTGATCAATAACACAGAGCAGCACAATCTCATGGCAAGTGGCGATCAATGTAGCGATGGAGAACAAGACAGGGTGATAGGACACAGAGTGATCGGTGTTGGGGATCAGGGAGGGCTTCTCGAACGAGGGAGTGGTTGAACAGAGACCTGGAAGAGAATGCTATTAAGAATATAATGATTATGATGATGAGCATTTCTGTATGCTTACTGGGTGCCAAGTACTGTCTTGAGTGTGTGACATGTATCAACTAATAAAAGCCTCACAAAACATCTATGAGGATGGTATAATTATTATCTCCATCTTACAAATGAGAAAACTGGGCACAGAGAAGTCAAGTAACTTGGCTAAGGTCACACAGCCAGTAGTGAGTGGTGGTCTGACTGTCCAGAGTCCAAGCTCACAACTGACTTGCTATTAATAATGCTAATAATAATAACCACAGCGAACATTGCTTGAGAAAGGCACTGCTCTGAGTGCTTCACATGGGTTAACAAGAACCCTGGGCAGATACTATGATTATCTTCACCATTTTCTAGGTGAAGAAACAGGCACAGAGAGGCTAAGAAACCTGCCCAAGGTCACACAGGTGCAAGAGTGGCGGCAGTGCCCTTCTGGAGCCTGAGCTCTTAACCTCCACCCCATGCATCCTCGAAGCAGCCACATGCTGGAAGATCTGGGGAAGAGAGTTCTAGACATGGCAGATGGAAGACACCAAGAGCCTGAGACAGACAAGAAGGAGAAGGCTGGGAGCTGAGGCCGGCGGTTGCCCCAGGCCATCGTAGGGGCACGGGTTTTATCCTGATTACAACAGGAGGCCACCTGAAGGGTGTAAAGAGGGGACAGATACGATCTGACAAGGGCTTTGATGAGATGGCTTTGGAAGAGAGGTGGACAATGGATCCTGGGAGCAGAGAGGGAAGCAGAAGATCAGCTTCCAGGAGAGAGATGTCAGAGCCTTGGATGCAGGAGGTAGCAGCAGGGATCAGAGAAGTGGCCGGGTTTGGGGTTCACAGGATTGGAATTAGAGGCAACGCCGACGGGAATTACGGGTGGATTGGGTCACGGGGCGGGGGGGAAGAGAAGATCCGGGAATGACTCCAGGGTGAACACCAGGGTGGAGGACAAGGCCAGGGGACCATGAGCTGCTCTGGGGAGGGCAGAGGTTAAGGGTTCGGTGGGAGTGGGTGGCTAGGACTCAAACACTATGGTTGGGGCTGAGATAAGTCTGAGTCTAAGTCTAAGTCTGAGATACGCTTATTAGACACGTAAGTGGAGACATCGAGGACAATCCTTGGAAATTCCTGAAAACATAACTTGTCCCACAAAGACATGGCTGGGACAGCCTTGACCTTCCTTTGCATTTTATTAGGGCCAACCTGCCTCTCTGTGCCTCTGTGCTGAGTAACTCTGAGGGCGTGTGTGTGTGTACGTGTAGGTATATGTTGGTATGTGTGCACGTATCTATGTGTGTGTAGGTATGTGTTCGTGAGTGTGTACACCTGCATGTGTGCCTGTAACAGAAAAGTCAGACAGAAGAACTCTGGAACCACACAGCCTGGATTCCAAAGCTAGCTCCAGCACTTGCTGGTTATGTAACTTTTGGCAAGTTACTTAAGCTGTCTGTGCCTTAGTTGCATTATCTGTAAAATGGGGTTGGTGATAGTATGAAGAAATATACCTGGTACCTGGTACCTCCTTGCAGGTTTGCTGGGCAGTTCCGTGAGTCAGCACATGTAAAGCATCATGTGCCTGACACAGAACGGGCCCTCCATAAATGTTAGCCATTGTCACAGGTGAGTGTATACACATGCACTTAATTGTAGAGAGAGTTTATGATGGTAAACTTGTTCAAAATTAGGAATTCTTTATTGGGTGAATGGTCCAATACTTTCCTACCTGAGATGTCACTGTTACAGAATGGATAAAAGGAGAAACGCTTAACAGAAATCCTGTCCTTGGTCGTTGGATGGACTGCCTCGCTGCAACTGACCAGAATCCCACATCAGACACCAGTTTCTTCTGCACAGTTCTTACTGACTGAATTCCTCATGTCCAGTCTTTTCCTTCAGTGTGTTTGAATTTGCAGCCCCTAGCCCGGATCCTGGCAGCCAGCCAATCCTGGTTTGATGGATGGAGCTTCTAGGGGCCAGCAAACTGTGGTGCTCGCTCTCACCTTGGAAAAATGTCTTTCCCATCAGGGTACTTTTGGGACAAATATTCAGTTATCATTTGGGGTCGCTTGGCTATTTTTGTTTCTGACATTTGAACCCTTTTCCACTCAGGGACCACTCTGTGTGATGGTAATACTTCTAATAATCCTAATTGTCCGCTGTTTTCATGTTCTTTCTTTCCATTACATTTCATCGCCCGTAGCCATCATGCTTTTAAGTAACATTCAATCATCCTTTCTGTCTTGGGATGGGTTTCTCATCCCCCAAAGCAGAGAGAAGACAAAGCAGATCTGCTAATCCAAGTGGGCCTGGAATGTGTTTTTATTCTCACGCTGTTCTCATGACCACATTATAGTGGTCAGAAATCACTCTGAACTTACTTTGTCTCCTCAAGCAAAGTTTCGGTAATTTGGGTAAAAGGAAAGAAATGGCTTCTTATTGTCTGGAGCTCTAAAATGGGATGGAGCAGGGTCATCTGGGCCAAATGGTCCACTGTGTGAATTTTCAATATACAAGGTAGTTTCATTTCCTCTCGTACTCAGGAGCTGAAGCACACTTGGGCTGGAATCGGGGCAAAAACGTTTCCTCAAAAGACACCCTTCCATCTCACCATCCCATTTGCTTTATCTACTCGAATTGCAGATTTTAAAAGGCAGTTTCCTCTGTAGCTCTTTGAAATGATGTACTTTAAGTCTCATAATCCTTTTTCTAATTCTTGTACATCAGCATCGTTGACAAGCTTGTCCGATAGTCATGGAGTGTTTATGCACTACTGTCAGAGAGCACACCGTCCTGTGTAAGGAGCTTAACCCTCTCAGCAGCACTCTACATTCACCCATTCTTTACCCTGCATCATGGCATCTGAGCTGAGAGCTTTACAGGTGGTGCTAGAGGCGAGGACACTAGGTCAGGGAGGTCGGGACCTTGCCCAAGTTTGCCCTGGAGCCTGAGCTTTAATCCTGACCCATCTTCCAGAGGGGGAGTGCTTGATGGCTACAGTATTCTGAGAGATTTCTTATAAAAGCATAAGGAAAATTGTCATTGTTTACATTTATGTTGGTGAATATCAAATACTTGATCTCTGAGTCTGAGTTATTCTTGGTCCTTTTCACTTTGGTACCTCTATCATCTCTCTCTCTCTCTCCCTCTCTTTCTCTCTCTCTCTCCCTATCTCTATCTCTATCTCTATATCTCATCTCTATCTCCATTTCCATCTCTGTCTCTCTCTACTTTCACCCTCATCCCCATTCCCATCTCCATCATCTTCATCCCTGTCTCCTTCCCCATCATCTCCATCTCCATCTCTTTACCTGTCTCTATCTCTATTTTTATCTCCATCTTTATTTTGTCTATAAAAACTACTGTTCATTCTTGTTTCCAGTCCCCCTGTTGGTTATCACATGAAAAGCAACTTGGCTGACATAGAAAAATCATTGAGGAGTTTCATTTAGCCTCTTATGTCTGGCATAACTGAAGATGGCTAGCCATGAGCATGAAAGAGTTTTAAGCTCCTACCTCTTATCAAATCACTCAACAAAACTCTGATCTCTAAAGAGGTGTCAAAAAAAAAAAAACACACAAAAATTAAAGAGGTGTCAAGCCCCACAGTTCCCTTGTCAGGTCACCTACAAGGGAATTGGGAAGACGTGAAGTTTAAGTGGCCTGGGGCAAGTCAGGCTGAGGCTGGCCAATGTTCAGATACCTTGAACACGGCTAGAACAGGAGTCTCTCACTTGAGACCAGAGGAGAGACTGGTGCCTCAGCGAGCCAGCTACATCTGATTCTGTCACAGGGAGCAGAGTTCGGGGGGCTGGGGAGATGTCTGAAGTGTACCAAGTCCAGAGGCGTTCCTTCTCCCCTAGGCAGACATGGTTCCTGGGTTCACCTGATGGACCATCTTCAGGTGGGTGGCACTTTATCTTGACCGCTCTTCTGGTTCCTACCTTTCTCATTGCTGCTTGTCTTGAAGCTGACCATGGTGCTGGCAGACATCTGGTTCTTTCTGCTAAAGATGTAGCATCCCAGGTCCTGCCCTATATGTGCTGAACCAGAATCTGCCTTTAACAAGATCCTCAGGTGGTTCATGTGTACATAAATTTTGAGGCAGGGCCAGGGCCTACCTGGGACTCCAGCTTCATGCAGGTGGTCAGGGGAGGAGGCAAGTTCATGGAAATTCACAAGCGCAGCCTCTGCATGAAGGGTGGCCTCTTCATGTAATGCCCAGTGGGCCCTCCTGCACTGGGCCAGAGGCCGTGTCCTTCCAACCAGCTCAAGCGGAGCAAACTCAGTCAGGGGGGCATGCTGCCATGCATAGCTGTGCCCAGTCTTCAGGGGAGGGGAGAGACGGCCCGAGTGCCCGGAGAGGAGGCGGCCCCAGCGGACAAGGAAGCTGGGAGTTTAGAGAAGGAGCACGTTGGGGAGATGGAGGGGAACCAGGGCGAGGCCCTTGAACACCTGCTGACGTCTGGGCTCCAGTTCGTGGCCTGTGTGTGTCTCCTATAGGGAACCTGTGTGCCGGAGCAGGCAGGACAGCCCTACTTTCAAGAGTGGTTCTTTGGGGGCACAAGTGGCCAGGAAATCTCTCCCATGACCCGTGGGGTCTGCAGTAGCTCAGAGCCAGTATATAGTATATACTGTATATATACTGTGTATAGTCTGTATGGGCTATTTACTATACTATACTGTATACATATATGCTATCCATATATATATATGCTACACATATATATAGGTATGCTACATATACATATATATATTATACTATACAATGTATAGTAAGTAGACAGCCAGTATAGCAGAAAGAATCCAAGCTCTGGGTGAAAAGTGCATGTGTTGACCTTTTCCTTCCCTTGTAGACAACGAGCTTTGGGGGTGACATTGGGGGTCCCCCACAGAGTGTGAGCACTTCTCTGTGTGGTTGCCCGGCTCCCGCCGGCTGTCCCTGTGCCCAGGGCAGCACACTCACCACCACCCAGCTGGCTGTGTTTTTGCCTTGTTCTTGCCGGGTGACAGCGTTTTTTCAGCTGGCACTTGTTTCTTCAGAGCTGAGGTTGTCTAACTCTGCCGAACTTGAGAAACATCAGATTCCTGGTTCAACATGTCTAGGTTGGGGCCTGGCCATGATTTTCAACCTGTGGCCCTGAAAGGCCGATGCAGGCGGTCATGGGCCACGAAGGGAAACACCGGTGGAAGCAGGCGGGGGCTCATCTTCCTGTTTCAGTGGGCGCTGGGCAACAGAAAGAAAGGCGCCCCCTCCCTGCCCCATCTGCAAAGTGGAAGCCCAGACACAGGGATGCTGAGCTGGGGGGACAAAAGAAGTCGGAGGAAGAGGCTAACACGGTTGGTGCATCTGCCATGGTTGTCCTTTCAGTTTCCCCCCCAGATCCTGACACAGCCTGAGACGTAGGCGTTAGGATCCCCCATGGCTGAGGAGGAGCTGGGATTCGGGGGTTGAGTAGCTTTTTCGAGCTCCCACAGTTAGCAGAAGCTCAGAGCCAATTTCATTCAATATATATATATATATTTTTAATTTTTATTTATTTATTTATGGCTGTGCTGGGTCTTCGTTTCTGTGCGAGGGCTTTCTCCAGTTGCGGCAAGCGGGGGCCACTCTTCATCGCGGTGCGCGGGCCTCTCACTATCGCGGCCTCTCGTTGCGGAGCACAGGCTCCAGACGCGCAGGCTCAGTAGTTGTGGCTCACGGGCCTAGTTGCTCCACGGCATGTGGGATCCTCCCAGACCAGGGCTCGAACCCGTGTCCCCTGCATTGGCAGGCAGATTCTCAACCACTGCGCCACCAGGGAAGCCCCTCACTCAGTATTTTTAAAAACTATTTTTCATTGTGGCAAAATACGCATAACATAAAATCCACCATCTTGCCCATTTTAAAGCATCCAGTTTAGCGGCATTCATTACGTGCATCCACATTGCTACTCAATCGCCACCACCCGTCCACTTCCAGGTCATTCCATTTTGACATGTTTTCTCACAGCACAAAAAATAGGGAAGCAAAGCTGAGAATTCGGTCTCCACGTGAGCTGACGGGCTCTGCTTACTCTTCTGGGGCCAAGAGGGCTCTGAAGGGCCAGGCCAGGCCGACGTCATTGTTCACCTGTTAAACCTGCTTTAGGGATAAAGGTGATTGAAAATGTCTCTCCTGCAGCCACTGAATTTGCTCAGAGAAGCCACCTGCTGGCACTGAAAGAGAATGCAACAAGCTAGTATTTAAACATTCTTTAAGAAATCACGTTTGCCTCCATAGAGGAATTTGGGTATTTTGTTAAGTCTTGGATAAAATGGCAAAGCTGTAGGTTATATACCTATGCATCTATACCTATACATACAAATCTATGCTATATCTATCTCTGTACTTCTATATCTACACCTATACATCTGTATCTGTAACTATACCTATATCTCTACCTATACATCTCTGTTTCCCTCTCCACTTCCACCTTCTCCACCTCACTTGGTGAGACGTATTTTGAATCTTCCCCTGTCAACACAGCTCTAAATCACCATGTGCAATGGCTCTACGACGGTGCACCTGATGAGATCACCCTCCTTCTCCCCATCTCTCTCATCCCCACCTCCGTGCTCATCCCTCTTCGGCTCTCAGCTTTCCTTCTGCCAGCCTGGGATCACTCACTGCTCTGCCACCTTCCACAAGGAGTATTCCTCCATAGCAGATCAGTGTGCAGTTGGTACTTCAGTCTCTATAATTTTCTAGCTTTCTGGTCTTTTGCAGTTCATATTTTGGTTTTCAAACTAAACTTTAGGTCCTGCTTTTCAATACCTTTGCATCTCTGAAAATACCTGGAAGGATGCTGTATAGATTGCAGGCTGAGGGCAGAGAGGACCAGATCCACAGCCCTGTGTATGTGCATGCATATTCCTTTCCTTTCCTAGAAAGGAAATTGCGGCGGGATTTGTATTGTATGGGAGTTTTTAGTCCTACAATCCACATTCAGGGCAATTTTGAGATTTCTCTGATTCTCTCTCTGTTTCTGGCTAGATCTCTTCTCACATGGGTCCTCATTGAGATGCAGCCCCTGAAGTTTCCAATATTCCACAGTCCTTACCCTTCCGTATTGCCTCACAGTTGGTCACTCCATTCATTTTCACTGCCTGTCTGACTCTTGGAGTATTTGAGTTTGTGATCTTATCTTAAGTTTTTTCTTAAAGATTTTCTTTGTCGAAGGGGTTTTCTCCCTGAATTGAACATGTTTTCTGTAGGAGTAATTATCATTAATTACATCTTATCTCTCCTTACAGATCTTGACCAAATCCCTCTGCCTTTACAAAATTGCCCCCTGATTCTCATTATGTTTAATCTCTAACTTCTTTGCATTTGTTTGACTGTATAATCAAAATTTAAATTATACGATCTTATTTCTACTTGCCTGAGACATATACTTCATATATGAATACATAATAGAAATAATAGCCAATAATTAAGGAACATTAACTGTAACAAAACTATTTAAATGATGCTTGTGGTACATCATTTAAATAAAATGACTAAAAATTGCCCACTAGGGATTATTATTTTATCTCTCCTAGTGGGATTTTCACAAAGACAAAATGTAGTTTAAAGGGAGCATGGAAATAACTATAATTTAATAAAGCCAGCCTTGCTGAGTTTTCAGGTCACCCCCCTCAGCCCTGCCTAGCTAGCCCAATGCTGAATATATGTTGGTGTGGATAAAGTTAACCAAATCGACAAAAAAGCAATGTTTGTTAAACTTCCTCTACTTAACAACTTTTTCCTAATCTTAATTAAAAGCTTTTAAACTATTAATTAATTTTATCATGACTTTCCATAATGAGCATTTCCCATTTCATTTGTGGTTTTTAAAATGTGCCACAAGTTGTAGAAATTCAGCTTTAGTATGTTTAATACTCTGATACAATTGGCAAACCAAGAGTGGGGATTTTGTATTCTTACTTTATGAGCATTTAAAATACCCTGTTCTATGAATATGCATTCTTTACTCATGTTCAATTGCTACACTGCTACGGTATGCCATGGTGTTAACTGTCATTTTTCAGTGGCTTGAGTTTTTTTTTTCTCCTCCTCTTAAGAGAACCTCAGAGAAGAAGGCGGGGCTGAGAAATCTCAAGTTATAAAAGCCTCTTCCTTTTGCAAGTAGATCAGAGGAGTAGGATCTTTGGAGTGAAAGCAAATCCTGTCTGATAACCTCCACAGGTACGTTATCAACTTTTGCTTTTCATCTTTCCATAAATGTTGCAGTTGTGTAACTTGTAGAATTGATGTTAGTTTAGTGAATCTGAGGAAGGCATCATTTGCTTTTTTTCTATGAAGATAAGAAACCAAAGGAAGACAAAATTTGAAATTTCTCCAAGGTCTGTGTGGATAAGCAACATGCTAGTGCACAGGTATCTTCAGTACTCATTTGGATTTATTTAGAAATGTAGAAATCTGTGCTCGATTTTTGAGCGATTTAAAATATATCTGTAGGTTTTTCTCTGTTTTTCTTTTTTCCTGATTGCCAGAGTCAGAAATGTCCTCAAATGAGCTTTACTAAAAAAGTCACTGGGATCTTAAGTCTGCAACTGACTATCTTTCCCAGTCCGATGGTCTCAAACCTACGGGGAACAGAATAAAACAGGTTGTTCTTAAATCAAGACTATGGTGAAACATAAATTAACATCAAGAAAGGGTGCATTCAAATGGTCAATATTCTTTGATAATAAAAGGAGAAAGGTATATTTGACTTATTTTTACATACTGTGGTTCCCTTAGTTTTTTTTCAGCTTCTGAAACATGCTCATTGATTGTATTATTTAGAAGAAACAGAGAAATGCTGAGGAGTTGGATGAATAATTAAAGGTTTTATTTCTATTTAATTTTGAAGCTGTTCTTGCTAAAGCTGACTTTTTCAGCGTGAAGATTCTTAAGCTGAAAGTAAGAAAATGGTTATTCCTTAATCTATTCTATATATGTGCTCTGACAAATCTGCTTATCATGATAGGAGTTTTAGCTCATTAGTATCTTAGAGTGTAAAGAACTTTCTTCCAAGGTTATGACTTTGGATTTATAATTCTTTAAAACTTGGAACAAAGCTGCTATCCTCCATTATTAATTTTTAAAGAACTGATGTGACTCTTGGCACCTATAAAGATAATAGGGTTCCAGGAACCATAGGGACTCCCCACTTTTCTCCTTCCAGACCTTTGAGCATTGTCTCCTGCCCCAGTTCTACCTCCGGTCTCTTGCCTCTACTCTTTGGGGTAGGATATATGGGATTGGTGACTTCAGGAGCCGCTGTTGGCTTTTGCCATTTTCCTGGTTTTTACCCATCTATTCAAATCTCAAAAAATGTGGTCGACAGAGGCAATTAGAAAAGCAGGATGATTCTGATAACAAAACAAACCTCATTTCTTCTCTAGGGTTGAAAGAGGTGTGGAGGCAATGGTGTACATTAACCCTTGCAGGTCACTGTAACTCTTGCAGGTACTGCTCTAGCACTTTTGCCAAAATGAGAATTGAGAAGATTTCTCCAGATGGTGTCATTTATATCTGAAGCCTCTGCAAGTGTCACACTCATCATTACAATGAATAATTGATGGAAGTCAAGAGTGGAGATGGCTGGGGTTTGGTACGGGGCCTTCTGGGACATTCTCATAAGAGCATGAACAATTTAGTTCCTCTCTCATTCAGTGTTAATAAGGAGAACTTCTTATTTCTTCTTATTTAAAAAAATTTTTTAAACATAGAGAGACTTAGAACTTGAAAATGACATCTTAGGACTGATTTGAACATGGTGATAGGCAGGCTGAAACACAATTTTAAAAACATGCCAAATGCCATTCTTGTGTTAGGACAATAACATAGCAGATTGATTTTTGTTTTTGTTTTTGTTTTTGTTTTGGGCTCACAGGATGCAAGAGTATTCTGTTGTTGATGGGTGACTTCTAGACCATTTGAAATTATTCATGAGCGTCAATGATAAAAATAACACCAGGTCAGCCTCTCCCCCAACCAACAAAACAAGGTTTCTAATTATTTAAATGTTGATAGTGTATTTATATAGTAAAAATGACAAGAATAACTAATAACAGCTTTGTCTTATATAATGCCTATCATGTGCTACACTCTTTACATGTGTCAGCTCCTTTAATCTTCTCATGAATTATATGGATTATTATTTTCCCACTAAAACTGATGAGGAAACCAAGGCACAGAGAGGTTAAGTAACTTCCCCGGAAGTCACACAGCTGATAAGTAGAGGATACAGCATTCAAACCCAGGCAGGCTGGCCCGAGAGCCCAATCCTTAAAATTTAAGCTCCTTTGTGCCACTTTAATACGTCCTTGTGAAAGGATAGATTGTCACCCGTGCTGTCGTTACTCAGCAAGCTGCCTGTGTCAGGGGTCCCCGTGATGGACGCTGTGGGCTGGCATCCCCTGCACATCTGAGCACATCTTCTGGTGTGACGTTGGGTCACATGATGATGCCAGTTTTTGTCACCCCTGAGTAGGGTGCCAGCTCCATGCAGAAATAAGGACAGTAGTCCCTTCTGGAAGGCAGCACCGTCCTTCTCTCTTTGTCACAACTGCCTTCATTAGACAGTTACTGAACTGGGGAGGCCAGACACTCCCTGGGGTGCTGTCCACGCCCCCGGGAGGCTGTAATCAGAAAACAATAATGAAACAGCAAACTTTCTAGAGCTGAAAACAACAAAACCAAAAAACCCCACCAAACTCGAATTTGCATGTAAAAAGAGCACATAGTGTAAAAAATTTAGACCAATATCTAGTTAGAGTCAATGAAGTATTAGAATTTAAGGAAAAGAGGAAGAAGCATATAAATGTTGGACAGAGGAATAAAAGTGAGGCTGCCTCAGGGTTTTCCTTTACAAGATCAAAACCCTAATAAGAATGGAACTGTTCCTATGGTGTTAGGGGGGAAAAGTGTTGGTCAAATTATCCATGTGTGAATGCAGTAAAAAGGCATTTGCACTGTAAAAACATTAATAAACAGAAACATCAATAAACAGAGTCGAAGGAATTTCCTGGAGGTCCAGTAGTTGGGACTCCATGCTTTCAATGCCGAGGGCCTGGGCTCAATCTCTGGTTGGGGAACTAAGATCCCTCAAGGCCGGGGGTGAGGCGGAAAGAAAAAAGAAAAATAAACACATAGAGTTGAGAGACCGCAAGGGGGGAGCTTTCACACCCTGTGATGACAGCAGAGCCCAATAGGAAGAAGAAGGACTCTTCCTCCCCCCTCCCCCCGCGGGGGCTCAGCCAATGAAAAGCCAGGGACTCTGTTTACTACAGCCCTCCCTCCCTTTTCCCTCTATATAGGAGTCTCTTTCCCTTGCTGTGCAGGAACTTGCAAGTGGTTCACCATGGTCGCTGACCCTGAATAGCAATTCTCTGCTGGTTCTGAATAAACCCATCTTTGCTGGAGAAATATCTGGCGGTCTATTTGTTTTAGGTCAACAACATGGATAAGAAGCTCCTAACACACACCTCACTAAAATCATCCCCAGGGACCCTCTGATGCCGACACAGGAGTCCAACGTGGACAAGTTGGATATGGAAGGACACACACTGGATGCATGGACACCAGTGACACACGCAGGGCTCAGTCTAAATGAGTGTTGAAAACACAGAATAAAAATTAATATGAAGATAGAAATTATTCTCAAAGGGGAAATATAGAATCTAAAAAGAATAGCTTACTCGTAACAACATGGATCTAGATCCCAGATTGAGTGGCCCGCTGTAGTGAGGTTGGGTGATCGGTGCTCAGATGGCAGGCAGTCAGCGGATTAAGAAAAAGTAAACTCTCACCCACACCGACTTAGCGTATGGTCATCGGGGCTGTGCAGTTAGAAGGGAGGCTCGTTGCGGGTTCTGTGCCACCATTTTTCCTAAAGTTACTCTGATGTCTTCCTCAGGGTTTCTGCTCAGTCAGATAGCTTAGGAGTCCTGCTTTGAATTTTACATTTATAAGACCCCAAAAATTGATGAGTCTTAACGGCCAGTCTTGGCGCAATGCTATATTCAAAAGATATTCAGGTCCAACAAAGCAAGAGCACTGGAAATAAATGTGAGTTAAAGGTGCCATGGTAGGTGGGCTTCTAAGATGGGCCCCCCACCTGTGGAATTCATGGCTGTTCACGCCCTCATGTGGTCCCCTCCCCTTGCGTGTAAGTAAGACCTAGTGATTTGCTTCTAACCAACAGAATGTGGCAAAGGTGATGCGGAATGTCACTTGCGTGATTAGGTTACAAAAGATTGTGACGGTGTCTCACTGGCAGACTCCGTCTAATGCCTCGTCAGCTTATATGCTTTGATAGAGAAGCTGCCATATTGGAGAGGCCCTGGTAGCCAGACAATGAGGGTGACCTCCAGCCAACAGCCAGTGAGGTACGGAGGCCCCTGGTCCAACAGCCCTCAAGGAAACGCATCCTGTTAACAGCCACGTGAGCTGGGAAGCAGGTCCTCCCCCCCCCCCCCCCCCAACCTCGGTCCCAGCCTTGAGACAAGACCCCAGCCCCTGCTGGCATCTGAGTGCAGCCTGTGAGAGCCCCTGAGCAGAGAATCCAGCTCCACTGAGCCCAGATGCCTGACCACAGAAACTGCGAGATCCTAAGTGTGTGTCATTGTACGTAGTCACGTTTTGGGATCATTTCTTACACAGCAATAAGCAGCTGATACTAATGGTTGGACTCTAAAAAACATCCAGAAGATGCTGTCCACCCATCTTGCTAAAGCCTTACTCACCGCGGCAGCCGCCTTCCCCATAAAGTCTGTACACATTCTCGCCTCTTCCTCCCCACTCACCGAGCTCTCCCGCTCCCATCCCATTCCTCTCTCACCACCTCTCCCCACATTCTACATGTGTTCCCTGTGACTGTCTCTGCATCCTTTTTTTTTTTTTTTAAAGATTTATTGATTGATTGATTGCTATGTTGGGTCTTCGTTTCTGTGCTAGGGCTTTCTCTAGTTGTGGCAAGTGGGGGCCACTCTTCATCACGGTGCGCGGGCCTCTCACTGTCACGGCCTCTCTTGTTGCGGAGCACAGGCTCCAGACGCGCAGGCTCGGTAGTTGTGGCTCACGGGCCTAGTTGCTCCGCGGCATGTGGGATCCTCCCAGACCAGGGCTCGAACCCGTGTCCCCTGCATTAGCAGGCAGATTCTCAACCACTGCGCCACCAGGGAAGCCCTCTGCATCCTTTTGAATGTAAACCTATTTAGCTCTCCTAGGCCACTTCCAATTTTTCACCCTGCAAGGGCCTCAGGAGCTGAGCAGATAAAACACAAGTTTCCTGGTGACAAGGGAGGAAGTGGCCACGACACTTGTAAGTCCCTGTTCCTGATTCTTCCTGCCGCGCCAATTTTCCTCCTCCTTCT